>NW_012115488.1:10385596-10493787 GCF_000951035.1 Colobus angolensis palliatus | reverse complement strand
AGTAGTTCCGAGGCTGTTGATTTTCAAGGCTAGTGTGGAGCTACAGTAAGGGACACGGGGATGGGGAACCCTGACAGCTCACTGTTCTTACAGCAATTCAGATAATATGCCTTTTTTTTTATTAGTAGAAAGGAAATTTATCTTTCCTCAAATTGTAGTAACAAATATTTCCTTAATTTACAGAATTCTGAAAAAGGTTATTTTAACAGTTTTCATCACTTGTTTTCTTGCTTTTATGGAGGAGCAGATTGTTGGGTACTCTTACCTCCACCATTTGAAAAGTGGTTCTCATAATGTCTGAGAAGTCTATCAGCATGGCTATTCAAAGATCAGAAGGATTCTAAAACATGCTCAATTAAGTCATTGACTACTTGAAATCAAACCATTCCAGCATTATGTTATCTCAATATTAGCATATGAATTCTTATTTAATTTCCCTTTACTTTTGATTTATCCCCTTGTTATTATTTTGAATATCTTTTGGAAGGAGGCGAAAAGAAATATGTCTGGAGGAGAAGTAATGTTGGATGGGTACATATGATGTACAGGGAAGTTTGGAAGCCTTCCCTTCACAACATCTCTCCAACACCAAACACCACACATACACACACACACACACACACACACACTTACTTATTGGACAATATTGCCACCTTCCCTTAAATGGTTGTTAATAATTTAAATCTCCAGCTACCTGGGAGAACCATAACATAGGCCTTCTCAAGGTAGTATTCTTTACATGACAATGATAGCTCAAAATATAAAGAAATAATAAAACTCAAAATGTCAAAAAAAAATATTTTTCAAATATTTAAAAGAAAAAACTTATAAAGCCTTTATCAGCTGAATAGTCTAATAAAAATAACAATTAATTGTTTTGAAAAGCTAACCCTTTTCTCATTCGCCCTGAGAATACTTGCTGGTGACAGTTGCAGCTGTAGTGTTTACCCTGAGATAACTTTGCCACACAGTATCTTACTTTTACTATTATTCTCTCATTGCCCTAGTATATCTACTTTGGAAAAAGAAGATATTTTCTATTTTAGTAATGGTATTTCCATTTAAAAATGTAGTAATTCTCGATTGCTGAAAATGTCAAATTGTAAAAAACGTAGCATTCTTACACGTGATGTTAACATCGTTCTCGAACAGTTGGCCAAAGATTCATTTGATGAATCTGATTTTTCTGAGGTAGATGATTCTGATGTTAGTTCTGTTTAGAAATAACTCCAAGAACAGTTTTTATATTTTATTTTTACATTGAAAGTCAGTCAGATTTGCTTCACCCTCAAAGAGGGTGTTTGTGCAAAATTAAATGACCATTGGTAGCGAGCTGCACCTTTTATTTTTAAATGGGAAAACGGTTAAAAACTACAGAGCAAAGCAACTACAACCTGTAGTTTATAAGGGGAAAAAGTTAAGTTTTTTTTTTAATATTTGAAGAAGTAAGTCAAACATCAGATAGTTACTCACATTTATGAGTATAAAAACCTCTAGCTCTCATTAAATTGTAATAGGCTGGGCATGGTGGCTCACATCTGTAATTTCAGCACTTTGGAAAGCCAAGGTGGGAGAATTGCTTGAGCTCAGGGTTTTGAAACAAGCTTGGGCAACAAAACAAGATCTTGTAACTAGAAAAGATTTAAAAATTAGGCAGGCGTGGTGGTATGGACCTGCAGTCGCAGCTACAAGGGAGGCTGAGATGGGAGAATTGCTTGAACCTAGGAGTTCACAGCAGCAGTGAGCCATGATTGCACCACTGCACTCCAACATGGGCAACAGAGCAAAACCCTGTCTATATAAATAAATAAATAATAGATGTTAAAAGTTTTTAAATAGATGTTAGGTGTTTGTTTTATATTTATATTTACCAGTATTTATTACATTGAGTGATTCCTTCTCACTTGTTTGGGGCAATATTTAAATACAACTTAAAAGAATGGTTTACATTATATATTCAACATTCTATTTTCTTAAGTGTTAAAAAATCTATTAATTTTTAGAAATAGAAATGTTTATTTTCTTTAAGCACGTTACTAGTTTGTCAACCAATCATGAACTTATTTTCATTTTAAAATATAAATACCCACTATTGTTTTTCCAAATTTATCATCCAATATAAAATTGCAAGATGTTTTCAGGAAAAATAATAGTAACAAGTCACAGCAGAAGATTACTTAATAATTGCATTCAAGGTCATTAAAAATAAGGTAATACAAATGTGGTACACTGATACAAGATGTTAATAATAATGAAAACTAGGCAGGGGGTAGTGCGTGAGGGAATATGTAGGAAGTCTTTCTATTTCTTTTTATAAACTGAAAAACTGCTCAAAAATGGTCTATTAGTTTTCAGAATAAAGTAATAGATATTTCTGATACATCTTGTACCAAAACAGTAAACATCTACAGTAAGGAAATAACAAAACATTGATGTCTTCAAAACATAACAAGTATGGGTTTTTTTTTTTTTTTAGGAAAGTAAAATTCTTTCATCCTAAATAATTTTCCAATGTCTAAAAAATACTATCTTACAGCAATGCACTTTCTGAATTGTAATTTAGAGTTTCAGTTAAAAGTACGACTTTAAAATAAACTCCTACTACTGCATTATACATGTGAAGAATGAATGCATGCTAAAGACTTTAATCAGGGCTATATTGATTTTTATATATTTAAGGATTTCAAACTACCCTGCCCCTCCACCCCACACTGCGACCATCAACACTACAAGCGCACACATGGAGGCCAACAGCCCCAGGCCTGCCATGCCGCCCCCACTGCTGCCACTGCCACCTGTGTGAGCACATACAGGAACAACACAGTCCCGCTCCCACTGATACCCTGCCCCAGCCAACTCTTGTGCACCTAACCATACTGCCTGTGCTGCTGGCAATTGTGAACGAGCACAGAACTCACTGCCACTTCCCTGACAAAGAGCTTTGGTGGGCACCACACATCAGAGTGCTGTGGCCAATAGTCCAGGAATACCTCATCTCCTCCAGCATAGCAGGTTCCTAACCTGGAGGAGCCAGAGAACCAAGGCCTGAAACCAGCCCCCCAGTGTTAGAAAATGCAACCCAGGAGTGCTGAGCTGAGATTTGGCCCCCTAAAATCTTTCAGAAGTAAAGCCAGTTGACTGAACCCACCTCATACTACAAGCAAAACCTCAAGAGCATCAAAAGATATTTAAAAAATCCAAAATAAAATCACAAGTTAACAATATAAATGGTCAAGCTAAGGAAAGAATCTCAGATCTTGAAGAGCGCTTCTCTGAAATAACTCAGTCAGATAAGAATAAAGAAAAAGGATTAAAGAAGAATGAACAAAGCCTCTGGGAGATATGGGATTACACAAATTGTCCATGAAAATTTCTCCAACCTCACTACAAAGACCTACAATCAAATTCAGAAAATTCAGAGAATCCTTGTGAGATACTACAAGATGACCATAGTTATCAGATTGTCCAAGGTCAAAAGGAAAGAAAAAAAAATGTTAAAGTCAGCTAGAGGGAAGGCACAGTTCACCTAAAAAGGGAATCCCATCAGGCTAAGAGCAAACCTTTCCGAAAACAAACAAACAAACAAACAAACAAACAAAAAACAAGAAAAGACTCAGTGCCTATTTTCAGCATTCTTAAAGAAAAGAAATTTCAACCAAGAATTTTATATCCAACCAAACTAAACTTCATAAGCAAAGGAGAAATAAGATCCTTTTCAGAAAAGCAAATGTTAAAGAAATCCATGACCATCAGACCTGCCTGACAGATGTTCCTGAAGGAAGCGCTAAATATGGAAAGACTGTTACCAGTCATTATGTACTTAAGTACATAGACCATTGACATTTTAAAGCAATCACAAACAAGTCTGCATTATAGCCAGATAACAACATGATGACAGATCAAATTCACACACATCAAAAAGAAAGACATTACTTAATGGTAGAGGGTTCAATTCGACAAGAAGATCTGACTATCCTAAATATATGTGCACCCAACGCAGGAGAACCTACATTCATAAAACAAATTCTTAGAGGCCTACAAAGAGACTTAGATAACGACACAATAATAGTGGGAGACTACAACACCCCACTAACAGTATAAGAGAGAATATCAAGGCATAAAACTAGCAAAGATGTTTGGCACCTGAACTCAACATTTGGTTAAATGAACCTAATAAACATCTACAGAACTCTGTACACAAAAGCAACAGAATATACATTCTTCTTATCATCACATAGTAAATACTCTAATATCAACCCCACAATTGGGCATAAAACAAACTTCAGCAGATTATCAAAACTCAAAATGGGCCAGGCGTGCTGGCTCAAGCCTGTAATCCCAGCACTTTGGGAGGCCGAGACGGGCGGATCACGAGATCAGGAGATCGAAACCATCCTGGCTAACACGGTAAAACCCCATCTCTACTAAAAAATATGAAAAACTAGCCGGGCGAGGTGGCGGGCACCTGTAGTCCCAGCTACTCGGGAGGCTGAGGCAGGAGAATGGCGTGAACCCGGGAGGCGGAGCTTGCAGTGAGCTGAGATCCGGCCACTGCACGCCAGCCTAGGTGACAGAGCGAGACTCTGTCTCAAAAAAAAAAAAAAAAAAGAAAAAACCTCAAAATCATATCAACCACACTCTCAAACCACAGCACAATAAAAATAGAAATCAATACTAAGAGCATCACTTAAAACCATACAATTATATGAAAATTATACAATCTGCTCTTGAATAACCTTTGGGTAAACAATGAAATTAAGACAGAAATCAAGACATTTTTTGAATTTAATGAGAACTAAGCTAAAACATACAAGAATCTCTAGGACACAGCTAAAGCAGTGTTAAGAGGGATATATACATCACTAAACACCCACATCAAAATATTACAAAGACCTCAAGTTAACAACCTAACATCACACCCAGAGGACCTAGAGAAACAAGAGCAAACCAACCCCCAAATTAGCAGAAGACAAGAAATAACCAAAA
The DNA here is from genome assembly GCF_000951035.1 of Colobus angolensis palliatus. NCBI lineage: Eukaryota > Metazoa > Chordata > Mammalia > Primates > Cercopithecidae > Colobus > Colobus angolensis. The sequence goes on along the minus strand of NW_012115488.1, from coordinate 10,488,801 downwards.
TTAGAGCTATACTGAGGAAACTGAGACATGAAAAACCATTAAAAGGAGCAATGAGTTCAGTAGTTGGTTCTTTGAAATAATAAATAAGATAGATAGACTACTAGCTAGACTGGTAGAGAAAAAAAGAGAGAAGACTGAAATAAATGTAATCAAAAATGGCAAAGGAGGCATTACCACTGGCCACACAACAACGCAAAAAATGCTTCGGAAGACTACTATGAACACCTCCATGCAAACAAGCTAGAAAACCCAGAAGAAATAGATAAATTCCTGAAAACATACAATCTCCCCAGATTGACCAGGAAAAAACTGAATTCCTGAACAGATCAATAGTGGGCTCCAAAATTGAATCAGTAATAAAAAGCCTATCAGAGAAAAAGCCTAGTATGAAATGAATTCATAGCCTAATTCTACCAGATGTATAGAGAAGGGATGGTACCATTCCTATTCCAAAAAAAATGAGGAGGAGGGACTGTTCTCGAACTCATTCTATGAGCCCAGCATCAACCTGATACCAAAACTTGACAGAGATATACAAAAAAGAAAACTTCTGGCCATTATCCTTGATGAAGATAGATGTAAAAATCCTCAACAAAAACTTAGCAAACCAAATCCAGCAGGACATCAAAAAGCTAACCCACCATGATCAAGTAGGTTTTATCCCTGATATGCAAGGTTGGTTCAACATATGCAAATTGATAAAAGTGATTAATCACATAAACCGAGCTAAAAACAAAAACCACACAACCATCTCAACAAATGCAGAAAAAGCTTTCTATAAAATTTAACATCTCTTTATATTAAAAACCCTCAACAAACTAGGCATTGAAGGAATATACTTCAAAACAAGAACCATCTATGAAAAACCCACAGCCAACATCATACTGAATGGGCAAAAGTTGGAAGCAATTCCTTTGAAAACCAGAACAAGACAAGGATACTCCCTCTCACCACTCCTATTCAACATAGTACTAACAGTCCTAGCCAAACCAATCAGGCAAAAGAAATAAATGAAGGCATACAAATAGGAAGAGAAAATGTTAAACTATCTCTGTTTTAAGATAATATGATTCTATACCTAGAAAACCCCATAGTCTGTGCCTGAAACCTCATTGATCTGATAAACAACTTTAGCTAAGTTTCAGTATACAAAATTAAAGTACAAAAATCAGTAGCATTTCTACATACCAGCAACATTCAAGCTAAGAGCTAAATTGAGAGTGCAATCCCATTCATAATAACCACAACAAGAATAAAATACCTAGGATCATCCTTAACTAGAGAGGTAAACAATATCTACAACAATAATTACAAAACACTGCTCAAATAAATTAGAGATGACACAATCAAACAGAAAAGCATTCCATACTCATGAATAGAAAGACTCAGCTTTGTTAAAATGGCCATACTACTCAAAGCAATGTACAGATTCAATGCTATTTCTATCAAATTACCAATGACATTCTTCACAGAATTAGAATAAAAACATTTTAAAATTCATATGGAACCACAGGAGAGCATAAATAGCCAAGTCAATCCTAAGCAAAAAGAGCAGAGCTGGAGACATCATATTATCCAACTTCAAACTATATTGCAGGGCTACAATAACTAAAACAGCATAGTACTGGTACAGAAACAGACACATAGACCAGTGGAACAGAGTAGAGAGCCCAGAAATAATGCCACATACCTACATCATATGATCTTTGACAAAACTGACAAAAACAAGCCGTGAGGAAAAGACTTTTTCCCCAAATGGTGCTGGGTTAACTGGCTAGCCATATTCAGAAGATTGAAATTGGACCCCTTCCTTTTACCACACACAAAAAACAACTCAAGATGGATTAAAAACTTAAATGTAAAAAACTAGAAAAACTCTGGAAAATAACCTATTAAATACCATTCTGGACATAGGACCTGGCAAATATTTCATAACAAAGACACAAAAGGCAATAGAAAGAAAACCAAAAATTGAAAAATGGGGTCTAATTCAACCAAAGTGCTTCTGGACAGCAAAAAGAAGCTATCAACAGACTAAATAGACAAACTACAGAATAGGAGAAAATATTTGTAAACTATGCATTCAACGAAGGTCTAATACCCAGAATCTGTAAGGAATTTAGGCACATAAACAAGTAAAAAAAAGTCCCATTAAAAAGTGGGCAAAGGTCATGAATGGATACTTTTCAAAAAAAGGCATACACATGGCCCACAAATATAAAAAAATGCTCCACATCACTAATCATGAGAGAAATGCAAATCAAAGCCACAATGAGTTACCATCTCACACCAGTCAAAATAGCTGTTATTAAAAAGTCAAAAATAACAGAGGTTGGCAAGATTGTGGAGAAAAGAGAACACTTATACACTGCTGGTGTGAATGTATATTAGTTCAGTCATTGGGGAAAGCGGTTTGGTGATTCTCAAAGAACTTAAAACACAGCTACCATTGGAACCAGCAATCCAATCACTGGGTATATACCCAAAGGAATATAAATTACTCTACCACAAAGACACACGCACGTGTACGCTCATTGCAGCACTATTCACAATAGTAAAGGCATGGAATCAACCTAAATGCCAATCAACAGCAGACTACGTCAATAAAATGTGGTACATATACACCATGGAATACTATACAACCATAAAAAAGAACAAGAACATGTCCTTTGCAGGAACATGGGTGGAGCTGGCGGTTACTATCCTAATTGAACTAACACAGGAACAGAAAGTCAAGTATCACATGTTCTCACTCATAAATGGGAGCTAAACATTGAGTACACATGGACACAAGGAAGGAAACGACAACACTGGGTCTTACCTGAGAGTGGAGGGTGGGAGGAGGGTAAGGATAGAAAAACTACCTATCAGGTACTGTGTTTATTATCTGTGTGATAAAGTGATCTCTGCACCAAATGTTGGTTCCACACAATTTACCTATGTAGCAAACCTGCATAGATAACCCTGAACCTAAAATAAAAGTTTGAAAAAAAGAATTTCACTTTACTGCTTCTTGTTAATTTCACGATTCTGCAGGCAAATCATTACATGATATCACACAAATTCCTGTACTCTATAAACTATATAATTATTGCTAAAATAGTAGTCTAAAGCATTCTATCAGCATATCATAAGCCATATTAAAATCTTATGATAAAGAAAAACAGAAGACACACAACAATCTTGCATTTGAATGTGTACACAAAACTCCTAAATAAAATATCAGCTCACTGAATTCAACAGTGTAACAACCTGTACAATTTAGAGACGGAAAGATAGTTTCAACATTGGAAAATCTAATGCAATTTATTATCAGAATAAAAGATGAAAAGCATTATAACTTGGTAATGAAAGAACAATTATTATACTAAGGAAAACATTAAACATTTCCACTGAAGACAACAGTAACACAAGCTGCTTGCTGCCACTACAACTAAATGGCTTCATTTTGATTGTATTAACCAAGACAATAAAATAAGAAAACTAACTAAGAAGTATCAATATATAAAAGGTATAAATTAAAGCTATTGTTGTTTAGAGACGAAATATGCTAACAGAGAAAAGTCAAAAGGTAAAATAAATACATATGCACATATACACACATACAGAGAGAGAGAGAAACTTTTGTATAAAAGTGATATCAGGGCAGAGCAAGATGGCCAAATAGGAAGAGCTCCAGTCTCCAGCTCCCAGCACCAGCGACACGGAAGACGGGTGATTTGCAATCTACTCATCTGACAAAGGGCTAATATCAAGAACCAACAAAGAACTCAAATTTACAAGAAAAAAACAAACAACCCCATCAAAAAGTGGGCAAGGGGTATGAACAGACATTTCTCAAAAGAAGACATGCATACAGCTAACAGACACATGAAAAAATGCTTATCATCACTGGCCATCAGAGAAATGCAAATCAAAACCACAATGAGATACCATCTCACACCAGTTAGAATAGCAATCATTAAAAAGTCAGGAAACAACAGGTGCTGGAGAGGATGTGGAGAAACAGGAACACTTTTACACTGTTGGTTGGATTGTAAAGTAGTTCAACCATTATGGAAAACAGTATGGCGATTCCTCAAGGATCTAGAACTGGACGTACCATATGACCCAGCCATCCCATTACTGGGTATATACCCAAAGGATCACAAATCATGCTGCTATAAAGACACATGCACACGTATGTTTATTGCAGCACTATTCACAATAGCAAAGACTTGGAATCAACCCAAATGTCCATCAATGACAGACTGGATTAAGAAAATGTGACACATATACACCATGGAATACTATGCAGCCATAAAAAAGGATGAGTTTGTGTCCTTTGTAGGGACACGGATGCAGCTGGAAACCTTCATTCTCAGCAAACTATCGCAAGAACAGAAAACCAAACACCGCATGTTCTCACTCATAGGTGGGAACTGAACAATGAGATCACTTAGACTTGGGAAGGGGAACATCACACACTGGGGCCTATTATGGGGAGGGGGCACGGGGGAGGCATTGCATTAGGAGTTATACCTGATGTAAAGGACGAGTTGATGGGTGCTGACGAGTTGATGGGTGCAGCACATCAACATGGCACAAGTATACATATGTAACAAACCTGCACGTTATGCACATGTACCCTAGAACTTAAAGTATAATAATAATTTTTTAAAAAGCATTAAAAAAAGAAAGAAAGAAATACTAACCCCCAACGCGATGGTGTTAGGAGGTGGAACCTCAGGAGGTGATTTGGCCATACAGATGGAAACCTTATGAATAAGATTAGTATTCTTATCAAAGAGGTCCGAGAGAGCGCCCTCCCCACTTCCACCATATGAGGACACAGTGAGAGGCAATATCTAGGAACCAGGAAGCTGGCCTTCACCAGACACTGAATCTGGACTTGTCAGTCTCCAGAACTGTGAGCAATAAATTCCTATTGTGTATAAGCCACCCAGTCAATGGTATTCTGTTACTGCAGCCCAAGGGGACCAACACAGTCACCCAGGCACAGCAACTCCTCATACCACCTCTTTCCATAACCCTTGACAAACCACTGCTTCAATCCTCCTCCCGCGTTCAATTCTCAACTTTTTTCAAGCTGCAGATGACGAACAATTTATTACAAGAAACAAACTCTTATTGTAACTTTTTGTTTTTTCCTTAACAGCTTTATTTATTGATGTGTGTTTATTTCTATGCCTTATCATAAACAAAATATTTATGATGTGGTATAAAAACTGTACATGTTACTGTATACACAGTCATTACTAACAGCCTAATTAATTAGTCCTCAGAAAGTGATGCTTAAGCTTTTTACTCCTAACATGGTAGTTACTTCTACCTACACATTTTGCTGGGTTTAGTTATCTTTTAGGAAATTGGTGGGTTGTTTTGTGTTGCCATGTATTATATTCTTTCTCCTCTTCAAATAGTGGGCAAGAGGCTCTGGTTAGCATTTTCATGCAAAATGCCTGATTTCAGAAACACAGTCCTGTAACTATCATTTCATTATATTAGACTGAACAAAACAGTTTATTCAGCATTTATGAAGTTTCTACTGTATTCAAAGAACTGGGCTAGGTGCTGTAGAGAAACCAAGATGATCATTATGTGATTCCCCACCCTCAAACAGCCCCAGAATAGTAGGGGACACAAACATCTATTCACCAAATCACAATGCAGGTCTAATTGTGGTAAGCAATAAAGTCCAGGCAGAAACAAAGCTCTATGTCAGCGGAGATGCAATCATTCCAATTGCAGCAAAGGATGGAGACTTCACAATGAAGCCTAAAACCATCAAGTTAGAAAAAGAAAGTGTATAAGCATTCGCAAATGTGTTGATACATATTAATGACAGCATCAGTGTTCTAAAGACAACAGCAAATATATCACATCCTCACTGATCCCAGCAGTATAGGGATGAGATACAATTCTGCAATGCTGGTGAAAAGGCAAGTTTATTTACTAAACAAATAGGTTAAATAAGAACATGAATGAAACACCTATTTCCTAAGCAAATGATGTGCTTGGATTATTTTTAAATTATATCTTAATTATAAGATCTTGAGCAAGAACTTCTGTTGGCTTCATTTTTCTCATCTGGAAAACTAGGACTTGAATTAAGTGGTATCATAAGGTTGAAAATGCTGTAATTATATCATCTGCATACAATTCACTTAATTTTTGAGTGCCTTGTCATGTGTATAATGCTGTGTACACTGAAAAATAAAAAATCACCATAATGCATAAAAAAGTGATATCAACTCCAATTAGAAATTCATAAAATTCTATTCACAATAACAAAATAATAAAAACATATATAAGAAGAACTATTGAATTAAGGAAATCCTCCATATTCTTCTATGAGAAGAATCAATATTGTGAAGCTGTCAGTTTGGCAGTTATTCTATGCATTTGTGTTATAGGCAACCTCTAAAATAGCCCCTGACAACAGCCACCTCCTGGTGTTTATGCCCTTGTGTAGTACCCCCACCCCTTTTACTGTGGACTGGACCTAGTTACTCACTTCTAATGAATGAAATATGGCACAAGTGATGCGTTGTTCTTCTGACTTTAGATTACAAAAAAACATTCTGGTTGTCTCACTCCCTCTTTTTCATTCTGTGGCTGGTTCTGAGGGAGGTCCAGTGACCATGTTATACGCTGGTTTATAAAGGAGTAAAGGCAGCAAGAAACTGAGAGCAGCCTTTGGTTAACACTCAGAGATAAGGTAAGGCCCTTGTTCCCACAGTCCATGAGGAACTGTATCTTGACACCCAAAAGAGTGAGCATGGAATCAAATCACACCCCACTCAAACCTTGAGATAACTGCAGTCCCAGCTGATATCTTGATTGCAGCCTTATGAAAGACCTTGAGGCAGAGGCACTCAGGAAAACTATCTTGGGGCTGACTCCTGACTCACAGAAACTCTGAGATAACATTTTTTCTATTTGATGCAGTTAATAGTGTAATTGTTTTAAGATACTAAATTTTGGAGTAATTTGTTACATAGCAGTAGGTAACTAATATAGAATCCAATACAAATATAAGAAAATCTTTTATGCAATTTTAAAAGCCACTATTAAATTGCATCTAGAAAAATATTAAAGAATTACCATGACAATTCTGAAAAAGAAGGGCCATAAAAAGAGGATCTATTTCCAATCATGTGTTGTAAAACTAAACCATTAAAACAGGATGTCTCTTGATTTGGGTACAGACACATAGATCAATGAAAAAGAGTAAAGAGCTCAGAAACAAAGCATACATATTTAGAAATAAAGGGAACATTTGAAATCAGGGAAATAATAGGTGACTCAAGCAATATCTTTGAGACAGTTGAGTTTCATCTTGGAAAAAAGATGAATAAAAACGCCAACATCATAATATAAACCAAAAATTAATTCAAGGTGGATTAAAGTGCTGAAAGTTGAAAAGAGAACTGTTTTATCAGTTGGTGAAGAAGTCCTTTCTAAATAAAACACAAAAGACATAGGAAATATCGACATATTTGACTACATAGAAATGTAATTCTCCTGAATGGTTAAATATACTATTAACAGACTTAAAACAAGAAGTCCAAACTGGGAGAAAATGTTTGGAAAATACGGAATAAAGAAAGGGTAACGGACGTAATCTAGAGATGGATTCTACAAAAGAAAATAGACACATCCATAAAATATTTTAAGAGACAATTCAAATGGATATGTATGTATGTACATTATATGTCTATTGTGTGTGTACAGTTGATCTTTATTATTTATTATTTCATATTTAAGAATTCACCTATTCCCTAAAATTTGTTTGGAACCCTCAAATCAAACTGTGGCACCTGCTAATGGGGTACCCTCAGGTAAGCCACTTAACATTCCTGAACATTTTCTCTTTTGCAAAATAAAAAAAAAAAAAAGAAGAATCTACTAGGGTGAGTTGTTTTTCAGGATTTAAAACTATAATATATGTAAGATTATATATATAAATATACACCATAAGTATGTATGTATTTTCCCTAGGATCAATAATTCAATATTTGCTAATTCCTTATTCACAACAATTTTATAGAATATAAATAACAGAGATAAGAATGGAATCTGTGTGTGTGTACCTATGTATAATAAACAGGTAAAATTGCTCAACCTCACCAGTAATAATGGCATTAATATCATAATATCTTTTACTAGTAGATTAATAAAAATTAAAGATCAATAATTTAAAGTATAAAAATATGAAGAAAGTCTTAGCAAGTCTTATCAACTGTTGAGAGAGGACACAAACTAATAAAAATTTGTCACAGATCATTTTACAATACTTATTAAAACCAATTACTTAGAAATTTATCTTCCAGATAGCATAAGGATTTCTTTAGATTTTTTTGTAAACAAAAAAAGTAAAAATAATCCAAATATTTATCAGTAGCAAATGGTTTAAATTATGTAAGCATGTTCCTACTCAAAAATAGCATAAAAAATAAGAAAACTAAAAGATGTATATAGTAAAGTATTGATGTTCATTTTATTATCAAGTGAAAACTAAACTGGCTGTGGACTATTTATAATATATACATATGCAATGTGTACTTATTTTATGTACATGTGCACACATGCATCCAAGATATAAATATATAATTATGTAAATATATAGGAAAAGACCTTGAAGGATACTATCCAAATTGTTCATGGCAGTTACCTACAGTAAGGCAGTGGAATTTTATTGCGGGCAATCCAGGTGACATTGAGATTTTGTTTTTGCTTTTGTTGTTTTTCATGTAGTACTATTATTCTTGAATACTTTTACTTCCTTAAAGGGAGTATTCATTCTTGTATTACTTTCTTAATTTAAGTTTTATTTGCCACTTACCACTCAAAAATTTCACCCACATAAACATGTCACAGTTTTTAGTTTATCTTATACTGCTTAACCTAGAACATTTTTTATTTTCCTATTATTATCTCCATTGCCTATTTAGTATAAAAGTGGCTGGCTACATTTCAATAGCAGTGAATTGGTTTCCTTTTCTCTATCAAGTTAACACTATAAAGATGTACAAAACCAAGTGCCCACTAAACAATCCAAAACTTCCTAAATGGACATAGAACATATTTCTCCCTTATAAAAACTTGGCAGAACTCCTCTAATTTGTTCACTGAGGAATATTTAGGCATCGGGCAGCTCTGTTCAAATTTAGGCAAAACTTCCAAAACTGATTTGATTCATTCAGAGGCTATAAACTGTTCCAGTAGAAGTAGCACTAGCTTTACTTTTCCTTTATGAAAAATCATGTCATACATGGCAACAGAAGATATCTTATTTTGCAAGCCCCAAAGTAACAGTTACATGTGTCTAAAAGATCACTTAATTTATTTTTAATGATTTGAATCTTTTCTCTGGGTCAAAGGCATCTTTTACATTAACTTGCTTTTACAAATTAATGTTTTGAAGGAAACAGTAAAAGTCAAGTTGCTTAGGAGTACATTAAATTATATGCTAGTTAATAGTGTTAGAGAGATGGCTTAAAAATAAATTGCCCATAATGCCTTTTAATAAAGGTGCTAAATGTACTTTTTTATTCTCTGTTAAAAGCAGATGCCTATTTGGCACTGTTTGGAATCCCATTTGCCATGTATATTTTGATTAATATTATGCTGGGTAATCTGTACTATGTGGTCTAGGTTCAGTAACCTCACTGTAAAATAATGAGCCTTCAAGAATAAAAAATATGCTCACTATAAAGTTGCATATTCTGAGAAGCAGTGAACATATTCAAATGAAATGAAAAAAATGAGGTTTTCACCCAGTAAATTTGCTCGAAGTGAAACTTACATTTCTCAATTTGTATTTAGCTGTCAGTCTGTGCACTAAAAACTGGACGAGCTATCAACCTTTTGCATATGTTTTCTATAAATACCTTTTCTTCTCTGATTCAACTGCCATAGGACTCTGCAGAAGTAGTGGTCTTAAGGGAGCTTACAGCAACTGGGATGTAGCCAATGGCAGTGAGTTCACACAGTAAGTGGCATCTTCAGAAAAGGACCAACACTCATATTTTATGAAATATGTAACATGATTTACCCAGAGTTGTCAGAAGAGATGAATTTCAGCCAATGCAAGGTAATAAATAGTAATGTGCACTGCATATATTTGACTTATAACCCTTGGCATTTCGAAACAAAATTCTTTTGAAGAATTCATTTTATACATCATAAACTTTTCTATTGTTTTTCCTGTTTGGGCTGTCTTTGTTATCAGAATTCTTATGAAAGTATTATTCAAAATTGTAAATGAAGCAATATTTTTGAGAGTATTCACCTAGGACTTTCTTTCCAGGCACCGCTTGAAATAGGAAAGTTAGTAGTGTAGAAAATGGTTGGTTTCATTAAATCAGGATCTAGAAAGAAAAAACTTAGTAAGTTGTTTGTCCATAATTATAAGAAATTCATTATTAGAGTTTAATGCTCTTTGCTTTCACGAAGCACTTAATATCTTTGGGAAACAGAATAAATGGTTTTGCTGTATTTATTTTTACATACTTGAAATAAAATGTAAAGTCTCAGCTACTGTACAGATGAGAATATTTTCATTCAAGACAGAACATTTTCCTTTAAAACTAAATGTAGCTTATGTAGCTTACCTCTCACATTATCTTCCTTTGAAGTAATAAGCATTATATTTTAATGATCACAATCTAAGACTTAATGAATGCCTTACTTTGCTTTTGTCCAATGGGTGTTTGTTATAAGATAAATTGGATAGTTGTTTGTAGCTTTATATTTCAGTTTACATTTTCTCTTTGTTTTCTCCCCACACAAAAACATACAAATATTTTTGGGGATTCTTATATGATATCGTAATTACAAGTATCAAATTAATGTGCAGTACCACATTATAATCATAAGCAAAGCACGTAATTTTAAAATCTGCCATTCACATACAAGAGTATATATTTTCAAAAAAATATCCACTAAGAGATTTTACTACTTGTTTATGTTAGAAAACACAAAAAAGGAGAAGGAACACCCCCTTCCTTCCAAGCACACACAGTTTTGCTAAATACACATATACTTTCCATGTAATATGAACATTGCCCCCAAAACTGTGCCTGCTTTTTCACTAGTGATTCTATTCTGAAGTTTCTCCTGGCACATCCTTTTGAGTTCACAAAGGAAACTTGAAGCTGGCCACTGTAACAAGGCCCCAGAGACTTTGCATTTGCAGTAGCGTCTTACATCTCAATAATAGAAAACAAGACTTGGGAATAGATATATCATCTCAATCTTATGAGAAATGTGAAGGCTACTACTTGAATTATTCATTGAACAGGGAATAGAAAGATTATGTGACCACAGCCCACCTTTGCAACTGAACATTTTAACATCATTATAAAAAACATGTATTATGCGTCTCTGATAGTACTGAGCCAGGCACCATATAAATTGAATTTATGAGAATTTTCCTCTATAAATTCCAGATAAGACATAACTGAATAACTGCAAGACCGATAATGAACACCCATTTATGTAAATTATATAAAATGTCTGTAAATATGTTAGCCAGAGGTGAAAATGTACATACTGTGTTTAATTAAACAAGGTTTTTGGTTTTCATTTGTTTTTTTATATCAGCTTTCCTAGACTAGGAAGCAATAGAATCAGGATTTTAATAACTAAGAGAAGAGTCAGAACAAAGAATAATCTGTACTCTCCCATCTTAATTTGTTTCCAAGCACCAAAATTCCAAAATTTTACATATAAGTAAATTATTTCATACTCCACCATGGTTACTATGAAAGGGTTTTGACATAGAGCAGCTATTTGACTTTGTATAAGCTTCCCTAATTGAAGATAAATAGAAAAGGGAAGTTAAGAAGATTGTGCTTGTGTTGACACTCAGGTTAACTAATAATTTTGTTCCTCCTATTTAGCTAAGCCATGAAATACTGTTCTCAGAACAGTAGAAGTTCTGCAGTAGGTACATTTAAAGATTGTTTTCTTAATTTAATGAGCCATTTACTTAAAGCCTAGTAACTAAGCCAGAATTTTTTTTTATTCACGTGCTTCATGTTTGTCACTACACTGGGCACTATAGAAACAGATGAACACAAGTGCAGCCTCTGCTTTCGATTAGCTCCTACTCTAATAATCAGAGAATAGGAAAGAGAATCAGTCAAATAATGGATGATTTTAATAAGGCACAATGAGTGCTGGCTATGCTGAGAGAATTCAGAGAACTACCCAGCACAGACTGAAGACACACAGACTGTTTCTCATAAGACAATCACAAAATATGGAGACACCGAGAGAAAAACAAAGGGGAAAGGGTGGAACATGAGGATAAGGCTAAGGGTAAGGGCAGCAGGGATCAGAGAAGCATTACACAAAAAAAGAAGAGTTTGTGCAAAGTCTAAGAGGCACATAAGAAATTTCTAAGTATTACATGTGGGGAAGGGGAAGGAAATGGCAAGATATGGTCAACAGGAAGTTTATCAGAAGGAGACTTGTGTTTAAGGCAAAGAGGCTTACATTTAATCATAATGAATAAAGGGAATCATTAAAGAATATTAAGCAAAGGGGAGAAGTGATCAGATGATCATTTTAGAGAAATAACTCTGCTAACAGTAAAAATGGGACGAATTGGAACTGCCAAAAGATCATCTGGGAAACCTCAGGTGGCAAGATGTGGTTTGGGAGATAAAAAGTCTGAGGTTTTTGATATTGTTCTTGTTCTTGTTGTTAGGAGGTGTTTCTACAAGGTGGCAGTCATTCTTGCCCATATAGTAGTTTGCAAAGCATATACATATCCAACATTTGGCATTTTGACTAAAAAGATTGGCACAGCTACGGAAAGAGTGAACTTTTATAACCAAAAAGACTGCTGTGGCTCTCATCCCAAATAAAAACATTAAGAAGATGTTGAAACAAAGATTTTTTTTAAAATAGGGATATATTTTTCTCCTAAATCCTCCAGTTAATTAGGTAAGTCTACAATCTCAACCCTTGAATTATCTTTCAATACCAAGAACAAAGAAGAACATTTTGGAATAAACAAAAATTGAGAGTTTACTAGCATGGTACCAGATCTTCACTAAAGGAAATTTTAAGATGAACTTTAGGAAGAAAGAAAATCAACCTTAAAAAATGGTGACTCTATAGGTAAATATAAAATACTATTGACAGCATTAAATAATAATAACGTCTAGTTTAGTAGGTTACAAATGGGGAAAAAAATCAAGATAGTGCAAAAATCCTAAAGAACAATACCACATAAAAGGAAGGATAATGGGACTTAAAGCATTCCACACTCTTATTTATTTAAGAGTTAGATTGGATATAAACAAAATCCCACTATAAATTGCTTCTAAGAAGTATTTGTAAACATGACACTGAAAGGTAGAAAGTAAAATGATGAAGGAAGTACATCTGAAGAAAATAGTTCACAATGAAAACCTGGTATAACCATTTAATTTTAGACAACATAAACTTCAGGGCAAAAGAATTAGTAGAGATAAAGAAAAACTACATATGTGATATGCCTTAATTCACCGATAAGATACAATAACTCCAAATTGGTATACATCTAAAAACATAGCTTCAAAATATGTAAAGCAAAAAAAAAATTGGCAGCTACAAAGATACACTGACAAGCCCATGATCAGAATAGATTTTAACACAACTCTTTGTGTATGACTGAAGTTAATAAACTAAGCATCAATCGTAAGGAATTAGTAAAAAAATGATACAATGAACCCAAGAAAAGCAGAGATAAGGAACTAATAAATATAATATGACAAATTTATAAAATATAAAAAGGAAAACACAATAGAGAAGATTAAAGAACAAAGTCAAAAGTCTGGCCTAATAAAAGACTCTGTAGTAGCATTGAGAATTATTTGGCAAGACTAATTAAAAAGAATAAAACAAAATGTAACAGTCAAATAATATTGGGAATTAACAAAATGACGCAAACACAGGTGTAGTAGAGATTGTTAAATAATAACACATGATTAAAAATTTATTCCAATATACTTAAAAATACACAAACACTCCGCAAATTTCCAAACAAATCTATATTACCTCATTCAATATAAAATAGAACTTAAAGAGTACTATAACCAAAAAGAAAAATAGTAAGTAATTCAAAAGTTTTCTACAAAGAAAGCCACAAAGAGTTTTATAGGAAAGTTTACTAAATGAATGGGTATTTCAATCTTCCACAAATTATTTTATAGAAAAGGAAAAACAGAAAGAATTTCAAATTAATTCTATGAGCATGATCCATTTTGAATACAAAATTAGATCCTTGTAACTAAATTAAAGACCTTTCTCATAAACAAAAATAGATTCCTGGCCGGGCAAGGTGGCTCATGTCTGTAATCCCAGCACATTGGGAGGCCGAGGCAGGAGCTTGAGCCCAGTAATTCAAGACTGGCCTGAACAACATGATGAAACCCCATTTCTGCAAAAAATACAAAAATTAGCTAGATGTGGTAGCTCATACCTGTAATCCCAGCTACTTGAGAGGCTGGGGTGGAAGGATCATCTGACTAATGGGAAGTCGAGGCTGCAGTGAGGCGTGATCACACTTCTGCACTCCAGCCTGGGTGACAGAGTGAGACATAAATACCACATATGAAAATTTAAATTTAGTGGGTGTCTTATTCTCTATCCATGCTATAAAACTAAACACATGATTATTTGTGACATTCTTATATACATCTATGTTAACATTTTCTTTGTTAATTTTATCATTCCTCATGTTCTTAACTAGAGTATAAGCCTGCTTTGCTCTACATTGTCTTGTTCAATTATTAAACTCTTGGGCATGGAGGTCCTCCATGAATAGGCATCAGCTGATTTACTAATCAGAGGGTGATATATAATAATATTAAGGATACAGTTGTCTCAGCCAAATCTCTACAGCATTTAACCTAACCTTACGTTCTTAAATTTTTTAATTGATAATTAACTATGTTCAGCATTTGTTTTGCATATTATTCACTATTTTCTTGCCTCGATTCTGATTTTAATATACTTTTAATAAACAACTCCCACCTTCAAAATGATTGTGTCCTGCATAAAAACCACATAAGCCCTAAGTAATTAATTTACTGTGGGGCTAAGTACAATATTGAGCTAGTATTTTCTCTCCAAAGAGTCCTGGACCCAAGAGCCCTTCAGTTTTACAATTTGTTGAGTTATAACAGTGATTTTACCTGAGTTGATTTTTTTTTAAAAAAAGAAAAAGAAAAAAAAAAGAAGCTTTGCTAAAATAAATGCATATTTAACCCCTACCATAGTTTCCACTTACAAAGGCATTTAAACCACTGTTTAATGAAATGCTTTTCCTTTCTTTATTTGTCTCTTGTACATGTTTACAAATGCTTTCTACTATAACTTTTCAAATGCTGTCAATAACAATGATATCAATTTAATGTACTGTTAAGTCCAAATGGAAAAAGGCAACGTTTATAAAATATCTTCTTAAAGTTTTTCAAATAATAGAGTATTATTACTTCTGGTATACTTATGGAATTCAAAAATCTCTAAAATATAATAGATATCAACCAAGATTACCATTATACTGGCAAACTATCCATGTTAAAACATAACTTTTCCCAAAGAATTTGACAAACATTATATTTGGATGCTTAATTTATTGTCCCAGGATAATGAAAGCGTTGTTTTCTCAAAAGTTAAAAATTCTATTTTTAAAAATAATGTCAATATGAGAAGCTACATCCACTTATGATCCTCACAATGGCTACAGTGCCTCTGTGATATCTTCAACATATTGTTGGATACATTCAGTTCTTCTTTATGCACATGAAAAGAATTTTAAAATAAATGTGCCCTTTAATAAGCCATATTATATACTGTGAAGTAGAATTATTTAAACATAATCATGACAAACATGTTTGCCAAATTTATTTTTTCTTGTAAACATTGTATATGGGAATCGCTGGCTTTTATTATCACTTACCTTTTATCAATAATATTTTCATGTGTTTTGCCATGATAACAACCACTTGAAAATTGTATATAGCATAATTGTACTTTCTAGTGTGCAGTGCACAGTAAACACTAAAAAGCAGTAGGACTGTCTACCTTCTTATTTGATTTCATCATAACTACCATGCAGATTTTTTTTAAAGTTGTACCTCTTCTCTCCACCAAGATCTCAGCGATTGGTGCAGCTTATACTTATGGTCTATGCCTTAAACAGAATACATCTGATATAAATGAGAATCAATGTCCTACTAAAATTCACAATAAGGACTTTAACTCCAAAATTTGATTTAAGAAAAGCATTATGTCTGTGGCATTAAGCAGAAACATAGAACTAGAGGCTCATAATAGAGTTGTGCTAAACATAGTGTTATTTTGGTTATCACCCAAATTCTACCAGCCAGTTTTCATTACCGAAGTAACTATGCCCAACTATGAAATTCAAACATGTATATATATATAATAGAGAACTGCATTTACATATATACACACAAACATGCACATGCAGGTCAAAGGGAGTGCTCAATGGTACAGTTTCATGGATGTTTCCTAGGGCAGTCTCTAATGAGCCCTGATAGGTATTGTGCCTGAGTAACACATTACTCTTTGTGGTGGACTCATTCCCATCCGTGACCAACGTTTACAGTTTGATGCTAATAAGAAAAAGGATTCAGTCATGATATTAATTGATGAATTTCATGATGGTCATCATCAAAGATCACAGGCATCCATTTCACGAATGCATGTTATGTTTTTTTTTTAAACAAAATACACAAAAGACATAGGGTCTTATATAATGTGTTTTTCTCAAGAAAGATGCCTCTGACTTTCTAATCTAGGTTATAAGATTCCTACATTGAGAGGGCTCTCGGAAAAAAACTTGCATGAGAGTGAGGGAAATAGGACAGCGAAAGAGGAAGTTCAGCAAAGTATGGCTGGCATAAAGTTGAGCTTCAATCTGATCCCACAGAGGAGCTCCAAAACTTAAGTTATCCCACAAAGTATATCCTGTCTTAAGGTAGTTACTGGACTTCTGTACACAGCATCAGTCATTGGATACAGACTTCCTTAAGGCAGGGAGGTGGGGCTTAATTCCTAGGCTCTCCAAGTAAGATGACTCCACTATCTTAAGAGCAACACTCCAGAAAAGGTTACAGATGTGTGTCATTGCAGCAAAATCCTATCATGACAGCTCAGAGTAGACGCACCAAACCAATAAAGGGTTCCCAGGGAATCTAAGCATGGCACCTATGAGTCTGTGGCAACTGGTTTTCTTCTCTAGAAACTATAAGCTCTGTAATAGCAACTGCAGTTTCAGTCTTGTTTAGGATCTGAATGATATCAGACACATACTAGAGATGCAAGATATATTTATGATTAAAATGAATAAATAAATGAATCAATGGCATTAGCAATCATGCTTTTACCCACTGTAAATTCACTGTGATTTTAATGAGAATTGGCCCTGTATGCAGGTTGAATTTACCAAAGTTCCAGCGTAACATTTCAGTGTAAAGAAAAGCTCATCAGATTGGAAATACATCCAGAATCGTTACTACAATTTTCAACTTAATCTTTATTTTTCAAAATCTGTTGACTCAGTATTGAGGTCAATACGTTCCTTTTGTAAGTAATCGGGACATAAATGATACCTGTTTATCTAGCAAATAGGTTAGGTACACAAAAAGGCAAAGAGATCTACAAGTCAAAGAAATGTATTGCTTTCCTCAGCCTCCCAAGTAGCTGGGACTACAGGCACCCGCCACCTCGCCCGACTAGTTTTTCGTATTTTTTAGTAGAGACGGTTTTTCACCGTGTTAGCCAGGATGATTTCGATCTCCTGACCTGGTGATCCGCCCGTCTCGGCCTCCCAAAGTGCTGGGATTACAGGCTTGAGCCACCGCGCCCGGCCTCTGGAGGCTCTGGAGGCGGAGCTTGCAGTGAGCCGAGATCGCGCCACTGCACTCCAGGCTGGGTGACAGAGCGAGACTCCGTCTCAAAAAAAAAAAAAAAAAAAAAAAAAAGAAAAAAAGAAATGTATTGCCTTGTAATGTTAACATTAGCAAGCCAATGAATTGGTTAATTTATGTGATTAACCTGTCACTATCCACTGTTAATGATCAGTGGCACCTATGTTTATTTATTTGCAATATTAATGTAATGCATTATATACTGTTTTTCACTTAGAATTATGTCATAAACATTTTGATTTCTCTACAGGTCCTTCATATTTATAGTAATGGATATACAACACACACGTAAACACAAATATATGCATGCATGTATATTCTAATAGATTGTACTATATGTTAGTAAAATATTTTATTTTGTTCATGTTTTGCTATCATTACTAGAGCAACAGTGAGCATATTTAAGTGTATTTAAGCTTCTGTTAGATTGCTTACGTGGGATAAAATTAGGAATGAAAATATGATATTCAAGTCTCAAGCAATTTAACTTCTCTGCCATATTACTTTTCAGAAACTCTGTATGAAATTACAGAGTTGGCAGTAATAAACAAATATGGCAATTTCTTTGCAGTATTGCCAACATTGAATGTTTTGGTTTTTGTTTGTTTATTTACTATCCTTACTGTGGGAAAAAAAATCTTAAGATTGCCTTATTTTATATTTCTTTGATAACTAAAGAAGCTAGAAATTTGTCCCATTTATTTATCCATTGTATTTCCCATGTATAAACTATTATATTGTTTGCCCATTAATTTACTTGGGATCTTGAATTTTTTCTATTAATTTGAATACATATTATCCTTATATTGAGGAAAATATCTATAACATGCAACAAACAATATTATTCAATATTATTATAAAATAATAATATTTAGGTTACATATTTCTTATTTCCCAGAAAATTAATGTGCATATATATTTCATCATAATTTCTCCTACTAATTCAAAACAAAAAATTGTTCTGCCAAAGTATTTTTAATTTCTGTGCCCCATTACTTGCTAATTTTTCTCTTGTTTAATGCTCATTTTTAACTATTGAATGCACCTATCATTATCTTATTTTATTTTGTTTATGTTTTCATAATACCATCTGTTGAAGAGACTATCTTCTCCCCATTGTGTATCTTGGCACTCTTTTTGAAAATCAGTTGACTGTATATTATATTGTGACTATTTTTCACTGGACTTGCACTAGGCAAAATTCTTATGTATTATGTTAGCCTTTTGGAACCATTATCTTTTTTCCTTTGACAAGTTTCCTGTCTGTCTTTCTTTAAAACCATTACTTGATGAGTCTAGTTGCTCACCTTACGTGAACACATTCTTGTCCATTATTTTGACAAAACAAACTTCTTACTCATCTCACTGAGAAAGATAAGTGGCAATTATATAAAGTACTAGGAATTTGAATGCAGTACTCTACTAAAAGAATATTATTAACATTATGAACGAATATTGATTTTTTTCTCCCCTTTAGAAATCCAAAGATCATTATTAATATCAGAGACTCTTTTAACATATTAATGTAAAAAGTTAAATAAGAAAATAACAGATAATAATTTACTACATGTCTAAAAGTAATTGCTAAAACTTAGAACCAAATCCTAATAAATAGATTTTATTATATGAAATAAAATAGTTTTTCCTTGCTAAACAGAAAGCCAGTATTACATTCAACAGCAACATCTATGCATGAATCACAATGTATATCTCTATGTCCAGTTCCAAGTATCTCATATAAACCATTCTTATCTAAATCTTTAAATCAAAACTTGAACTTAATAATATAATTCTTGATTTAAAATAAACTTGAAAAATGTTTATTTAGAAGAACATATGCAGTCTTACTGAATAAAAAGAGACCTGCTCCTGTCATACAGCAGAACATATTATTTAGAATAAAAACATAAAACACTACACAATTTGTGCAACATTTTAAACACTGAGTGGAACAGAAGGTAAAGAACTAAAATAATAATTACATACCAACTCTTGTTGTATGATAATGTAAACTTTCTGAGGAAAAACATTAAGACACAATTACTACATAAGTATATTTAGAACAGTTATGGAAAATGTTATTTCCATCTCTTACCTCTTAATCTGAAATATATGCAAAACCAGCATTATCATGGAAATTTATAGTGAGAAACATCCACATTCAAAAAGAAGAAATATCTCAAATAAAATAAACAACCTAACTATACCTTCAGGAACAACAACAACAAAAAATTAACTAAGCTCAAAGTTAGCAGAAGAGAGGAAATAACAAAGATCAAAACAAAATTAAACAAAACAGAAAAACAATTTAAAAATCAGTGAAACAGTTGGAATTTTTTAAAAATCAACAAAACTGAAAATAAAATCGGAAATTAAAGAAGAGACATTATAACTGATGCAACAGAAATAAAAAGCATAATAAGGAACTATTATAAAAAATTATATACCAACAAACTGGATAACCTAGAAGAAATGGATAAATTCCTGGAAACATACAACCTACCAAAACTAAATCACGAAGAAATGGAAAACTTGAACAGGCCAATGATGAGTAAGATTGAAAACGTAAATAAAAACCTCCTAACAAGGAAAATCCCAGAACCAGATGGCTTCACTGGTAAATTCTATGAAACATTTAAAGAAAAACAAACACCAATCCTTCTTAAGCCCTTTCAAACAATTGAAGAAGAGAGAAACTTCCAAACTTGTTTCATGAAGCCAGCATTATCCTGATACCAAAGTCCAAGACAATGTAAGAAAAGAAAACTACAGGCCAATATCCCAGATGAATACAGATGCACAAATCCTCAACAAAATAATATAAAACTAAATCCAATAGCACTTAAAAAACATCATACAGCATGATCAAGTGGGACTTATATCTGGGGTGCAAAGATGGTTAAACATATGCAAATCAATTAATGTGACTGAAGGATGAAAATAACATGATCATTTTGATGAATGCAGAAAGGACATTTGACAAAATTTTACACAATTTCATAATGAAAATTTTCAACAAACTATATATAGCAGGAATTTACTTCAACATAATAAAGATCATATATGAGAAGCCCACAGCTAACATCATTTTCAATAGTGAAAAAATGAAAAGTATTTCTCTAGCTTCAAAAACAAGGCAAGTATGTTCACTCTCACCACTTCTATTCACATTGTACTGGAAGTTCTAGCAAGAGCAGTTAGGCAATTAAAGTCATTTCAAATCAGAAAGGAAGAAGTAAAATTGCCTTATTTGCATACAGCATGATCTTAAATATTGGAGGTCCCAAAGACTCCACACACACACACAAAGTTAACACTAATAAACCAATACAGGAAAGTTGCAAAATACAAAATCAACACACAAAAATCAGTATTATTTATATATACTAACAATGAACTATCCAAAAAGTAATTAAGAAAAACATCACATTTATAATGGCATAAAAAAGAACATAATTCTTAGGCGTACACTCAACTAAGAAGGTAAAAGACTGGTATATTAAAAACTACAGGCCGGGCGCGGTGGCTCAAGCCTGTAATCCCAGCACTTTGGGAGGCCGAGACGGGCGGATCACGAGGTCAGGAGATCGAGACCATCCTGGCTAACACGGTGAAACCCCGTCTCTACTAAAAATACAAAAACTAGCGGGGCGAGGTGGCGGGCGCCTATAGTCCCAGCTACTCGGGAGGCTGAGGCAGGAGAATGGCGTGAACCCGGGAGGCGGAGCTTGCAGTGAGCTGAGATCCGGCTACTGCACTCCAGCCCGGGGGACAGACCGAGACTCCGTCTCAAAAAAAAAAAAAAAAAAACTACAATCAATGATGCAAGAAATTTAAATTGATGCAAATACATGGAAAGATATCTTGCTCATCAATTGGAAGACTTAATAATGTTTCAATGTCCATGCTACCCAAAGCAATCGACTGATTCAATGCAATCCGTATCAAATTCCCAATGACATTTTTTGCAGAAATAGAAAAAATCTTAACATTTTTATAGAACCAGAGAAGACTGAATAACCAAAGCAATCTTGAGAAAAAAATACATAACAGGAGACATAACAGTTAATGGTTTCATAATATATTACAAAGCTATGCTAATTAAAACAGTGTGGTTCTGATATAAAAAGACAAAACAGACACATAAGATAGAATTGAGAGCCCTGAAATAAATCTATGTGTATATAGTCAAGTGATCTTTGACAAGAACGCCAAGAATACACAAAGGGGAAGAAAACACACAATGGGGAAATTTCACATATATTGTTGTGGAAACTGGATATCCATATGCAAAAGAATGAAATATGGCCCTTACACTATACAAAAAGAAAAACGGTCTCAAAAAAGCTTAACAACAATGTAAAAAGTGAAAATGTAAAACTCTGAGAAGAAAACATAGGAGAAAACCTTCACGACATCATGCCTGGCAGTTATTTCTTGGGTATGACATAAAAAGCACAGGCAACAGAAAAGCTAAATGATGAGAATACAAGGACACATAGAGGAGAACAACACATAGTTATTGGACGGTAGTGGGTGGTGATGAAATAACCTGTGCAACAAACAACCATGACACAAGTTTACCTATATAACAAACCTGCACATGTACCCCTACATTTAAAATAAAAGAAAAGGAAAAAATAAAGGGAGACTATATCAAACTAAAAGCTGCTGCACAGCAAATAAAACAATCAACAGAGTAAAAAGGCAGCATACAGAATTAGCCAAAATATCTGAAAGCCATATATCTGATAAGGGGTTAATATTCAAAATATGCAAGGTACAACTCAACAGCCGAAAGACGAATAACCTAATTACAAACTGGGCAAAGGATTTGAATAGATATTTCTCTAAAGAAGACATAAAAATGCCAACAAGTATGTGAAAAAAATGCTCAACATCACTAGTCTTCAGGGAAATGCAAATTGAAACTACTATATAATAGCACCTAACACCTGTGAGAATGGCGATTATCAAAAAACAAAAGATAACAAGTTTTGGCAAGAATGTGGAGAAATTGGAAGCTTCATGCACTCTTGTAGGAAAGGCAACTGGTGCAGCCACTATAAAAGACAGTATGATGGCTCCTCAAAAAATAAAAACGGAATTACCATGTGATCCGGCAATCTTACTTCTGAGTATACATCCAAAAGTACTGAAATCAGGATCTGGAAGATTTTGTGTTCATTGCAGCATTATTCACAACAGCCAAGATTAGAAACAACCTAAATGTCCATCTTCAGATAAACAGATGAACAAAATGTGGTATATATTTACAAGAAAATATAATTCAGCCTTTAAAAAGAAGGATATTTTGCCATCTGTGACAACACAGATGAGCCTGAAGGACATTATTCTAAGTTATATAATCCCAGTCATAGAAAGATTAATACTGCTTGATTCCACTCATATGAGGTATATATAATAATCCAATTCAAAGAAACAGAGAACAGAATGGTAGTTGCGAGGAGCTGAGGGAAAGGAAAAATGGAAAGTTGCTGGTTAATGACTATAAGTTTTTGTTATGCAAGATGAATATGTTCTAGAGATCTGCTGTACAACCCTGTGCCTTACTGAACAATATTGTACTGTGCAGTTTAAAATTTGGTACAAAGTTAATCTCACGTTAAGTGTCCTTAACAGTAAAAAAAGAAAAGAAAAATAGTTGTATCATATTTTGTGTAAAATTATGAGAGGATAAATATAACCACCAGGAATATTTTCAAATGACTCTGCAATTGCCAGTAATAAACACACACAGTGAACTCTTTGGAGGCAGAATACTATTTTCTTCGCTCTTATTGACAATAAACAAAATAATGCTCTTGGAATAAGGCATTTCATTTATGATTTTATTTTATTGTAATTCATTTTCTGCTTACGAAATTATTTGAAGTAGCTCATTCTTTAGATGGTAAATTATTTGTTTCTTAATTGTATATTTAATTATTGATTAATTCTCTAAATATTTCATAATATAGAAAAAAACATATTTTGGATCACTGTAAAATGTGTGAGCATGCCCTCTGAGCCCTGCAAATAAAGTGCTTCTCATCTTGTCATTGTCTTCAACTCCTATTCAAACTTTGAAACATTTGTATATTTTATTCCATTTTATTTTAGAGACAGAGTCTTGCTCTGTCACCCAGGCTGGAGTGCAGCAGCGCAATCTCGGCTCACTGCAACCTCTGCCTCCTGCGTTCAAGGGATTCTCCTGCCTCAGCCTTCAGGGTATCCGGGACTACAGGAACATGCCACCACGCCTGGCTAATTTTTGTATTTTTAGTAGAGACAGGGTTTCGCCATGTTGGCCAGGCTAGTCTTGAACTCCTGACCTCAAGTGATCCACCTGCCTTGGGCTTCCAAAGTGCTGGGATTACAGGTGTGAGCCACCACTCCTGGCCCTGAAGCATTTAAAAATGCAAAACCTTTCTTGATTCTACCCGCAACCATGTAGGAAGTGTTTGGTCCCTTTTTCACTTTCAAATATGTATATATTTATTTCTAGTAGGTATAATGGAAATACATAGGTTTAAGAGCTGAGGGGACAAAAAAACATATTGAAATCCTAAGTCTGCTACGTATTTGCAGTGTGAGTCTGAACTGAGGATTTTTGCACCTCTGTTCTCTCATTTGCTAAATGGAATACTGCCATTTCCCTCACAAGGTTGGTATGTGTCTTTTATGAAAGAATATGTGCTAAATCTCAACAAAGTTCATTTTTACTCTTATGTAACATTTTTAGTGTTTGCATTTATAGCTACCATAAAATTTTAGTCCTGCTATAATATTTTGTCAGTTTACTTGAGGTCAGAGAGTGCGTTTTATTAATTCTAGTATCTCATTTGACTCAGTGAGTTTGGGAAATCAGTTATGTGCTCCAACCTCTGGAAATCAAAAACACCAAAAACTGCTTGCCCAATTAATTCCTAAAAGTCAGTGTTTGTATACTGGCTGGAGAGTCTGCTAGAGTATTTGTACCCACTGTGTATTATCCCTGATACATAGGCATTAATTCTTCAAGAGATCTTTATTGATGATGTTTGAAAAAACAAATGGATTTTGTTGCCTCTGTCCAATTTGGAAAATACATAATGAATTTTTTTAACAGTCTCATTATATAAAGTTTTATTCCTTTATATGCGATATCTCGTTAGTGTCGGTGTCAGTCTGGATGGTGTCTCTCAACTCTTTTTAACTTTGAAAAATCACCAGGAACTGCCCTTATTGGCAAGTCCATGTAGACCCACAACACACAGGAGAAAAGTAAGTTGAATGATTATTTCTAAAGAAAATGGGCCACTTGGAGAGCTACTCCTGGGTTGGACAGTTTAGCCTTGCACAGTCCAGACTGCAGTGGCTCTGGAAGGTCTTCACTATAGGATAGTCCTGAGATTCTTACAAAACAAACTTTATATGTTGGTCTCTCATCTATTTCTAGTCTTCTGTCATTTATCACAGTCTCTAACAAAATTACTCCAAGAGAATTTTCAAATCTCTGGTAAGAGCTATGCCATATTCAAAGTATTTTCCTAAGATAATTACAGACAAAATTTCTTGGGCATTATTTTAGAGTTGGGAAGACTGGGTTGAAGAGAGACTAATAATTTGGTATTGTCGATTTTTATTCATGCGAGATCATTGGGGAAATAAACTTTTACACTGCAATTAACAATCTTTGAATCAAGATGGTAATGCTAGAGAGGAGAGGAAGGGTAAGAAGTGATTCAGTTAATGCTTGTTACAGTTGTTTTTACTATTGTTTACAGCTGTTACTCCTACTGTTTCTAAAAAAAAAAAATCAAAGCATGAAAATCTTAAAACATGTTCATAATTGTATGGAAAAATTGAACCTCTGCCCCTATAATTTTCTGTGGTCTTAGAGACAATCTATTATTATTGTTAACATCAATTAAACTGTTTATGTTTGTTTTGCCCATAGTCTGTAGCAATCCTACCATGTTCTCCCACAAATAACAATATTTCTAAATGTCCAAAAGATGTAGCAGCTAAGCCATACAAGTTCACCACAGAAGGGACCTGCATGCTTTCAAAACACACACACACACACACACACTTTCTCTCACACATACCCATGAATGTTTTTCTTTTTTTTTTCTAAAAAACCAATAGGTATTAAACACTAATTAACTTACATTCTTAAAGAAAGGCAATGAAAATCCGTTTGTAAATCCGAAATATATTTTGATCATACCTAGAACTGTGGACATTATTTTCAAGAGGATAGTGTCCCAGGAGCACAAGAGGTTTTATTATTCTTCCATAAATATTATCTCACATAACATTTTGTTAAATATGTTAAGTGTTTTACTTATAAATATTACTTTATACCATAATCATTTAGTAGGTACATCATTTAGTATTCCACTTACTAAGTAAAAGAAATGATTTCATTATCCAAATTAATGCTAACCACATAAATTATGTAGTCCTTAGTTATGCTTTAAAATATTGTATCAATTCCTGGCAGAAAGACATTTTCTGCTTTTTATAAGTTAATCAAATAATATTAAGTAGTTGTCAGTAACATATTTCTTTGGGTCTCAAACAAGCATCTAACTATATAGAGTAGTAAGTAGGGAAAAATCACTCAAAAGGCAATCCTATAAGGCTAAAGTAGAAAACTGTACAAATCAACATATACATTAGCTTGAAATGGAAAATATAAATTAAATGTTACAAAGCAGAAGCTCACAAGTTGGCAAGAAAGAATGTCATAGAAAGAAACCTATTACAAGCTAATCTGAAACCAGCCAGATGCCATCTCCAGCAGGATTGAAAATTTTAAAAATTTAATTATTTTCCAGTGAATAATTATATAGCTTATTCTCCTTTCTTGACGTTTCAGTTAAAGTTAAAATCTTATTGATGACAATAATAACAGATGGCCATTTGAGCAGACACAGAGCTAGCTGCAAGTGTTTTTTTTTGTTTTTTTTTTTTTTTTTTTTTTTTGTACCCCAGTGGTGCCTGGAATGCCAGCGAGACAGAACCATTCACTCCCCTGCAAAGGGGGCTGAAGCCCGGGAGCCAAGTGGTCTTGCTCAATGGATCACACCCCTACAGAGCCCAGCAAGCTAAGATCCACTGCCTTGAAATTCTTGCTGCCAGCACAGCAGACTTAAGTCAACCTGGGACCTTCTAGCTTTTTGGCGGGAGGGGCGTCCGCCATTACTGAGGCTTGAGTAGGCGGTGTTCCCCTCACAGTGTAAACAAAGCCTCCTGGAAGTCAGACTGTGTGACTTTGCAGTCAGCACTGCAAAGCTGCTATAGCCAAACTGCTTCTTTAGATTCCTTCTCTCCAGCTAGGGAATCTCTGAAAGAAAGGCAGCAGCCCCAGTCAGGGTCTCATAGATAAAACTCCCATCTCCCTGGGACAGAGCACCTGGGGGAAGAGGCAGCTGCGGGTGCATTCCTGCCCACTAGCTCTGAAGAGAATGGTAGGTCTCCCAGCACAGTGCTCAAGCTCTGCTAAGGCACAGACTGCCTCCTCAAGTGTGCCCTGACCCCCGTGTCTCCTGACTGGGAGACACCATCCAGCAGGAGTCGACAGACACCTTACACAGGAGAGCTCTGGCTGGCATCTGGTAGAAGCCCTTCAAGGACAAAGCTTCCAGAGGAAGGAACGGGCAGCAATCTTTGCTGTTCTGCAGCCTCCGTTGGTGATACCCAGGCAAATACGGTCTGGAGTGGACCTCCAGCAGACTCCAACAAACTTGCAGATGAGGGGCCTGTTAGAAGGAAAACTAACAAACAGAAGGCAATAGCATCAACATCAAGAAAAAGGATGACCATACAAAAACTCCATCAGAAAGTCACCAACAGCAAAGACCAAAGGTAGATAAATCCACACAGATGAGAAAAAACCAGCACAAAAAGGCTGAAAATTCCAAAAACCATAATGTCTCTTCTCCTGTAAAGGTTCACAACTCCTTGCCAGCAAAGGAACAAAACGGGACTGAGAATGAGTTTGAAGAATTGACAGAAGTAGGCTTCAGAAGGTGGGTAATAACAAACTCCTCTGAGCTAAAGGAGCATGTTATAATCCAATGCAAGGAAACTAAGAATCTTGATAAAAGTTTAGAGGAACTGCTAACTAGCATAACCAGTTTGGAGAAGAAGATAAATGACTTGATGGAGCTGAAAAACACAGCACGAGAATTTCATGAAGCATACACAAGTATCAATAGCTGAATCAATCAAGCATAAGAAAGGGTATCAGAGATTAAAGATCAACTTAATGGAATAAAGTGAGAAGACAAGATTAGAGAAAAAAGAAGGAAAGGGAAGAAACAAAGCCTCTAAGAAATATGGAACTGTGTGAAAAGAACAAACCTACATTTGATTGGTGTACCTGAAAGTGACCAGGAGAATGGAACCAAGTTGGAAAACACTCTTCAGGATATTATCCAGGAGAACTTCCCCAACCTAGCAAGACAGGCTAACATTCAAATTCAGGAAATACAAAGAACACCACAAAGATACTCCTTGAGAAGAGCAACCCCAAGACACATAATCGTCAGATTCACCAAGGTTGAAATGAAGGAAAAAATGTTAAGGGCAGCCAGAGAGAAAGGTCGGGTTACCCACAAAGGAAGCCCATCAGACTAACAGTGGATCTCTCTGCAGAAACCCTACAGGCCAGAAGAGAGTGGGGGCTGATATTCAACATCTTTAAAAAAAAGAATTTTCAACCCAGAATTTCATATCCAGGCAAACTAAGCTTCATAAGTGAAGGAGAAATAAAATCCTTTACAGACAAGAAAATGCTGAGAGATTCTGTCACCACCAGGCCTGCCTTACAAGAGCTCCTGAAGGAATCACTAAATATGGAAAGGAAAAACTGGTACCAGCCACTGCATAAGCAAACCAAAATGTAAAGACCATCGACACTATGAAGAAACTGCATCAACTATTGGGCAAAATAACCAGCTACTGTCATAATGACAGGATCAAATTCACACATAACAATATTAACCTTAAATGTAAATGGGCTAAATGCCCCAATTAAAAGGCACAGACTGGTAAATTGGATAAAGAGTCAAGACCCATCGGTGTGCTGTTATTAGGAGACCCATCTCATGTGCAAAGACACACATAGGCTTAAAACAAAAGGATAGAGGAAGATTTACCAAGCAAATGAAAAGCAAATAAAGCAGGGGTTACAATCCTAGTCTCTTATAAAACAGACTTAAATCAACAAGGATCAAAAAAAGACAAAGGACATTAAATAATAGTAAAAGCATCAATGTAACAAGATGAGCTAACTCTCCTAAACATCTATGCACCCAGTACAGGACCACCCAGATTCATAAAGCAAGTCCTTAGAGACTTACAAAGAGACTTAGACTCCCACACAATAACAGTGGGAGACTTTAACACCTCACTCTCAATATTAGATGTATCAATAAGACAGAAAGTTAACAAGGATATTCAGGACTTGAACTCAGCTCTGGACCAAGCACACCTAATAGACATCTACAGAACTCTTCACCCCAAATCAACAGAATACATATTCTTCTCAGCAGCACATAGCACTTATTATAAAACCAACCACATACTTGGAAGTAAAACACTTTTCAGCAAATGCAAAAGAATGGAAATCATAACAAACAGTCTCTCAGACCACAGAGCAATCAAATTAGAACTCAGGATTAAGAAACTCACTCAAAACCACACAACTGCATGGAAACTAAACAACCTGCTCCTGAATGACTACTGGGTAAATAACAAAATTAAGGAAGAAATAAACATGTTCTTTGAAACCAATGACAACAAAGACACAACGTACCAGAATCTCTGGGACACAGCTAAAGCAGTGTTTAGAGAGAAATGTATAACACTAAGTGCCAACAGGAGAAAGCAGGAAAGATATAAAATGGACACCCTAACATCATAATTAAAAGAACTAGAGAAGCAAGAGCAAACAAATTCAAAAGCTAACAGAAGACAAAAAGTAACTAAGATCAGAGCAGAACTGAAGGAGATAGAGACATGAAAAACCCTTCAAAAAATCAGTGAATCTGGGAGATGGTTAACAAAATAGATAGAACACTAGCCAGACTAATAAAGAAGAAAAGAGAGAAGAATCAAATAGATACAATAAAAAATGATAAAGAAGAGATCACCACTGATCCCACAGAAATACAAACTACCATCACAGAATACTATAAACACCTCTACACAAATAAATTAGAAAATCTAAAAGAAATGGATAAATTCCTGGACACATATACCCTCCCAAGACTAAACCAGGAAGATATTGAATCTCTGAATAGACCAACAACAAGTTCTGTAATTAAGGCAGTAATTAATAGTCTACCAACGAAAAAAAAAAAACAGCCCAGGACCAGACAGATTCATAGCCGAACTCTACCAGAAGTACAGAGGAGCTGGTACCATTCCTTCCAAAATTATTCCAAACAATAAAAAAAGAGGGACTCCTCACTAACTCATTTTATGAGGTCAGCATCATCCTGATACCAAAACCTGTCAGAGACACAACAAAAAAAGAAAATTTCAGGCCAGTATCGTTGATGAACATCGATGTGAAAATCCTCAAGAAAATACTGCAAACTGAACCCAGCAGCTCATTAAAAAGCTTATCCACCAAGACCAATTCAGCTTTATCCCTGGGATCCAAAGTTGTTTCTAAATATACAAATCAATCAACATAATCCATTACATAAACAGAACCAATGACAAAAACCACATGATTATCTCAACAGATGCAGAAAAGGCCTTTGACAAAATTCAACACCACATTATGCTAAAAACACTAAATAAACTAGGTATTGATGGAAGATATTTCAAAATAATAAAAGCAATTTATGACAAACCTACAGCCAATATCATACTGAAGGGGCAAAAGCTGGAAGCATTCCCTTTGAAAACTGGCACAAGACAAGCTTGCCTTCTCTCACCACCCCTATTCAATATAGTATTGGAAGTTCTGGCCAGGGCAATCAGGCAAGAGAAAGACATAAAGGTATTCAAATAGGAAGACAGGAAGTCAAATTAGCTCTGTTTGAAGATGACATGATTGTATATTTAGGAAACCCCATTGTCTCAGGACAAAAACTCGTTAAGCTGATAAGCAACTTCAGCAAAGTCTCAGGATAAAAAATCAATGTGCAAAAATTACAAGCATTCATATACATCAGTAATAGACAAACAGAAAGCCAAAACATGAGCAAACTCCCATTTACAATTGCTACAAAGAGAATAAAATACCTAGGAATCCAACTTACAAGGGATGTGAAGGACCTCTTCAAGGAGAACTACAAACCACTGCTCAGTGAAATAAAAGAGGACACAAACAAATGGAAGAACATTCCATGCTCATGGATAGGAAGGATCAATATTGTGAAAATGGCCATACTGCCCAAAGTAATTTATAGATTCAATGCTATTCCCATCAAGCTACCAAAGACTTCCTTCAGAGAATTAGAAAAAAACTACTTTAAATTTCATATGGAACCAAAAAAGAGCCAGTATAGCCAAGACAATCCTAAGCAAAAAGAACAAAGCTGAAAGCATCATGCTACCTGACTTCAAAGTATACTATAAGGCTACAGTAACCAAAACAGCATGGTACCAGTACCAAAACAGATACATAGACCAATGGAACAGAACAGAGGCCTCAGAAATACCACCACACATCTACAACCATCTGACCTTTGACAAACATGACAAAAACAAGCAATGGGGATAAAATTTCCTATTTAATAAATAGTGTTGGGAAAACTGGCTAGTCATATACAGAAAACTGAAACTGGACACCTTCCTAATATCTTATACAAAAATTAACTAAATATGGATTAAAGATTTAAATGTAAGACCTAAAACCATAAAAACCCTAGAAGAAAACCTAAACAATACCATTCAGGACACAGGCAATGGGCAGAGACTTCATGACTAAAGAACCAAAAGTAATTGCAACAAAAGCCAAATTGACAAATAGTATCTAATTGAACTAAAGAGCTGCAAAGCAAGAGAAACTATCATCAGGGTGAACAGGCAACCTACAGAATGGGAGAGAATTTTTGCAATGTATCCATCTGACAAAGGGCTAATATCCAGAATCTACAAAGAAACAAATTTACAAGAAAAGAAAAACAAACAACCCTATCAAAAAGTGGGTGAAGGATATGAACAGACACTTTTCAAAAGAAGACATTTATGTGGCCAACAAACATATGAAAAAAAGCTCATCATCACTGGTCATCAGAGAAATGCAAATCAAAACCACAATCAGAAACCATCTGATGCCAGTTAGAATGGCAATCATTAAAAAGTCAGGAAACAACAGATGCTGGAGAGGATGTGGAGAAATAGGAACACTTTTATACTATTGGAGGGAGTGTAAATTAGATCAACCATTTTGGAAGACAGTGTGGCAATTCCTCAAGGATCTAGAACTAGAAATACCATTTGACTCAGCAATCTCATTACTTGGTATAAACCCAAAAGAATATAAATCATTCTACTATAAAGATACATGCACAAATATGTTTACTGCAGCACTATTCACAATAGCAAAGACTTGGAACCAACCCAAATGCCCATCAATGATAGACTGGACAAAGCAAATGTGGTACATATACACCATGAAATACTATACAGTCATAAAAAAGAATTGGTTCATGTCCTTTACAGGGACATGGATGAAGCTGGAAACCATCATTCAACAGGAACAGAAAACCGAACACTGCATATTCTCACTCATAAGTGGGAGTTGAACAATGAGAACATATGGGCACAGGGAGGGGAATATCACACATGGGGCCTGTCAGGGGATGGGGGCAAGGGGAGGAATAGTATTAGGAGAAATACCTAATGTACATGATGGGTTGATGGGTGCAGCAAACCACCATGGCACATGTATACCTACATAACAAATGTGCACATTCTGCACATGTATTCCAGAACTTAAAGTATAATAACAAAATTTTTAAAAGATTTACTATAATGCTATAGTAATTTCAATTTTAAGATTTACAATACCAATGTCCTGACTGGTATAAATAAATGTCTAAATAAATAAATAAATAAGCCTTTTTTTTCAGAAGAATTAATAGAGATACAAGAAATGAGGAAAATTTAAGATCACCATTAGTTAGGCAATATCCACTAATGAATGCTATAATTTGTATTGGGTGAAACTTTAAGGAGAAACAGGATAGTTTCACAACTTCTAGGTGTCTTTTCAAAATATTTATAAGTTGTTATGGTGGTCTTAATATATACTTTCAAAAATATTTAACTCCTTCCTGCAGGAGGTGAAATTCAATTCTCCTCTCAAGCGTGAGCTGGCTGGATTTCATGACTCGCTTTTAAATAGAATATGGAAAGTTTTAAAAATAATAATAATTTTACAGTACAGAAACCTGGCCGGCAGCACTTTCACCAAGTGCTTATGGTTAACATCACCAATAATAAGGCATGTGATATTAGGTACCTAATACGATGCAGTGAAAAGGGCCTACCACCTCTGTGGGATTCTTTCCAATAATGCATAACCTCAAACTAATCATGAGAAAACATCACACAAACCCAAATGGCTACAAAATACTGATCATTACTCATAAAATGTCAAGATCATTGAAAAACAAGGAAAGATTGAGGACGTGTCATAGATTGCGGGGGGGCACTACAGAGATAGGAAGACTAAATGTGACGTGGTACCTTGCATTAAATCAGGGAATAAAAAATCAGTAGAAAAACTGGCAGAAACCAAATAAAATCTCTAGTTTAATTAATATGATTGTGCCAATGTTAATTTCTTAGTTTTAAGAAATACACCATGGTTATGTATGTTGTTAACAATTGGGGAAGATTTATGAAGAGCATACATTAATTCTTTGTACCATGTTTGTAAATGTGTAAATCTAAAATTATTTCAAAATAAAAGACTAAGAAACCACATTTCCCTTTCTAAGTTATAAATAATAAAGCATTAAAGCAAAAAAAAATTCTCTTTGCTTATATTCTCCATCAAAGGAGTTAATTATAAGTAAAACACAATCCTTAGATAAAACTAAACTTTTTCCATTTTAATTGTTAGTAGCATCCCACAGTGACTAAGAATTTTGTATTGCATATACAGTAGTCCCCTCTTATCCACATGAAATGCATTCCAAAACTCACAATGGAATGAAACCACAGATAGTCCTGAAACCTATATATACTGTTTCTTTCTACACGTACATACCTATGATTAAGTTTAATTTGTAAATTAGGCATAGTACGACATTAACAGCAATAACTAATAATGAAATAGAAGTATTATAACAATATACTATAATAAAAGTTATGTGAATATGGTCTTTTTCTTTCTCTTTCAAAATACCTTACGGAACAGTAGTATAGTACCGCAGGTAACAGAAACTGCGGAAAGTGAAAGTGTGGGGAAGGGGCGACTGCTGTATGTTCTTGCATTAGAGATTTTAGGGTATATTCATGGAGAATATATTTATCGTTTTTGTCAATGTTTTCCCAGTTTTCCTTTACTTTGATAAAAACACATTGATTTTTCTTAGAGAATTCCTCTCATGCTCAGTTCATTTGATTTTGCATGAGGCAGGATCAATCAGGGCTAGACAAGATTCTAGGATGAGTACATTACTTTTGGTGGTTCAGCCAAGGCCAATCCTAGGACATTTTTTAAGGGACTGAAAAACAACTACATCTCTTTCCACTGAACTATTATTAGAGGATTGATAAAATCTTACTCATGGAGTTATTTGGGCCCACAGGATGGAGCCTGGAGATGAAATCAACACAGTGGAAAGCAGAGCCAAGGGAAGAAATGAATGGGAAAGAAAGAAATACCTGGTCTTGATGAGATTTTTAAAGCCAGTTCATTTAGCTATGTCTTAAGATAATCATCCTTCTGGAAAACTGACCCCAGACTTTTCCATTTTATAAGATGACCAATTTGTGTATTCTCATTTTATAATTTTTGGTGGAACTGAAGTTAGGTTACATGCAATCTGTATCAGCAAATGTTCTTTAAATTATCGATGTTAACATACCATGTAAAATAAACCTAAGGTAGTTGTGTCCATTTTTAGACAAGAGATGAAGTAATAATTTATTTTGAATACACTTGATTTATTCCATATCCATTCCATTTAAAGGTAGAGTATAACAACCTCATCTTTATCTTAAGTTGCATACAACACACAAGATATTACAAGACAACCCATATCAAGGGTACCAACAAAGAACAATGCAATCAACCAATCCTGTAGAAGTAATAGGTAACTATATGTGCAATATTCAGTAACTAGAGATAATATGCTGGGCAGCGTCTACAAATGAGCCCAAAATGACTTAGCTCAAAATCAGGTATCTTCACAATCTCACCTAGGATGTCAGTAAATAAACTAACTTCTGTTTCTGAACCAAATTAAAGGAGAAGCCATACAAATCGAGGTTTTACAGAAGCAAGACTTAAAGCAAACAACACCATGCCCTTGCACTTATACCTCTACCCATCTATTCAGCAGAAACCGCATGAATTAAGAAGCGTGTGTATATCTCCCACTTGCCTTCTCATGATTCTATGCTTTCAGTTC
Organism: Colobus angolensis palliatus; assembly: GCF_000951035.1. NCBI lineage: Eukaryota > Metazoa > Chordata > Mammalia > Primates > Cercopithecidae > Colobus > Colobus angolensis. Next base: position 10,453,238 of record NW_012115488.1, on the reverse strand, counting down.
CATCCAATTCCCCGGTTAATCTGAAATGCCACATTAAGTATATAATTCATAAAGTACAATAAATTGACATCTCTATTCTTAACTGTTATTTCATGACATACTCAAAAGAAAACCAGTGCTACTGAGAAAAGACTTCTAAACTGAGGATATAATTAGTGGACTCCTCTCTTAGAAAACCATAGCAGGTAGGATAAGATTACATCCATAGCATGCAGGTGACGTGATTGTAAAATCAGGGCCTATTGGATTCTTTTCCAAATGAATCAATTTATCATTCTTTAAATTTCTTACTCTCAACAAACTCCTTACCCTCCTCTCACCCTTATTTACCCAAATGGTTCACAAATTAAGTTGCATAGAACTCTACATGGAAGATTTAGAAAGGCGTGATAAGAGGACTGGCAGTGCTCTTCAGTTCACTCTTTGAGAAGGAAGGGCATGTGGAAATGGCACTGATTTGAATGACATTTGGAGTAATGGCCTGCCATTCTGCTGGCACTTTTAGTGTTAAGCAAGTGATCTGCAAAGTAAAGTGGATTCACAGTTAGAGTCAGCACCAGTGCACAGGTCGCCCGTAAAAATAGAAGATTCCATTATTCTTCAGGCTCCCTAGAGGGAGCAAGGTCTCTAGCATCATTACCAGGACTAAATCTGACTTTTCTACCTCCCCTAATTTCCTCCTAGTAATTATAGGTCAAGCACTCTTTTGTAAATTATAAACCTTTGTTCTTATCAAAAATGAATAGCTAAGGAAAAAATTATAAAAAGAGTCTAAGGAAAAAAATTTCAATTAGAAAACCAAGCTAATTTGGTATGACCAAAGACTGTCAGGCATACTGACAGTGCTCTATTATGCAGTCATTTGGGCTCTTTCAAATTAGTTATGTTAATGTCCTGTGAGTGAATGTAACACTTGGATGGGACAAGATTTCTGCAATTAATTTCTGCAGTCAGTGGAGAGACAAGCAAATTTATTTTCCCCCTCTCTGGGAATTGGTAGTGGAGGGTGTGAGGTAGCGAAAGTGCATTTAGGAACAGTGTACAAGCTAAACACAAGCCCTAAATAAAGCAGAAACAATGGGAGCCAATGCCTCCTCATTCATTCAATTGACAATGTTTTGCAGCTTAAACCTGTTTTATTAATTATGTTTGACATTTCCTTAATTAGTTTCATTTACACCAAATCAATCCCTACTGCTGTATGGCATCATTTATCATTTTGAAAAATTTGCATACTGAGTGCTGACTTTTCCTACTTAATTATACATTAAAAGTGTCAAGCGCGCTTGCTGCCTGGCATTATCTGCGGCAGAAAGGTTTGTGGCTGGACGGTGATGGTATTAATCATTAAGAGCCCCCAAGTGCTGCTGGGTAATATCTGGGGAGTAGAGTGGCTCTCATTTTAACGCTAGAGAGCAGAAGTGCTTTTGTAAAATGACCCAGAGCAAAAACAAAATAAATGACCTAAAACATCCGGTGTACTATAATGCTTTGGTCTTTCAATAAAAATATGCTTTGGTTGGAAGATTTACTATTAACTACTCATTTTCCGTAAATTTCAAGACTATGAATCCACTAATAGTACATTTGTGGTCTCTGCTTGGACCTGAGAACAAGATATTTGGGTTGACTGTACAATGGTGGCTTGGTAGTATACTTCCAATATATGCCAACTCAAATGTGTTACTTTACAAATGAAAGCTGCAAAATATGGTATACCATTAATACAGTGATTGATGTTGCTCATTTTGTTTCTACTTATAAACTTTCAATGAATAAGCAACTATTTTCCATAGAACACAACTGAACACAGAATATGGCTTACAATCTAATATTGTAACAGAACTTCACTTGTATACCATAATTATTTTCATTGTTACAAATTTTCAGTGAAAAATATGACTCAATTTTTAAGCACAAAGCATGATTCTGAGCAACAGCAATGAAAGAGTTAACAAGAACCTGTTTGCAAATTGTATACCAACTATGCCTTCCTTCATGTCAGAACCCAAACTTAGTGCATTTAATATTCAAATTCATTTTCAAATGCTTGTCCATTAACATAATATATGCCACTTTGCAAGCCTGGTCAGAGAAATCTGTAACTAAATAATTTTCAAGTTTCCTTCATATCAGATGCATTATATGCAGTGTGAAATTATTTCCCCACTCTATCCCTTTGCTTAACAGCAGAAAAGCAACACACAATCTAGTGGATATTACTACAAGTACATTACATTCTTTAGGAGCTACTATATATGCAGGAAAGTTTATAATTCCTAATTTCAAGTAAGCATTTAATTGCATAGTTTGTGTATAATTGTAAACTTAATATGCAATTGCAATGCAGCACTATTTAGAACCTAGAAAAAGGGAATGCATATGGCACAAATATATTTATGCAAATATAATAAATAACTCATTTGTGTTTTCAGTTAAATGTCCTGTGTTTCTAATAATTCCATCAAGTGTACTTTTTTCATATAAAAATTCAGTAGTGAAAATATACATCTAATTTAAATGTATAATGTTGGAAAACACCAAAATGATCTATGTATCTGGAGACAATTCAGTTTAATTTTAAAATAAGTTTGAAACCAATAGTATAGTTTTTATATACCTTATGTCTTCTAAGTTTTATACCTTTAAATTCACACATATTTTTTCTTACCATTTTAAGCCATAATCCTTCATTCTAGGTACAGATTTTAAAAGGGCAAATAGTTTTCCTTATCAGGAAAGAATAATAAAATATCATAAATAATAATGATGATGATAAGAGATAATGTTTTAACACTTATTATGTTTCAGTCACTATGCTAAATGTTTTCTATTTATTATCCTAATCCTTACAATAATCTGATGAGACAGATATATAATTACCCAATAATCTGATGAGACAGATATATAATTATCCCACTAAGGCTTCCGGCTTTAAGTAACCATTCTAAGGTCACAGGTCTGTTAAACGGCAAAGTTCAGGGTCACAGGATTTCCCCTCTAAAGTCCATGTTTCCAGATTTTGCTGAACTACATCTGCTCATAATCTTCCATGAACCTCTCAATGCATGTGTGCTATGGTAAAAAGGATACCAGCTTTTTGAAACTGACTGATGTGTTAAATCTATCACTTACAATTACATGATTTTGGTGATCTACTTAAATTTCCTGGGTTCTTTTTCATTTATAAATCAGACACAGAGTACCAATTTCATATGAGTACTAGTCACATCATAGTCGGTAAGTGAAAAAGGTGATTTGTGCATTCCCTATCAGATGTAAAACACCTTTAAAATTGGACCCCTCAATAAAACTTAAGTCTACTTTGTTGGTTTTGCTCATTGTGGTCTCCCAAGAGCTTAGAATAAAGTGGCCACATCCTAGAAATTCACAATTGTCCATGATTGAGTCTATGCAAGGTAAATATTTTATTCTCTGCAAGTGAACTCCTCTATCATTATCAAATAATCTTCCTCACCCTGGTTCTCACAATACACCCAGAATCTAGTTGGCTTGGGAAAAAAAATTACCTTCCTCTTGTCCCTTTCTCCTCCACTGCATTCTTACTCTATGTCTAGGGCCAGGGTACTTCTAATGCTCCCTCACCTGTGAACCTGCTTAGTGGAAACTGGGGTAAGGGCAGAAGTTAATTTAGGTTCCTAATCTAATCAGAGCTATCTCAGAGTTAAACTCAAAGAGGAAATCAAGACTGCAATTCTTCACGAACAGCATATTCTGTATTACGTAGCTGTGCAATAGTTTTAATATGAGTTGATAACCGGATCCAAAGACAAAAAAAAATTTACCTAGGGTAATTAATATCTGATTACAATATTTTGGAAGGTATTTGAAATAGAAAATGTTAAGATTGTAAAAGCAGATTCTTCCTGGCACTGGATTTTATTTCATATATTTAAAAGAGAAAGTCTTCAATGTGTGAATTGAAATTCAAATAATCACACATTGAAATAAAAGTACGCATGCATGAGTCACCTAAATATAAAGTGAGTTTATATACACATCCCACAAAGCTTTACTTGCTTCCCTATATGGAATAGCTCCAGATACACGTGGCCTTTCAAGAACACATACACACACACACACACAAAACACACCCACAACACAAACACAGTGTGTGTGCACATATATATGCATATTACATATACACACACACATTTTATATACATATATATATATATTCTGCAGTTCAGAGACTCTCTCGTTAAAAAATTAGCAAAACTCATTTACTTGGCTCTTACAGGATTCATTAACCTTTGTCTTCTTTTAAGAAACCAGGAACTATTCTAAAACTGACATTGTCATTAAAAACCAATAGGAAGTCACCATTTTTAAATTAAAGTCATTAGATAAGTTTTTCAAGAGTTAAAAAAAGATTGGAAAAAAATTCAAATGAGAAAAATAATTTTGCTTTGGGTGTAAAAAGACCCCAAGAGGAATTTCTCAAGTTTTGTTAGAAAGTACTCTTGTATGATCAGAATATCGCTATGAAAATTCAACCTGGTGTTTTTAAGAGTTTAACTCTTTCATGCTTTAAAATGAAACAACTCTTTAATAATAAGTATATGATTACCATGTTATACAATAAAAGAAAAATAAGTATTGCAAAATAGGGCTAAAATATTTTACAGAGGCAGACTTCTAAGAACCACATAAATATTTCATAATTTGTTAATAGTTCATTAATTTTTAATTATAGATTGGTATAATAATTACACTCCCACTATCAAAGAAACACTAATGTCCTTCTTATTTTTTAATAATTCCTTAAATTGTGATGTAAACAAACTATATAATTCTTCATATGTGAACAATCTTTTTCTATTGTCCAAATGTCACATTTATTCTAGCACTTTTGCTTGGACCTATCTATACTATGGGTTCCTACTCAGAGAAATGGCTTCTGTTTAGATGAAGACCACCTAAACCTAGAAGTATAAGTAGTAATTGTGGAAGTTTTAAAGAGTGTGACATTAACCCCAGCCATAGCTTTATAACTGCCATTCTATAACACACTAAACTTGGTAATATTGAACATGACTTTGGAATGTAATTTCTACTATTTCTCTTTCGTATTGAGTTAGCCAGAGAATCACATAAACTGTAGCATAATAATAATTCCACTGTCAATTTTCTGTATTTCTCTCACTTACTCCTGTCCTATTTCATATATGTTATCCCTTAATGTTACTAAAATAGCCTTCGAAGAAAACATCCTGCCTCTAGGCAGTTTCTCTGTATTTCTATGTATATATACCCACTACTGGATTATTTTTTTAATACCATGATCATCCTGCAACTTCCCATCTCAGAAACACTCCCAACTTTATTTCTTTTTTTTTTTTCTTTTTTTGAGACAGAATCTCGCTCTGTCACCCAGGCTGGAGTGCGGTGGTGTGATCTCGGCTCACTGCAAGTTCCACCTTCCAGGTTCTCGCCATTCTCCTGCCTCAGCCTCCCAAGTAGCTGGGACTACAGGTGCCTGCCACCACACCTGGCCAACGCTTCCAACTTTCCATGTGATTTGCCAATTGTTTCATCCTCCAGTCAGCTAAAAACACTCTTTTAAATTTTTTTTCTAGGTTTCCCACATCACTGAGGCTTTTAATATACATTTGCTCTAGTTCTGAATACTCTGCCATTTGCTACCTGCATATACAGTTTTACTAATTGTGAAATCCTCAATTGAAAATGATATCTTCTTTCTCTGGCTTCTTATAGCATTGCAAGCACCATATATTAGTGTTTATAATTTACCCTATAGCATTGTTTGTTACAGTTTACTGTTTGCATATGTTCTCCCCCATACTACATCACGAGTTTCTTGGGAAATGATACTAAGATTTATTTTTCTTCATATATCAGAAATACCGTGGACACTGCAATTGATATGTATTTATCTGTATCCTCATCTACACCATGAGTTCCTTAAGGAATGATACAATGCTTAACATAATTTCTGGCTCAAAATCAACATAGATGAGATTCTGTTCGAAAATTAAATAAAACAAAATTTCCCTTTTGTTCTGTTATTTTTTGCAAGACTAGATAAAACTATTATAGAGGGAAAAATAAAGCAAAGTATTACTATAAAATGTTTTGTTCTTCAAAAACTTGCCATTTCAATAAATCCTTAAGAAATTTTATTTGGAAGTCAAACAGCTACATTGCAAGTTACTTTTATTATGTAATTATTGTTATGTAATTTTAACATTTTAAAAGTGGAGTACACCTGTATTCAATTCTTTCAATTGAATATTTTACAAGAAAAACATAAAATTACTTTTTCAGATCAGGTGACTTGGAATGTTTACAAATGTTTACTGTCTTAACAATAGGAGACAAAATCAGACATTTCTGAATACAACACTTTCAAAGGACACAATAGAAATCAAGAATACAATAACACAATCAGGAAGCTTCTGAAACAATTGTATGTCAAATTGTGTACTCAAATATTGCGTGTCATAATTGTAGGTTATTTAATATGGCTCAGTCTATTTCTAAATTCTTGAGTCTTCAAAAGCCAGGCATAAGTAGTAAGCAATGAAGTATGTCTCAAGAGGTAAGACTAACCTGAGGTTGGCTGCTTTCATGTCAAGAGTTTTGGCAAATAATGCTTTATTAGACAAGTAAGTAGCAGTCCAACATGAACAACAAAAGTAATGAGAAAATAATGAAAAAAGCATTTTGGTAGAGTGCTTTTATTTTGCCTGAATAACTTGCTAAAAAATCTAATTTTTCTTTAAAATGAAAGGTATAAGATAGCTCTTATTATTCATGAAGGTTAACCTAGCTTTCCTGTATGAAAAGAGAAGATTTAGCAGATTAAAAAAGGCAAAATAATTACACAATTAAAAAGTTATCAATTGTTTTGCCTTTTCTTTTTAAGTGTAATTAAAAAGTTTTATTAAATGTAATTAAAAAGTTATCATTAGCGTGATTAATATTAAGTCAAAAGCTACAGATTAAAAATATTTTAAGATAAAACATCAAATCTAACGTTTAAATTGAGAATGCCAGCTTTTCCTTTAAGTGTGCACGACTTAAATTTATTTTAATTTTCCAAACTATTCCATCCTCTTAGGAGTTTTCTGACTAAGATGAGATTTAAAAATTATTCGATTCAATTAAGAGAGAAGGAAGGAATAAACCAGTCAGGCAGGCAGTTAGGGGAGTCCTTAGCAAAACTCCTTCAAATCAAAAACAGCCTGAAAATCAAACTGCAGACCCCGGATAAGAAAAAGCCCTTGTCCTTGAATAGAAACACCTACTCTGTGAACCCAGATGAACAAATTCCACTCCTTTTTGGATGCAGTTCAATCTCCTTGGTGTGCCTTAGTCTTTTACTTTTCACGTATTTTACATATATCTACCTTTTTGTGATCGGCCGCAGTCTGAGTTTTCTTTTCTTTTCTTTTCTTTTTTATAACCATGTGGCTAAGAACCATGAAACTGGGAAGTTTTCATTTACACAGGGTGAATCATTGCTTCAGCCCCTGATTGGTCCTGGGCCAAGGTCCCAGGTTAAGCCTTCATCTCTGCCTCCAATTGGTTCTTTACACTATCATACCTCTTTCTGAGTAGTGCTTTCTCCACGACAGCCTGCAGACCAATCAGCACATTCCCCCCTCCTCCCAGTCCATGAAAACCCTGGACTCAGCCTCACAACCAGCAAAACTCTTTAGGGTCCTCTCTCTTTGCTGAGAGCTTTTCTGTCACTTAATAAATCTGACTCTGCCTTACTCTCTGGTGTCCACGTACCTTTTTCTTCTTGGTTGTGGGACAAGAACCTGGAGCTTACCATTGGTGGGAGTTAAAGAGCTGTAACACTCCCTCCCAGTAGCCAAACAACATGACTGAGAAAGCTGCAACACAATTGGACTAGGCAAAAAGACAAGGTGTTGATTTATATTAAAAGTTCCCTGGTAGATAAGAACTCTGGAACTCAGTGTACTCAAGATATTCATCACTTATTCTGTGGTGGTAAATATGGGCAACAGTGGCTTTATTGAACTTACTAGTACTTTAAGTAGCTCAGGCAAAAGTTCTAGAGTTCTGACTGTTTACAGTTTGTGTCACATACCCAGTCCTGAACCAATCAAAGTGGTGCCGAGGGTAACGCACTATATCCACTGGACAGGTCTGAGAATTTCACCAGTCTGCAAGCAGGGGCTAGGGTCGGCCCCGTCTCAACCATATGAAATCAGTTTGATCCACCTAAAGAAACATTACCACCAACAAGATGAACATAAGAGAGAAATAATTTCTAAAAACACATGGAAATTGATATGTATGTATATACATATATACAAACTGGGAAGCTTGAATTCCCAATTTAAAAGTTAGCCTTGATGTTTTGCTTCCAATTTGTTTTACCTGCACCTTTTATCTTAATATGACTCATGCTTATATATATACACACACACACACACACACACACACACACACACACACACACGGTATATATACACACATTGATACCAAACTATATATATTTATCAAATATATATTACAGATAGATAGATTTTTATATATTTTGTTTGGTGATTATGCACATACATAATTGTTTAATGAAAATAAACATTACATTTCATAAAATACCTAAGACTGTACCCACTTTCCTAAATATATTAAACATATTAATAGTATTTTTGTTTCCATATTACATTTGGCTATGCATTAATATCATAAGCTTACTAAGTTCTGAATATAATTTAGGAATATTGACCAAAAAAATAAAATATAGTCTAGTCTGTTATTGGACATGGTTAAGAAATGAGGATCTTGCCGGGCACGGTGGCTCATGCCTATAATCCCAGCACTTCGGGAGGCCAAGGCGGGCAGATCACCTGAGGTCGGGAGATTGAGACCAGCCTGACCAACATGGAGAAACCCCGTCTCTACTAAAAATATAAAATTAGCCGGGTGTGGTGATGCATGCCTGTAATCCCAACTACTCAGAAGGCTGAGGCAGGAGAAGCACTTGAACCCGTGAGGCAGAGGTTGCAATGAGACGAGATCACAACATTGCACTCCAGTATGGGCAACAAAAGGGAAATTCCAACCAAAAAAAAAAAAGGAAGGAAGGAAGGAAGGAAGGGAGGGAGAGAAAGAAAAGAAAGAAAGAAAGAAAGAGAAAGAAAGAGAAGACAAGAAAAGAAAAGGAGAAAAGAGGATCTCTAAAATAACATTATCATTAATTTCTTCATGTTTGGTTGGTGAAGGCCTCACCTTGAATCATTGCCGTCTGTTGGCCACTTCCAAGATAGCAATCATGCATAGATAAATTTATAGACTGGGAACGTTTTATTTGCAAGCATGCACAGGAGAATCCTGGGACATAATTTAAAGTGTGCCCATTCTGGGGTTCTGCTATATGTCTGGCACGTTCTGCTATATGTCTGCTACATGTCTGACAAACTGGGGATGGGTGGAGAAAAGTTTTAGGGAACCAGACATGATAAATTCAAGTCAGCATCATATCGCCAGTCATACCAGATAAGAAAGCACTCAGTACAAGATGGTCACTCATAATTGATCCATTGCTAGTAGAGTTCCTGGATGCATGACCAACAAAAGAAGACTAAAATAAAAATTGGAAACCTGTAACACTTTGGGAACACAGGATCATTCCCTCAGGTTCCTTAACAGTACCATCAGAAAAATATAAAGAAAGTCCTCTCAATTCCACCAGAGATCACCTCTGAGTTTGGGTCCAAGGTAGTCAACAGTGGAAAGGACTGCTGTAAGCACCTCAGTGAAGCAGAAGAAGCATAGACTTGTGCTGTGCAGTGTAATGTGGGGTAGCAGCAGGGTTTGTAAGGGATGCAAAGAACAGGAAGGCACTGCTGTTGCCTCATGGAGCTGTGGTTCAGCAATAGAGCACATCAGTGCTGGGTAAGTACTTGGAGACCTGAGAAATTCATCCATTTCTGAGCAAATATGAGCTTCACTTGGGGACATACGAGATATTCAAGGAGCATTTGCACTTCTGCCACTTACTAGCAGTATGACTTTGAGCACGTTAGGAATCTCTTCTATGTCTCAGTTTCCTCATCTATAAAATAGAGATAATAATAATATTGGCCAGATGCAGTGGCTCATGCCTGTAATCCCAGCACTTTGGGAGGCTGAGGCAGGCCAATCACTTGGGGTCAGGAGTTCAAGACCAGCCTGGCCAACATGGTGAAACCCCATCTCCACTAAAAATACAAAAATTAGTTGGGTGTGGTGGCATGCACCTGTTGTCCCAGCTACTCAGTAGGCTGAGGCACGAGAATCACTTGAACCTGGGAGGTGGAGGCTACAGTGAGTCAAGATTGTGCCAGTGCACTCTATCCTGGGTGACAGAGCAAGACTCCATCTCAAAAAAATAATAATAATAATATTATTGTTGTTGTTGACTTGAGGATTGTTTTAATATACTTGCCAAGAACTCACATCTATTATCCATTTGTATTGCTACAGCTATTGTTTACATTGTTTCTCCAGTAATTTGAGAAATAATTTTGGGTCTCCAGTACCTTCGGAGACAAAGCAATAGAGTGGAAGAAGCATGAACTTGGGAGTTTACAACTCTATTACTGTCTATGTGAATTGGGAAAACTTGCATATAACACTTTAATCTCAGTTTTCTTATCTATAAAATAATCATAATACATCTTTTCCCCAAGAATTATTATGGAAAGCCATGATTAAATAATGAAACAAGTAATACTAATCAAAATTTTGTAAGTACTTACTGTGTACCAAACATTGGTTCAAGGGGTTTAATTCATGAATTCACAATAATCTTTCCTCAAAGGAACATTATGAAGTAGGTACTGCTATTGTCTCTGTTTTACAGAAATGGTAACAGAGGTGCAAATCACCTTCCCAAGGCCTCACAACTAGTAAGAGACTAAAGCAGGATTTGAATAGAGCTTCTGGTTAAAAAGTAAACAGCCTTAAATGCCATACAATACCACCTCTCAATGTTTGGAAAACTGTAGGTGTTCAGTAAACAGCAGCTGTCATTATTATTTGGCTCTTAGCATATCCTGATTATTCTATAGATGTTCAGAAATACTTGTCAACAAATAAAAGGTATTGAATTAGAATAAAGTATTGTGCTTTATAAGCCAACTTATTTCATATGTATTCAAAATATTCCATTCATGACTGACATTTTAAAAATACTTGATAATGCATCACAGAAATTTTTTCTCAGTGTTTGTTAAAACAGAATTTCAATAGTACTACTCAGGATCAGCTTTGTTTTCATGTGTAGTCAGTCTTTGTCCATTCAGGCTACTATAACAAAATACCATAAACTGAGTAGCTTATACACAACAGAAATTTATTTCTTACAGTTTTAGAGGCTGGGAAGCGTAAAATCAACGCGCCAGCAGATACAGTGTCTGGGGAGGGCCCATTTTCTGGTCCATAGGTGGTGCCTTCTCCTTACAACCTCCCATGGTGAAGGGGCAAATGAGTTCCTTTGGTCCTGTTTTAAAGGAGCACTAAAGCTATTCATCAGGTCACAGCCTATCAAAAAGCCCAGTCTCTTAATACTATCACCTTGGGGGTTAGGGTTTCAACATATGAATTTTGGGAGGACATCAGGAGAGATCAGGTGAACATAACAAAAATAGTTTTTTCTAGGTATCTGTATACACTCTGTTTACTCAATCATGTTTTAATAATGAAAAAATAACATCTCTATTGTATATTTATTTCTTTCTAAAATCATCTTGAATGTATGTAATCTCATAGAAATTGTGACTATTTCAAAATGATCAGTAGATACAATTTATTTTGGATATTTCACTTAACAGACATTCTACTTATTAGTTTATGACCATATATTATTATGAGTAATTTTTCTTTTAGAAGTTATAAAGAAACATTAATTGTGCCTAAGTCATCTAAAGATGCTCTAGCTATCAAAATACAGCATTACATAGACACACATTTTCATTCTAAATTAAGATTAATTGTAATAATGACCTAACTCTTGAGCTCTAATTTGAGTTTAAGAATTATAAATTGCATGGGGCATATTTTAGTTGTTCAGTTAACTCTTTAGAAAATAATGCATGAACCAATTAATGAGTATTATTAGACAACTATTTTTTCACAAATAAGTTGTATGCTAAAATATTAAATTTAGATTTTTTGATGTTAAAGTATGTTTAAATATAGGTATTAGGCAAAAAGTCGGTTGAAAAAAAGCCCCAAAATGAAAAATATTGATGGAAACATAATTCAGCATATTTAATTTTATATTATTCATATCCTTAGAGGTTAGAATCTACATAGGTAAAGTTAATCATATGCTGGTCTAAAATAGTCCCTAAAATAATTTTAATTCTCTTTAACTGTTTCCCTGCTAATATTTACTCTAATTCGATTTGAATTCTCCTCTCTCTTTCTTCCTCTCTTACTCAGGAACCCATAGAAATTCTTTATACTTTAATTACTTTAATTTTTGTCCTAAAGAGAATTACTTCTTATTAACTCTTTAAGCATTAAAAAAATAAATTTTGTACTTACAAGTTTTTTTTTTTTTTTTTTTGGCTAACTGCTTTGTTGGCACTAAAGTTAAATAGCCTAATGCCAAATTCTCCATTTTAAAACAGCTTGTGCAGATTGCCATTTTTCCTACTTGAATTTAGTTTTTACACTAAAAGGAATGTGCTATTAACAATCAAAATTGATTACTATTAGATGCTCCTAATACAATTTTGAACTTGAGAGCACCCCTCTCCCTATCAGCACCACCCTGAGGTGATCCACACATTGACCCTGGAATACATTTACCAGGCCCCCATACACAGGCTTGGCATTCTGTCGTAATCATTCTTTTCATAGCACAATTTGTGGGTCTCTGTGAAATGCAGCTATTGGTAGTTCTGCCTGAACTCAAATGAAGTGATATTGAATTTCTATTATGCATGTGCCTTGGAAACCTCACAGCTCTCCATAAAGATTTTATTCACACAGCAGATTTGTTGTGACTTAGATAGTTTCAGACAATTTTAGATTTGAATGGACATGGCAGAATCTGACAGTATAAAAAAAATCAGGAGAAAGAAACATGTAGAACCAAATGATATATTAAGCAACCTCCAGAACAAAGCAAAGAGAATACTTGTGATTGTAGTAAACAAAACCAGAAAGTATGTCTTTGAAGGGCTTCTCATGGGGGCTAATATTTGTATATTGCATATATGAGCCGGTGATGGAACTTGTCAACTCCTTTCATCCTACAAATTAAGTTTTGATAAAGTCCTCTTCCTTATATAACCTTCATGTGTTTGAAATAAATTGTACATAATAAGACACATTCTAGTTTTCATATATTTTCCCAATAGTATAGGACACAAATACAAAATAGAAAATAAACACAATTGTGAACAAACATTCATTCCTCAACTAGAATTTAAGGGATTTAATTGGCAAAGTACGAAGAGTAATTTTTGTTGTAAATATAATATATGGAAAGCAAATAACAGTAAAATTAATTCATGGCAAAAGGAGGAAGAGATGAGTTAATATACTTAGGTAAAAAAATAAATGTAATATAAAGTTTTCTTCATTAGAGAGTGCACCATGCATCAGTCATAATTGAGGCTCTGTAGAAATAACACTGAAAAATGTAGACAATATTCATTATTACATAGAGCTTATTTCCTAATGGGAGAAAGCAGTTAATAAATAAGTAAATAAACTAAATAATAATTCTAGATAGTAATAAACGCTATGACAAATATAAAATAGAGTCATGGGACAGAATCTGTGATAGTGGCAGGGTGTGAGAGGGAGCTACTTTATTTTTGATGGCCAGGGAGGGTTTCAAAAAGAGATGATGTGCGCTGAGCCATGAACAAGAAAGAAATCACAGGTAGGTCTGTGAGCAGAGCACGCCAGATCCACATGATCACACATGCAAAGTCCCTTTTTAGCCTAATTTTTCCATCAGATGGAATTTCTTCAGACCACACATTTATATTACTTTAAAAATATTTCACCTTTGGAAAAGAAGTTGGACACAGGGTAAGTAAGAACGAGGAGAGAAATACAAAGGAAAATACCTAGTAGCTATTTTAGGTGTGTCAAAACATGTTTGACCTAATAGATATTAAGAACTATATATACCTGGCAGGGCATGGTGGCTCACATCTGTAATCCCAGCACTTTGGGAGGCCGAAGCGGGCAGATCACAAGGTCAGGAGATCAAGACCATCCTGGCTAACACGGTGAAACCCCGTCTCTACTAAAAATACAAAAAAATTAGCCGGGTGTGGTAGTGGGTGCCTGTAGTCCCAGCTATTCAGGAAACTGAGGCAGGAGAATGGCATGAACCTCGAAAGGTGGAGGCTGCAGTGAGCCGAGATCGTGCCACTGCACTCCAGCTTGGGTGACAGAGAGAGACTCTGTCTCAGGAAAAAAAAAAAAGAACTACGTATACCTAAGGAAAAAATCAAGATAAAGATAAATAGTACATGTACTTATTTACTTTTGGAAGCTTTAGTTCTGACCCCAAATCACTCAGCCATTTTTTTTTAACCATGATCATTCTCTATTTTCCCAAGTAATGTTTATGTGTTTGATTTCTACGAGTATTCATTTTATGTGAGTTATTTAATAAAACCCACCCTGACAACACTTACTAGCTCTGCAAAAATTATCCAAGAACTGTACTCTCAACATTCTCCCTCATTCCCTCTGCTACTCTCTAAATTAACTTCCCAAAGGTATGATACTCTGCCTCTTTCATGTCACAGAGGAGGACTATATGATGTATTACTTCATACTGGGATGTTAGCAGTTTATTTATCATATTTGAAAAGACAGTGAGAGAAAAGGTAATTGTCAATACAAAGTAACATATGTCTACATAAGGTATTTCAAACATCCAGCAACCCTGACAGAAAAGATATTTCTCAGTAAAATATCATGCTACTGTCCTTCAAATCACACCATTATTCAACCTGCATGTAAGCATGACTTTGGGTAGAAATTGAGATGAGCTCTGATCCAGAAGCTTTCAGATAAGCATCCTCAGTCTAGAGGACCTCTCAATTGGCCTAGTTTGTACATATGAATTTTAATTACCGGTGTTGGAGGTGGAACCTGGAGGTGATTGGAAGATGGGGGTGGATTACTCAGGAATGACTTAGTACCATCCTTTTGGTACTTTCCTTGTGATAGTAAGTTCTAGTAAGATCTGGTGGTTTATAAGTGTGTGGCACCTCCCCCCGACCTTCCCACTTCTGCCATGTGATGTGCTTTTGCCTTCTGCCATGATTAGAAGCTTCCTGTGGCCTCCTCAGAAGCAGATGTCCTGTACAGCCCACAGAGCTGTAAGCAAATTAAATCTCTTTTCTTATAAATTACCCAGTCTTAGGTATTTTTTATAGCAATGTGAGAATGGCCTAATACATGAATTAAATGGATCTATGATGTAGATTTGAACTTGCCTTTACAAGGAAGGAATTTTTATAACCTTAATAGTTTTAAGCTCTTTGAGGGCAAGGACAATACCCAATCGTGTCATATATTCCCCAATAAAATAGCATTTGGAATTGTTAAAGAAAGCTTCTACTGGACAAGATAAATAGGTAAAGACAAATTTAATCAAAACTATCAAAATAGGGAAGAGAGATTGAACTCATATCTGCTGAGACCCTGAAACCAAAGATGGGAGAAACTTTAAGCAGCAGAGTGAGCTAATGGAAAAATACTGGCGGATGTTAGGGAGGAGACTGACCATTGTGATTAAGCCATTCATATTTGCTAATTGGCATTTATTTAAGTAAGGCTCCTCCAGTCCCACAGAGACTGAGAGACAGGGTGCTCTTTCCTGATAATTACATTTCAAAGGGATGGCTTCCAGGTCCTTGAGAAAGGCATTCCTCGGTTGTAAAACTGGCAAGAAGTTAGGAGAGGATTTATATATCAAAGAGAAAAAATTTACAATTGCAAATTTCCTAAAGTACACGCTCCAGGAAAAAGATGTTTAGGAATCTATAGTCAGGAAGAAACCTGCCTAAAGTTAAGTGAAATGAAGAGGAATCTTAAGGCCATCTTGGTTAAAATGTAGTACTTTCTCAATAAATATTTGCTGAATAAATGAATGAATACACCTGCTAAATATTTTAGGACTCTAGTCACACTTTGAAAACTTCTAACCACAACATATCTGAATAAGTTATTATTTTAACATGCCCTTAGTTTATGAATTCTATAAAATCTAAATCTTTCACACCACTTTATTCTATTATAATGCTCAGCATATAATATATTGATGGTAATTAATAGCTTAAATACATATGTGTTGTCTATTGGGCTTAAATTTTTATATTTAGGCCTCATGTTTTCCATTATCTTACTGTGTTAATTTTCTTTTTTCTTTTTTATTTTTTTTGGCATGGCAGCCAATTATGAGATGCTTTAGGACTAGGATAATTTCAATTCTCATTTGAAATGAATTATTTTCTACAAAAATTAATGGAGGGGAAGAAACTTACTTTTTTAAAGTGACCACTCAATCTAAGTGTTTTATTTGCCTTTCTCCACTGAGAACTATTCCCAGTTACTTAACGAAATCTCAAATTACCAAATAGAGTACACTCTCCAGGGTCCAGAAAGTCAATAAAATGCAATAATTTGCATTTCCTCTTCAAAAATTCAAAGAATAAATGTTTATTTTGGCATTTAAAATGCTCTCACAATCTCAATTTATTGTTCTTTAGAATAAAACAATGACCTGATGGCAAGACAGAGTAAATGCTTCAACAAAACCCAACGAGTAATGTAGAGTCACTTTCCTGCCTGATTTACATGGAACAGAACACTGTTGCCAGGACCATTGAGTTTTACCCTCCCAGTAGTGCATCGGAGAACAAAATATGATAATCTCAAAATCCTACTGATGCTCAAAGATATTTCATCAACTGAAAAAGAAAATTAAGAGTAAAATGCAGAATTTTTTTTTTTTTTTTTTTTTTTTACTACTTAGAGAAACTCAAGTTTATATGAATAGGCCTCATGTGGGGAGTCTTTTGAAGCCAGGGACTTCAAAGAAGATCACAGACTTCCAGCGGGTTAATCACTTAATGCAAGAGTGGAACTCCCACCATTCAGTCAAGCTAAACTTATTCTTTTCTTGGGAGATAGCAAGAAAATGCCCATCTTTTAGTTCCCAAGTACTCTAGTTGAACACGTCTGTGAAGCTGCTCTGCTTACAAGTTATTTCATATAAGTCAAAATGGAAAGAAGTTCCAAATGGCTACTAGTGCCATTTGATGCACCATTTCACTTAGGGGGCATTATCTTTCTATTTGCTGCAAATATTAGGTTTTGAGCATTAAAACACACCCATTCAACACATAAGAGATTACCAAAAAAGAGCAGCAAGATTATATAAAGTTAGATTAGAAAGAAGGTTGGACTTTCTGACTACAAAAACAATTTTAGAAAGAACATTGTACACTGATGCTCTAAAATGTAGAAGTCATCTGAAATGCCTAGAAATGAGTAGATGGAAGGGTGGGTATGATGTCCACCAAACTCACGTACAATGATCATCAGTGAATGTAAAAAATCACTTCATATGATCATAAAGGAACAGGCAGAAAATCAATGAGCCTGTGAAACATAATTCCGTATTTTCCAGCCTCGTAGTTTAGTAAAAGGTTAACAAGTAACAACAATAACAAAACGTAATCAGAAAGCCCTTAGAGAAGGTCTTGAATGGCGACCAGGTGTATGGGGCTAGACTGTGGGTTGACGCCATCTTTTTTATTTACAAGGACGATTAGGTGATACCTTTGGTCAGATGATCTTCAGGAAGGATGAAATTGAGTTTATTTATAGATCATAAAGACCTGTTGATAATGACTAATAAAAGGAAAGACAGAAGCATTCTTTAAACATATTACTGCTACATCTGTAATGGAAATGGAATTGTAATAAAAATGGCAGTTGTGTCACAATGTAATATGCAATCAAAAAGTATATAGATACTATCACTTTTACATATTTACATTATAAATGTTTATAGCTTATGATGTGTAACTGTATTACATTATGTGTAGAATGTAAGTGAAAATTAAAGTGGAAATAGAGTAGGAGTCCTTTGTCTGATACTCTATAAAATGTCTTTTTGTTGTTGTTAGGGGAAAGGCTAAGCTATAGTAACAAAGACCCTCCTTCATCCCCACAAAAAAATTCAGTAGCTTAAGTAAGATAAAAGTTTGTGTATCTCCTATATAATAATCCAGATGTAAGTAGTCCTGGCTAGCTGAATGGCTCTTCTCCATGAAGTCACTCAGGGTCCCAGGTTTCTTCCATCCTGTTGCCCCAGGTATTGTCCTTATTTGAAAATTCAAAGCTGAGCCCCCACAACATCTATGTTTCAGCCTGTAAGAAAGTAAAGAGACAACCTAGCATATTCTGACTTAGCTTTTAAGAAAATGACCTGGAATCTACACACATCACTTCTGCTTATATCTCATTAATGCAAACTCAATGTCACGGCCACACCTAGAATACTAGTTTGTAGAGCTCCACAGCAAAGTACCACAGACTGGATGACTTCAATAACAGAAATTTATTTTCTCACAATTCTAAAGGCTAGATATTTGAGATCATAGTATTTGCAGGGTTTATTTTTTCTGAAGCCTCTCTCCTTGGCCTAGAGATGTCTGTCTTATTCCTTCATCTTCACATGGTCTTTCCTCTGTGTGTGTCTGTGTCCTAGTATCCTTACAAGAACACCACTTATATTGGATTAGGACCCATGCTAATGACCACATTTAATCTTAATTACCTCTTTAAAGACCCTATCTGCAAATATAGTCACATTCTAAGGGAATGGAGATCAGGACTTCAACATGTGAATTTTGTGGGGACACAATTCAGTCCATAAAACCTAACATCAAAGAGGCTAAGAAATTAGTTAGTAGTTGAATGGTCACTCAGCTAGATAAAACTTCCATTCCATTGCTAAAAGGAGGAAGACAAAAGTAAACATTGGGGGATATTTAGCAGCATCTGTCACATTATTACAATATTAATAAGTACAAGACCAAGTTTATATCCAGTAAAAACTCATCAAACAAACAAAAAAAATTGAGAAGGATATGTAATTGATAATAAAACCCAAAAGCAAAGAAGGGGGTTGAACAAAAGAGAATGGCAGATGAAATCCCCAGGTCAGGGCCTTGGAGGAAGAAATTTTTTTCTGGGCCCCAAGAAAGAAATCCAGCTTCAATACAAAGCCCTGATTAAACGAAACTCAATTCCAGCAATAGTGAGACCATTTCAAGTATGAAGAGTGGAACTTAAGACAAATGTAACACCTGGATACATTTCTTAAGTATTAGGAGGCACAGGTCTCAGGCTGTTAAGCCAGTCTCCTCTGATCACCACAAAAAGTGAATGTTATTTCAGTCATCCATTAAAGGAATTTGACCAATTCTATTACTCCCTTTCTAAATGAATGTTTGATCATGCATGCATGAGATGTTCCCAATCCAGAAATTTTTTAAAAGAGTTTTACTAAATGAAATTAAATCTCTGTGCTTTGTGTAAATTTGCCATATGAGCAAACTATAGTGATATGTTGTTTATAAAAATTATTGGGTGAACATAAGAGAATGAAAGATGGTAAATAAAATTCCTTTCATGTGTTCATCAGAATAGTTTCTAGCTAAATATTGGTGTTTTATTTTTGTTTCTTAATAAATGCCCAAATGTGTTCAATAGATTTTTAAAAATTCCTCCACAAGGATAAATCTGAAGTATAATTCAGAAACCTGCACATAACCTTCAATTTCTTTTCCCATGTCCCATGGCAATTCTATACTGTGAAACCATAAACATGTGAGCCCAGTTACAAATTGTTAATTTACGAAATTTATTTGGATGGATATTTGACAGTTTCTTTCTGCTGTGACTCATGTTTGAGTACATGCCAGGAGCACCCTTTGCCTTTTACTTTACACATACAGAAAGAAAATGGGAGCATAAGGCACTTTCCCTAAGAAATATTGTGATTAAAAAATAGTTATACAGCAAAAAAACAGTTGCAAACACATAGTATCATTCATTGCTAATGAGTTAAAAGGATACCACAGTGCACATATAAATCACTATACAGTATCTTGCAGTTCATTTAAATTTATTGTGCCTCATTATAACTGAGCTATGCACCTTTAGGTCTGAGTTGATTAGGAATGCGATAGCTCAGAATAGCTTTTAATTCAGAGAAACATGGCCTGACCTTTACCATAATCCTGTGTGAAACACACTATAGTTTAGACATTAATAATGATGCAACCTTTTTTTCATACTGGTGAGATGCTACTTAAAATTTGGTATTATTAGTTAACAGGCCCAGGCCAATACATCAAAACCAAATTACCCTTCTGTGTATAACTACAGTACTTAATTCTGAGTTCTTCATCTCTCATAACTATTACTTCCTCTTTAAAAATGCTAAAAACCAAAATGTAATAGTGTCATGTCATAGCAATAAGTCAGAGATACAAACCAAAGGCACTGCTCCTCACTCCCCATGGACTGCCACTGTATGCCGTTAAGGAGTTGTGCTTCATGATATACGTTTTAACAGCGAAGTCATTGCTTGTCTTTGACCTTTGTCTCTCAATTTAAGAATGCCATTTCTTTCAACCACCTTCCAGTAAGTCAACTAGCACAAATAATAGAATTTCCTTACCATTCTGGTTCACATGCAGCTGAAAATGCAAATCGTAGTTACAAATATTCAGTTTCTTTTAAAAAGTTATTTATATCATTTATCACTATAAATACAGCAAATAATAAAGACATTTACAGCGTTTAATGGATCTAATAATTCACCAAAGCTCATAATAGAAAAGAGTGTTATCCTAGGCCACCCATTCTCACCCCTTTTCACTTGCTTGTCACTCCCCAGAGGAAACTTATTTTGGTTCTTTTGAATGTTTCCCCTGATATTTAGCTTATATTCCCAAATAACATGTTTATATTATTAAATCTCAATTTTTAAATTTTGGATATTATATATTGACTTTCTATAATAAGAAAAATAAGATATAGCCCTTTTGGAACACTGTTGCTTCAAAACTTAAGATTTCCCTTTGTTATCAATCCTGGGGATTTCCTCTACCATTCCCCTGTGTTCAATCGCCTTTCACAGAACCCCTTTCTTTGAGTTAGAATTTCCCTCGTCTCTGAAAAACAGAAAAACAACACAAAGCATTAAATGAAACAGGAGTCTACTTACCATGGACAAAAGAATGGTCCTGCAGTAGAATGGAAACTATATTGTTAGGAAATAAGGACCCTAAGATTGCATTGCTTTGCTGTGCTTGCTTTTTATTTCCTGGGATAGCAGGTTGTGATAAAAGATGGCTGACGGAACTTCAGCCATTACGTGTATACTACGGAAAAGAAAGAGGAAAAGCAAGTCGAACTCACTACCTCAAATGGCCATGCCTACCTTCAAGGAAGGCATGATAGGAAATTTGTCTTTATTTCAGTTATTCTGTTGCTAAGAAAGGAGAGTGGGCAATATTGTGAGATACTGTACCATACTATATCATCTTTCTAGATTATTTTAGTGCAGCATATATTGAAAGAGCTTTGGGAGAAAAGGTAAGCTAGAGATATATTTCTTGAAGCATTGCCTCTTAAAATGTCTTTATTTTCACACTCACATCTGATTGAAAGATTGGCTGGGATTTAAAACCAGACTGTATATGTTTTGTAGAATTTTAAAAGGTATTTCATTGCCTTCTAGCTTCCAGAATTTACTGCAGGAAGTCCAAGTCTCTTCTGATTCTTAATTCTTTGTTTGTGATCCGTTTGTACCCCTGTCTATGAGCTTTTAGTGTAATCTCTTCAGTATTCTACAGTGCCACAATAACATGTGTTATGTGGGGTTTGTTCCATTCATTCCTTATACTGAACACTGGGAGGGTCTTTCAGTCTCGAAATTAAAGTCCCTCCTCTCACATCCCCGCCCCGCCACTCCTTTCTGGTAAATGTTTTTACTTTATTTCTTTGACATTTTTCTCACTCCTTGTTATCTCCTTTCTCTCCTTTTGGAAGCTAGACTCTAGAATCGGTCAAAATGAATTGTATTGTGTTGAAGTAGAAAACAATCCCAAATATCAGTAGTTCAATACAGCACATGTTTATTTCTCACTGATACTATGAGTCTAAGAGACTAGCTAAGTACTCAGCTCCACATCATTCTTACTCAGAGGCTAAGGCAACTCAGTCTCCACCCTCCGAAGGATCTCAGGACTGAAGTAGGGGAAAGGCAACATGGCAATCCACACTCTGGCTACTTCAAAACTTCCACCCAGAAAGAACTCACGTCACTTTTACTCACGTTTTATCAGTCACAGAAAGTCACAGGCCCATGCTTATCTGCAAAAAAGAGAGGAGGTGCAGTCACACTAGGTCCCTGAAAGGACAGCCAGAATCTTGGTTAACAGCCTTGAGAACTGTAACAATTTCTTGGAAGGATACTCTAATTTACTTTTTATTTTCTCTCTTTTACTTATTATGGAGACTTAGTTTATAAGCAGTGAACTGCATACAACTTAATTATATATCTTGATAAATGTTTGCATATGTAAACACTGTGTACCATAACCCAAATCAAGATAAAAAGTATTTCCAGCACCTCAAAGACTTCCTGCTGCCTTCTCTCAGTCAACGTCTTCATAGGTAACCGACAATCTGACCTCTATCATCAAAGATTAATTATGCCTGTTTTTGAACAACATACAAATAGAATCATGTATTATGTACTCTTTTGTGTCTGACTTCTTTCATTCAACCATATATCTGTGAGATTCATCATTAATATTGCAAATAACAAAATGGTTTTCTTTATCATAGTGTAGCAATTTGATTATATGAATACAGCACTCTTCATCCATTGAACTGTTTTGGGGCATTTACGTTATTTCTTGGGCTATTATGAATCAAACTGCTATAAACTTTACCGTACATGTCTTTTGGTGAATATATGTCCTCATTTTCACTGCCTTTTCATCCAGGGTAGATCATAGGGCATTTAGGTATAGGAGTACTATCAGTTTTCCAAAGCAAGTGTACCAATTTGTAACACCTACCAGCAATATGTAAGAATTCTGTTCCTCCCTTTCTCCTCCCTGATGCTTTCATTTTCATATTCTGGCAAGTGTGTAGTGATATATCACTGTGGCTTTAAATTTCATTTCCTTTAGGACTAATGAAGTTGAGCAATTTTTCGTAGGCCTACTAGCTAGGAGTCATCAGGGAAATGACTCTAGGTGGGAAGGGGCTTATCAGCTGAAGAGCCTCAGTGTGCAGGATTACTGGAGAGCAATCTCTAAATAGCTCTCCTCTTGGTTCTTCCAGTATCCCCCTGAGGAACCTTCCAGTCTACACACTGGGAGATATAAACCTAGGAGTTGAGTACAGATCCACCATGTTCAAATGTGCCCATTGTTCCTGAACCCAGAGTCCTTCTGGTTTGTCCTCCCAGAAAAATAAACATCCAGACCTCTGCTGGAGTTGAGGAGGGAGTCTTCTGTTGGTGATTTGGAGTGCAGGTAGAGTAAGTGGCTTAATTGCTTTGTGTTACCAGCTTTCAACATTCTTCCTGCTTTTGCCCCACCACCATCATATCCAACACGCAGCTGCTGCCAATCCCCAAATCCTTTGAATAAATCAAACTGTTTGTTGATTGATCCTCAGCATGAAATCAGAACTAAAATTCAGATTTTTCTAGTCTTAGTGAGTTGCCACTTGTCCATTTTACATATACTTTAAAATATTATGTTGATCTTCATTACATGATGTTTTCTGTCCTCTCATCCTTGACTATTCTCTTTTGCCTTATATGTTTCTTATTTTTTTATTTATGCCATCATTTTAATGGTATTTGAGTAAAAAAACATGTGTTCTACATTCATTTCTAATTTGGATCCATTCTTGCCTCTCTTTGGCACAAGATAAATTACATTCTAGAAGCAAAACAAAGCAACAAATGAGCTGTTTCTCTTAAATTGAAAGTGAAAAATAATTAATCTTCTTAGCTAAAGTTCAACAAGTCTTAGTTTATCTTTTTTTTCTTTCACACTCATAAAGCATTTTATATAGGTTTTGAGAAAACCAACTCTCAAATTCACTAAATTAAAAATATGACTTTTTAAATGAAAAGTTGGCAAAATACTAAATAGATTATATTGAAAAAATCATCATTTTTCTAAACTGCTAAAAATATTATTTTTCTAAGTCTCTTCAAATTTGGAGAGTGGTCCTTAAAATTTCTTTTTTAAAAATAGATAGTGTTATTTATTGCCATTAGATTAAATAAGCCAGTCTAGCTGGTCAGGCAATTTTCTCCTTTCACCACTACTCCATGTTTTATCCATTCTGAGAATGTGCCCTTAAATGGAAATTTCCCTCTACAAATTGACAAGAAAATGTCTTAAGACTAATATCAAATAATAGCTGAATTCTCCAACTAGCACCACCATTTGAGATCCATTTTTATTAAGATACAAATATAAAACAGAAAAAAATAATATAAAGCCAGTGGAAATACCATGTATTATTTAAGCCATGGTTTTCAAATGGAGTAAGAGGGGAAGAGGAAGGCTGGTAGAGAAATTCATTGGCTACTTACAAAAAAAAAAAAAAAAATCTATCATTTCAGAAATGTACGCCACTACTTCCTCTCTCAGTCACCTCACTATATGAAAAAAAAATTAGTTGCAAATAAGTTAACTTTTTCTAGATTACACAACCATTTGAACCAGAGTAAAAATAATCTTTTCTAGAAATCCCAGCCAAGTGTATTAGTTTTGTTTTTTCCATTTATGACCTATGAACATTTAACATCAATTTTTTTCCTCTTTTTCAATTGCTTTGACTAATCCTCCCAGAAAAATGTTAAACAGCAGTAATTTGGATAGCTATGTCTTGTACTTGACTTCAATAGAAATGTTCCTTGTATTACCGTATCAGTCATAATTCTGAGCTTTGGGTTGAGATGTACATGTTTTACATGCTATCGACTTACTATTACTTTATAAAGAACAGATACACTAAAAGCCCAGACTTTACCACTACACAATATAACCATTTAACAAAACTGTACTTATATCCCTTAAGTTTATATACATAAAAAGTAAATAAAGAACAAATAAATAATAATTTTAATTAATAATTGATGCTGAATTTTTAGCATCTATGAAAAATGATAACATGATTCATCTTCATATGTTAAATTATATTAATGGAATTTCTACTCTTAAACCATCTTTGTATTTCTGCTGTGGATCCCAGATGGCTGTTTTTTCATATATTTTTAACATGCTTCTGTATTCTATTTGCTAATACTTTATTAAGGCTATTTTAATTGACATTTATTACTTCATTATATTCTTTTCTGTGCTATTTTTTCTGGTTTTCTTATCAAGGCTTTGCAGACTTTGTCAAAGAAATTTGAAGTACTATTTGCTTTAAGTCTGTTTGGAAGATTTTGTTTATTTTTTTGAGATAAAAATTCTACATTTAAAAAAACTTTTTTAATTTCCATTGATTATTGGGAAAAAGGTAGTGTTTGGCTACATGAGTAAGTTCTTTAGTGGTGATTTGTGAGGTTTTGGTGCACCTATCACCTGAGCAGTAAACACTACACTAATTTGTAGTCTTTTATACCTCACTCCCTTCTCACCTTATCCCCGAGTCCCCAAAGTCTATTGTGTTATTCTTATGCCTTCGCATCCTCATAGTTTAGCTCCCATGTATGAGCAAGAACATAAGATGTTTGGTTTTCCATTCCTGAGTTACTTCACTTAGAATAATAGTCTCCAGTCTCATCCAGGTTGCTGCAAATGCCATTAATTCATTCCTTTTTATGGCCAAGTAGTATTCCATCATATATGAATACTAGCTTCTTTATCCACTCATTGATAATGGGCATTTGGGTTGGTTCCACATTTTTGTAATCGCGATTTGTGCTGCTATAAACGTGTGTGCAAATATCTTTTTTGTATAACAACTTCATTTACTCTGGGTAGATATCCAGTAGTGGGATTACTGGATCAAATGGTAGTTCTACTTTTAGTCTTTAAGGAATCTCCACATTGTTTTCTATAGTAGTTATACCATTGCCACCAGCAGTATAAAGTGTTCCCTGTTCACTGCATCCATGCCAACATCTACTATTTTTTTATTATGGCCATTATTGTAGGAATAAGGTGGTATTGTACTGTGATTTTGATTTGCATTTCCCTGATCATTAGTGATGTTGAGCATTTTTTCATAAGTTTGTTGGCCATTTGTATATCTTCTTTTGAGAATTGTCTATTCATGTCCTTAGCCCACTTTTTGATGGGATTATTTGGTTTTTTTTGCTAATCTGTTTGAGTTCATTGTAGATTCTGGATGTTAATCTTTGGTTAGATGTATAGGTTTTGAAGATTTCCTCCCACTCTGTGGGCTGTATGTTTACTTTGCTGACTGTTTCTTTTGCTGTGCAAAAGCGCTTTAGTTTAATTAAGTCCCAGCTACTTAATTTTGTTTTCATTGCATTTGCTTTTGGGTTCTTGATCATGAAATCCTTGCCTAAGCCAATGTCTACAAAGGTTTTTTGGCTGAGCGCAGTGACTCACGCCTGTAATCCCAGCACTTAGGGAGGCTGAGATGGGACCGATCACGAGGTCAGGAGATCGAGATCATCCTGGCTAATGTGGTGAAACCCCATCTCTACTAAAAATACAAAAAATTAGCCAGGTATGGTGGTGGGCCCCTGTAGTCCCAGCTACGCAGGAGGCTGAGGCAGAAGAACCTGGGAAGCAGAGCTTGCAGTGAGCCGAGATCACACCACTGAACTCCAGTCTGGGCAACAGAGTGAGACTCTGTCTCAAAAAATAAAATAAAATAAAATAGAAAGGTTTTCCTCACGTTATCTTCTAGAATTCACCATGATCAAGTGGGTTTCATACCAGGGTTGCAGGGATGGTTTAACATATGCAAATCAATAAATGTGATACACCACATAAACAGAATTTAAAATAAAAATCACATTATCATGTCAATAGACACAGTAAAGGCATTAGACAAAATCCAGTATCCTTTTATGGTTAAAACTCGCAGCAAAATTAGCATACAAGGGACATACCTCAAAATAATAAAGGCCATATATGACAAACCCACCGCCAACATAATACTGAATGGGAAAAAGTTGAAAGCATTCTCTCTGAGAACTGGAACAAGAGGATGTCCACTTTCACCACTTCTCTTCAACATAGTACTGGAAGTCCTAGCCAGAACAATCAGACAAAGAAAGAAATAAAGGGCATCCAAATCAGTAAAGAGGAAGTCAAACTGTCACTGTTTGCTGATGATATGATATCTACAAAACCCTAAAGATCCTCCAAAAGCTCCTAGAACTACAAAAGAATTCAGCAAAGTTTCCGGATGCAAAACTAATGTACACGAAATCAGTAGCTCTGCTATGCACGAGCAGTGACCAAGCTGAGAATCACATCAAGAACTCAACCCCCTTACAATAGCTGCAATAAAATAAAATAAAATACTTGGGAATATACCTAACCAAGGAAGTAAAAAAAACTCTACGAGGAAAACTACAAAACACTGCTGAAAGAAATCACAGACGACACAAATGGAAACACACCCCATGCTCATGGGTGGGTAGAATCAATATTGTGAAAATGACCATACTACCAAAAGAAATCTACAAATTCAATGCAATTCCCATCAAAATACCATAATCATTCTTCACAGAACTAGAAAAAACTATTCCAAAATTCATATGGACCCAAAAAAGAGCCCTCGTAGCCAGTGTAAGACTAAGCAAAAAGAACAAATCTGGTGGCATAACATTACCTGATTTCAAACTATACTATAAGGCCATAATCACCAAAACAGCATGCTGCTGGTATAAAAATAGGCACATAGACCAATGGAACAGAATAGAGAACCCAGAAATAAATCCAAATACTTAACAGCCAACTGATCTTTGGCAAAGCAAACAAAAACATAAAGTGGGGAAAGGACACCCTATTCAACAAATGGTGCTGGGATAATTGTCAAGCCACATGTAGGAGAATGAAACTGGATCCTCATCTCTCACCTTATACAAAAATCAACTCAAGATGGATCAAGGACTTAAATCTAAGATGTGGAACTATAAAAATTCTGGAAGATTTTAAATAGTGAAGAAATTATGTGTTACTTTAAGTTTTGGTAGAATTAATCTGTAGGAATATCTTGGTGTAATGCTTTTGGGGTGGGAGTAGCTCTTTTGAAAGTGTTGTCTCTGATCTTATATAATTTCCCTTTTTGAGTTTTAAGTCTCTTTTGTTATAAATTTTGAAAATTTTTATTTTCCCAGAAAATTTTATTTTCCCAGAAAATCATGCAGATACAGAAATATATCAGTATAGAGTAGAGCAAAATCCCTGATTATTTTGTCAACATAACTCCTTATTTTGTTTTGTGATTTTCTTTTATTATATATTAAGTTCATGCATATTCATTTAATTAACAAATATATATCTGCATGAACCAGAAATTGTTTAAGTAGCTAGAATGCAATGATGAATAAAAGAAGGTGGGGAAAGAGAGAGAGAAATACCATATTTTTCTATGTGTGTGTGTGTATGTGTAACTTGTGTGGGATAAATAATTAACATATATTTGCAGTGTTTTACATATAGTTTCTAAATTTTCTCAAATGAATTTGAATGTCATCAAACCTATTATACTGTTTGGGGGAGGGAGTATAGACAGGAGAAGTATGAAGCTGAGACAGTTTTTTCTAATTAAAAAACCAAGTCTCTTTCAGTGTCAGATAGTTTAAATGTTTAATATTTTCTGAATTATCTTTCTTGCCTAATGATATAGTTTGAATAGATGCCCCCCACCAAATCTCATGTTGAATTCTAATCCCTAATGTTGGAGGCAGGGCCTAGTGGGAGGTATTTGGGTCATGGGTACTGATCCCTCACAGCTTGGTGCTGTCCTAATGACAGTGAGGGAGTTATTGTGAAATCTGGTTGTTTAAAAGTGTGTCACCTCCCTCCACCTTTCTCTTGCTTCTGCTTTCACCATGTGAAGGGCTCGATCCTGCTTTACTTTCCAACATGAGTATAATCTCCCTGAGGATTTCCCCAAAAGCCAAGCAAATACCAGCATTGTGCTTGTACAGCCTGCAGAACTATGAGTCAATTAAAACTCTTTTCTCTATGAATTACCCAGTATCACGTATTTATTTATAGCATGCAAGAATGGCCTAATACACCTATCTTTGATATTTTTCTCTGGAAGGTACCTATCAGGTGCATCCTCCCTCACAGAAAATATTAAAGATATTTTCTGGTATGACTTCTGGTCCTTCTGTGGTTTCTAGAGTTTTGTTATTTGATTCAGTCCCTGAGTACAGATGCTGGCACCTGCTAAAATACCACTGATCCTGCTTATTGTTGAGAATCCGTGCTGTTACCCTCTGCTGAAGCCTGCTGATTAAAGGTGATGAGTTCTGCATTAAAATAGTATGTGCTTTGGAGATGGAGTTGGGGATTGTAATCTCAATGGCCTACCTCTTTGCTAATCTGACTCTATTTCATTTCCCTCTGGTGCTCCCAGGTCTTACCTATATCGCCCACCAAACCCTCATTCTCATCCCTCTACTATAACTTTTACAACATAGTCTACCTTTTTCTTTCAAAAATGTATAGATCCCCTGAAGCATCTGTAATAAGCCTATGTCATTCAACATGCCATCACTTCCACCCAACTCCCCCAATTTATTGAAGATGTCTTTATTTGATAAACTATCTAAATCTTTCGTTCTAGTTCCATCATTAGTCATGGCAAATTCAGGATCCACAGGCACAACCCAGCTCTTATTTGCCTATTATGTCAGAAATCTTGATCTGTGAAATGTCACTCTCCTCATTGTAATAAATATTTTATACCATTGCACTATTTCTAGGTCTTGTTGATTCTGCCTTGTGTATTTTGTCTACTCAAAGACTTCTTTCTGAAAATATAAATCATCCGTATGTATATGTCTACATATGCTTCATTCATTTTCATTATTTTATGGAATTTCATCATACAAATATATGTACAATGTTGTATGTGTCCCTTGTCTCTTACCCTGATAGTGTACCTCTGTGTTGTGAAAAAGAAATAACTTCCAAATTCTTTAGATGAGACTATTAATCAGATGTTTTCCCTAATTATATATAGAAGTTAAGTGCCACATTTTTGCTCTTTTGTTTCCTATTTCCCTTTCTTTGTGTAATATAATGTTGAAATTGTCAAGGTCTTTAGTCTTTATACATTTAAAACATATAGAGATTTCCCTTTGATCTGCATCCACAGTTACCAAGCAACATTGTTATTATTTTGACTCACATGTATTGGCCTTCAAACAGAGAACTAACTTTGGGGCTCATGAAACTATCCAACACATTTTTCTCACTAAAAATTAAGAGACATTCTAGAGAGGCTTGTTTCTAATAAAGATGATGTAACAGGGACTGGATTTACTCCATATGAAATGACAAAATTATAGACAAATATATGAAGTAATGGCACTTAAGACATCAGAATTCAGGTCAAAAAGAACAGTGAATTGTAAAAAATGATGAAAAGTGGGGATAAGCTCTATATTCCCCTCACTTATTTCCTGAAAAAAGTTCCCAGGCTGCAACTTCAAGAAGATAAATATACATGTAACTGCAATCTCTCAAACAATACATAGGAAGTTAAAGGGTGGAAAAAATATGTGAAGTAATAATGGCTGAAATTTTTCTAAACGTGATGAAAATTATACAGTACTAGGCTAAAATACTCAGCTAATCCCAAGTACATTAAAGATGAAAAGAAAACTACACTGGAACTCATCATCTTCAAATTGCTTAAAACCAGTGATAAAGAGAAAAATCTTAAAAATAGCTGTAGCAAAAGACACGTTACATACAGAAAAACAAACATAAGGATTGTAACATATTTCTGGTCAGAAACAAAAGATACTGGAACATCTTTAAGTGCAGGGCAGGGAAAGGAGTTGAAATTTGGCCTGTAATTTTTTTAACCAGTCAAAATATCTTTCAAATATGAAGGTGAAAGAATGACTTTTTCAGATATATAATATTTGTAAGAGCTCTTCATTACAGATCTGCACTATAAGAAATACTTTAAAAAGTCCTTTAAACAGAAGAAAATGTGAAATTGAAATCTAAATCAACATAAAAAATGACATCAACAGAAATGGTAACTGGATACATATAAAGATTTTTTTCAAGTATTTAAATTTCTTTCGAATAGAATTGACTCTTTAAATATAAAATAGGAACAATGCACTTGAATTTTAATAACATGTGTAGATATAAAATGAGTAACAACAATAGCACAAAGTCCAGGAGAGGAAAAATGAATGTATATTCTTTTAAGGTTTTATTTTCTAAACCTAAAATACTGTAATATTACTTGGAGGTAGAATGTGATAAACTAAAGATGAACACGATAAATATTAAAGCAATCACTAAAATATACAATCAGTAGTGCTAAAACTGTTTGTTATGTTGAGTGATTATTTTAGTATAGTCAGTAAATCAAATATTGGTTTACTGAAATAAGCCAAAAAGAGGATAAAATAAATCAGAAAAGATACTTAATGCAAAATAAGACAGAAAACAAGGAAAGAAAAAACAAAGAACATATGGGACAAATAGAAAATAAATAAAAATATAATAAATTAAAACTCAATCGTATCGCTAATCACATTAAATATAAATAATATTAAAAGCCCATTTAAAAGGTGGAAATTATAAGACTGGATAAAAAGACATGACCCAGCTATATGATACCTACAAAAACTGTGCTTCCAGGAGTTCCACTGCGGGGATGGGAACATGAGGAGTGCTGTAAACTGCTCCCCAGCTAAACAAGCAAAGTTGGCAAAAACTATTTTTAAAAAGTATTTAAATTATCAGGAAATTGTCCTAAGAGCTTATGGCAAATCAAGAAACATTTATCCAATAAAATCTATAAAATTGTAATTTTATGGATTTTAAATAGGTTCCCATTTTTTAGCCACAATGCACTTTCTCCATATCCCCTATCTGACTTGCCCCATATCAGTTTCTATGAAACCCCACTCTGGGCAGGTGTGGCTAAGAAGAAAGAGCTCCATCTCCTCTCAGTTCTTAATCAAAGACTATCCTATTGCACTGGGAGGGCCAGGCAGCCAGCATTTCTCACCTCAGTCAGCTCCATGTTGAGTTGCTGAGTACAGGTAAGAGGATGAAGACTCCCTTCCTCCACCCAGGCCCCCACCCATAAGACAGAGGCTCTACCCTAAGAATTGCATGCCAACAAATCCTGGGGACCTGATCACCCTCACCCTAACTCCTTTGTAGAGCAGAAGCTGCATGCAAGAAAGAGAAGTCAAGAAGACCAGAGGCTACCACCAGTGCCCAGAATAATGACTTAGATACTTTAATCAGGGGAAGAAGCAGTCCATAAAAAAAATAGAGTGCCCCAAAGGAACTGATTTTATTTGAAATGGCATGAGGAAAGTTAGGCTAAAGGGTACTATTGATAACAATAGATTCTCTTGACTAAGAGCAATAAGCTTAATCGTAGACCAGCCAGTTCACCAGGAGAAACAAGGAAAGCTAAAAAAAGCAAAGCTCAAAGACTGGCCTCAAAAACTACCTCTGCCAGAATTTAATTGGATCAAACTACCAAGCAATTTATGTCCCAGGACATTATCAAAAACAATGAAATAATCAGCCTGTAATTAGTGGAGACTGAGTACTGGGCGTAATACCACATGAGTCAGACACCTTAAAAAAGACAGAGTAAGCAAAAAAACAGTAGAAGAAAGACCCATGAAAACCACTGTCTTAGCTTGTGCAAAACCCCAGGACTGCACCTTCTGAGTAGCAACACCAAAGGCTTCACATTGTGGGGGAACTAGACTTTACTACATTAGTCTAATGAATTAATAAAATAAGAAAACAAGAACTGAAACCAGCCCCAAAGGAAAAGGAAGGGAATCAGTGTCTAGAGTTGCTACATTACCTAAGATGTCCAAGTTTTAACAAAAATATATGAGATATGAAAAGAAACAGAAAATTGTACACACATATTAGTATTGACAGATATGAAATCTGAAGAACAGAGAAAAATAGAATAAAGACAAATGAATAGAATCTCAGAGAAATGGAGGACTCCTTGAAGGGGCACTAGCATACACATAGTGGGAAGAGCAGAAGGAGAAGAGAGAAAGAAAAGGGAGCAGAAAAACATTTGAAGAAATAATGGCTGAATATTTCTCAAATTGGCTGAAAAACATTAATTCACACATAAAAGAAATTCAACAAAATCCAAATAGAAAATTTGAAAGCAGCAAGCAAAACAGTGACTCATCATATACAAGGGAACCCCAATAAAATTAACAGCTGACTTGTAATCAGAAAACATGGAGGCCAAAAGGCAATAGGATGACATATTCAAGTGCTGAAAGAAAAATAAAATTTCCACTAAGAATCTTAGATCCTGGCCAAGTGCAGTGACTCACGCCTGTAATCCTAGCACTTTGGGAGGCCAAGGTGGGCAGATCATCTGAGGTCAGGAGTTTAAAACCAGCCTGCTCAACATGGTGAAACCCTGTCTCTACTAAAAATACAAAAATTAGCTGGGTGTGGTGGTGCACACCTGTAGTCCCAGCTACTTGGGAGCCTGAAGCAGGAGAATCACTTGAACCCGAGAGGCAGGGTTTGCAGTGTGCCAAGATCATGCCATGGCACTCCAGCCTGGGTGACAGAGCGAGACTGTCTCAAAAAAAAAAATAAATAAATCTCAGATCCAGCAATACTGTCATTCAAAACTGAAGACTGAAGATGAAATAAAGACATTCAGGTAAAGAAAATGAGAGAATTCATTGTTAATAGAATCACTTTATAAGAAATACTAATGGAAGTTCTTCAGACTGAGAACAAGAAACCCTGGGTGGAGGTTCAAATCCATGCGAAAAACAAAGAGCACCAATAAAGGTAATTCTATAATTATAAAAGATAGTATAAATCCATATTTATTCTTATTCTCTTAATTGATTTTAAACTATTGTATATGTGTACATAATTATATATATAATTGTGTATACATAAAATTGTATGTATATAGCATATGTTTATAAACCATATAGTGTAAAACTATATTTTAAATTTATAAAAATTGATTTAAAAATTTTTTAAATGTCAATTTTAAGAAAAGCAAGCTAAGCTTGTTTACTTTGCTTTTAAAGAAGGGTTGACTGAAAAATTATTAAGCAGGAGGAAAAATTATTCTTGTACATGCCTAGGTTAGTCAGTCTGAGCTACTTTAACAAAGTATTATGCATGGGGTGGTGTAAAAGTAAGAGAAATTTATTTAACATAGTTCTGAAGACTAGGAAGTTCCAGATTAAGGCACCAGTAGATTTCATGTCTGGCAAGAGTCCATTTTCTGGTTCACGGAAGGCATCGTCTCACTGAGTCATCATATAGTACAAGGGGCAAATAAGCTCCCCTGGGCCTCTTTTATGAGGGCAGTATGAGGCATTCACCTCCCAAGGTCTCACCTCAATACCACACCTTAGGCATTAGGATCTCAATATATGAATTTTCGGATGACACAAACACTCCGACCATAGTAATACTGTATGTCACATACTACATCTTGTTAGATGTTATAGACTTTGTATTTAACTGCTAAACATAAGGCCAAAATAAATTATGAATTAAAAAATAATAATAATAAAGATTTTTCTACCCACACTGTTAGCTTGCATTTGATATATTTTGTGAGAAAGGGAAATAACACAAAAACAATCAACTAATAAAATGGCCCAAAAGAAATCCAAAAGAAAATATTACCTACTAAAACGAGTGTTTACAATTATTACTGAACTGATTATTTACAATTTGCTGACTATACTAGTGTATCATGAACTATATATCCAATAATTATGATGCAGAAGTTCCCTAAAACCTGAAAAATATTAGTTTTTTATCCTAAGGTTTATGGATTTTCTGTAACCTGAGGAATGCAACTGAGTATTTTTAATATGTATGATTTAACTGGTGTGAAATAATTCTCTCTTTTTTGTTAGGAAATATTTCATTGCGTCTTCATCTTTGAAGGATAGTTGCGCTCATTTATAAAATTTCAAGTAGTTAGTTGTCTTCTTTCAACACTTGAAAGATGCAGTTCCATTGTTTTCTGGTTTTCTTCATTTCTACTCAAAAGGAAGTCCTGGCCAGGGATGGTGGCTCATGCCTGTAATATTTGGCTTTGGGAAGCAAAGGTAGGATGATCACTTGAGGCCAGGAGTTCAAGACCAGACTGGACAACACAGCAAGACCCCTGTGTACAAAAACAATTTTTTTAAAATTAGCCAAGCATGGCGACATGCACCTGTAGTCCTAGCTAGTTAGGAGGCTGAGGAGAGAGGATCCCTTGAGCCCAGAAGTTTGATGCTGCAGTCAGCTATGATATCATGCCACTGGGCCACAGAGAAAGACCCTATCTCTAAAAATAAAAAAGCAACTCTTAGTTTTGCTCCTGTGAAGTTTATGTGTTTTTTCTTTCGGTCTGCTATCAAGAGTGTTCTTCCTTGTCTTTGCCTTTCAATGTGTTTTAGTGTGATGGGCTTAGCATCTGTTTTTATATCTTTAAATATTACATCTGCCACATCCTGTTCTCTTCTTACAGGACTCCAATGAAATATATGTTAGATATTCCAACCATGGCCTGTTGTTTCTTCCTCTTTCCTGGTTTTTCAGTAATTTTTCCCTCTTCTTCATCCTGGATAACAACTGACATTTCAGCTGACACTAGCCATCTTTTATGACATGTTCATTTTATATTAAACACAAAAATTGAGTTATTCAATTCAGTTGTTTTATATTTCAGGCCTATAACTTTTTATTCTTTTTATATGGGTATCTGTTTTCTTCTTGGTTCAGTCAGAAGCTATGCTGACCCAAGGTTAGGTTGTAGTTTTTTTAAGGCTGATTCTGTACTTTTGATTCATTTAATTTCCTCTCACCAGTCCCACTGCCAACATTTTTATAAGCTCTAATCACATCATGCCAGAATTATTGCAATACTTTCAAGACTCAAGACTTACTTCTTCCAATTTGCCACACTGTACAGAATGCTTTTTAGACAAGGCAAATCTAATCATGTCACCCCCTAATTAAAATGCCATAAGGGCTCCACATTGCTTATAATATTGCAACTATAATACCTTCAAGCCCAAAAGCATGGGTCATTTAGTAAGGTCCTTCTTCCTTGGCAATTCCTAATCTACATAATTTTTTGTCTTCTCAGCATTTTGAAGTTTCCAAAAACTTCTCTCTGCTTTTCAGAATCTTTATGCATACCTCTTAGCTTAAGGAATTTAAGAATTCATCAATTCCGGGTGGATCACAAGGTCAGGAGATCGAGACCATCCTGGCTAACACGGTGAAACCCCATCTCCATTAAAAAATACAAAAAGCTAGCTGAGCGAGGTGGCGGGCGCCTGTAGTCCCAGCTACTCAGGAGGCTGAGGCAGGAGAATGGTGCAAACCCGGGAGGCGGAGCTTGCAGTGAGCTGAGATCCGGCCACTGCACTCCAGTCCAGGCGACAGAGCGAGACTCCATCTCAAAATTCATCAATTACCTCAAGAGAGAAGATTATGAGCATTGGACATTCTTTTTTACTTGCCATTTATGCAGGATCATGCTCTCTCAAGTTCTGATTGCTTTGGCAGCCCTGAGCACTATTGTGTTGTGTTTCCAGATACGGGATTATCAAAAACTCAAATTTTCTGCTTGTCATGGCATTCTCAGTCTTTTACTTGACTCCAATCCCTCATCAGACTCTTGAAAGCTTCTTCACAAGAAAAATAGAACATCATCAATTATCAATTCTCTCTGCCTTTCTTCTCCTCTAGTTTAACTTAACCATGCAGCAATTTATTTTTCATTACCCCTTGTCTAATCACATGCAGATAATATTTATTTATTGTTTGTATATATGACTAGATACCTTTTGAAAATTGATAGACCTTGCCACAATAGTATCTCTAGAGACTACAGTTATCTCAATTCTTCATAAACACTTACAAATATATAAATACACGTATACATATATACACACATACATATGGATACTCTCTCACACACATACACTGTGATCTGAATCATAGTGTTAGTTCCAGCTTTTATCCATCAACTTTACCCATTTATATAAAATCCAATTGAATGTAGACTATGGTTGTTCTCTCCGTGATACTCTTATGATTGACTTAGGTCCTCACTGTTCACCTGAAATTGCCCTCAGAAAAGTAATGAATGACCTTTTCATCACTAGATAAATGAGAATCTATATTTCTTCATATTTTTAGTATCTTCTCAATGCCACATGGTTAATCTTTATTCCTTTATTTATTCCCTAACATTTCCAGGTTTCTGAGAATGTACTGAATCTTGGTTCTTTTTAAAGCAGTCAAAACCTCGTCACTCTTTCTTTCGATTATTCTTACTTCCCCTCTTGTGTTACAGAGCTACATAAAATTCAAGTGAATGCTTTACAGATTCAAAACCTATTGAAGATCATTGCCATGTCTGATTTGCTTTTGTATCTCAACAGTGGGTTGCAAGTTGCAGATATTTATTAAGTGAATTTAATTACATAACAAATATGAACTTCTAAAAAAAAACCTGAGTGTCCTCTATGTACAACAAAATAGTAGAAGAATAAACAATTTCCATTTAGCAACAATCTGTATTAAATATTTAAAATCTTGAACTGGTCAGTAGTATAATCAGAAATAGGTTTTAGAAAAAAATCAATTGAAGAATGATGTGTGGTTTAACTAAAATTAGAATGTTAAAAGGTATTTAATGCTTCTTTATCAACACTGAACTATTTCTTCAAAATGAGAAATTGCTACTAAATGTTGGTAACAATGACTTGCCAAGAACTAAGGAGACACCTATCTGGATGTTTTTCTGGTTATTTAAACATTATCTATTCAGTTCTGAAATTAATTGTCTTCCTCTTCCCACCCACAAGCCTGCTTTTCTTCTTTCTGTGTCTGCATTGGTGAATATCACAGTCCAGACAGTAGTCCGAGATGGAAACCTGAGAGTCATACTTGACTACGTTACATACTTTACTTCCTACAAACAGCAATCTCTGTGGATTCTACTTCCAAAATATTCTTGACTCCATCTTACTTTCCCCATTCCCACTGCCAACTATTTTAATAAACTCCAATCACATCACACCAGAATGACTGCAATACTCTCAAGACTCAAGACTTACTTCTTCAGACCAGCCTGGGCAACATGGCAAAACCCATCTCTACAAAAAAATACAAAAATTAGTGTGACATGGTGGCACAAACCTGTAATCTCAGCTACCCGGGAGGCTGAGGAAGGAGAATTGCTTGAATCTGGGTGGCAGAGACTACAGTGAGCTGAAATCACCCCACTGCACTACAGCCTGGGCGACAAAGCGACTGTACCAAGTGCTCTTCAGAAAAGGCAAATCTAACCGTGTCATCCCCTAATTAAGATGCCATAAGACTCCAGACTCTGCCTGATCTGCTCTTCTTTCCCTTGTCTGTATATAACTTGTTACGTTTCCACACTCAGTGTTTCACACTTAGTGAACTTCATCAAGTTTTCTAAGCCAATCATGGGCCCTTTAATCTCTGGGATTTTTACACTTGCAGGTCCTTTGCCTGGAATTCCTTTCCCCGTCTCTTCTCTAATTAATTCCTACACACTCTTCAAGTCTCAACTTATATGGAATACCCTTCAGAAAGCTTTCCCAGACTCTAATGTTGGAGGTAGCTGCTTCACAAATTATCTCATAATCAACCTGCCCTTACACATAATTTGGTATATTGCACTGTAATTTTCTGATTACTGATTTTCTCCTTACAATGGTCTTTAAATTTCTCAAAGAAATCTTTATTATAATTATATTCATGTGCTAGGTAATGTACATATTTTTATTCATAATCAAATTCATCAAATCATCTTTAGACTCTCCAGTATTATCTTACAAATAATAATATAAAAGAAATATATTTCATGTTACTTTTATTTTCCTCAAATTACATATTTTTGTTTAATGTCTCAATAAGACTTTAAATTTATTGATGAATTTACCAATTTTTATGTTCATTATTTCTTTTTGAACCTCATTCGTTAATTCTACTTTGAGTTTTGTCTTCCTAAATAGCATCATTTGCCATTCATAATACCTATCAGGGTGCTTTATACATAATAAATGTAACAGGCATGTTTGGACCATTCTCTCATTTGATGGCCTATCCTCCTGCAGCAATGATTCTAGCAAGAAGAGGTGGCTTCACTTGCCAGGTTCGTACAACCGTGATCCTTCACCTCCCTTGTTTGGACCTGAACAATGGGCTGAGCAGATTTGATTCTTTGCAGAATTTGAATTGTAAGATACAAAGCCTAGGAGTCATTTATCTGGTGGTGGTCCTGAATCAGAAAAGTCATATTTGTCAGAGAGTGGGGTCTTGAGTCATGTATGCCAAAAAGCTAGTTAAGACACGTTTACAGGGAAAATGAAGACAATAGAGGAAACACAAAGAGAAAACCAGAGGTAAGAGAATTATGTTCCCTCAGAGAGAAAAAAAGAGATCAAATAGCTGTTTTAGTAATGATATATTTGGCTCCGTGTCCCTACCCAAATCTCATCTTCAATTGTACTCCCATAATTCCCATGTGTTGTGGGAGGGACCTGGTGGGAGATAACTGAATCATGGGGACAGTTTCTCCCATACTGTTCTCATGGTAGTAAATTAAGTCTCACAAGATCTGATGGTTTGATAAGGGGAAATCCGTTTCACTTGGCTATCATTTTCTCTCTTTCCACTGCCATGTAAGAAGTGCCTTTCACCTTCTGCCATGATTGTGAGGGCTCCCTAGCCATGTGGAACTGTAAGTCCATTCAACCTCTTTCTTTAGTAAATTGCCCAGTTTCAGGTATGTCTTTATCAGCAGCATGAAAATGGACTAATACTAGTAACTATTTTCCAGTTTCTAATTCTAGCACCTCTCGAAATTTAGCTGTACTTCCTCCCCTTGGGTTCCATGACATGCCCTGGTAGTTCTTTTCCTTAGACTCCTTAATTTAAAGCATCCTCTTTCTGGCATCCAAATGCTTCCTAAATGAATCTGTAGTTTAAACATGTTTACTGAATAAATATGGGAAGGAAGGAGGGAAGGAGGGAAGGGAGGGAGGGAGGGGAAAAAGCTAAGGAAAAAGAGGAGGAAGAAAGAGAAGTAAGAAGAAAGGTCCTTATTTCACAGGGCTTATTAAAATTTAACTGGGGAGCCAAAAAATAAATGTATAGAAAAATACAGTTTCATAAGGCATAATTTTTATCATTTTTGAAACAGAACTGTTAGAAAACTTCCATACTATTAAATAGATACATTATATTCTTCAAAATGAGTTACTTAATTTTTGAGATAGAGCCGAGTTAAAGTATATGTTTGAATTTTGTACCACCAACACTAATGGGCTCAAAATGTAATTGTGGCACACGAAATAACTTTTTCACTTATTTTTCAAGCAGTCTTATTTTCTTTTCAGGTAAATAACTTTATACATTAAATATATTCTGTCAGTGAAATCTTCTCAGGAAATATATTCAAGGTAAGGGCCAAATTAACTTTATAAACAAACAAACAAACAAAAACCTCTTAGTTCTCGAAAGTAAGTGCTTTTCCCAAGGAGGGGAATCAGAGAACTTATTGAAGAAAATGGGATTTTAGTTATATCTTAAATTATTTTTTATGGGCAAAGATAGGTGAAGACCAAAACTCATATACACAAAAGCTAAAAAACTACAATGTCTATGTGTGCTTTCCTTTTATTGAATTTTAAGATTTATGAGTTAGTATGAGATTGTGGAGAACCTTGGAAGCTAAATTCAGGAGTTTATTAGGCAACAAGGCAACTTTGAAATTTGAGAGGCAAGGAAGGATGAATGACACATGATAAAATATAGATTGGATGCAGAAGTCAGTCAGCAAATGATATAAGCAGAATAAATGAAAATTCTAAAATAATCCTATTATGAATTGTTTGGACACATATTACCTCTTTGGGGATTATAACCCTTTCCTAGCACTAACTTAAACCCAGTAGCCAAGAGCTAGGCACAAAGCACTTCCCTGGAAAGGTATTTCTGACTGATACAATCTGGCTGTGTCCCCACCCAAATCTCATCTTGAATTCCCACATGTTGTGGGAGGAACCTGGTGGGAGGAAATTGTATCATGGGGGCAGGTCTTTCCCACGCTGTTCTCATGATAGTGAGTAAGTCTCATGCGATCTGATGGTTATTATAAGAGGGAGTTTTCCTGCACAAACAGTTTTTGCTTGCTGCCATCTATGTAAGATGCTCCTCTTTGCCTTCCACCATGATTGTGAGACTTCCCCACCCACGTGGAACTGTAAGTCCAATTAAACCTCTTACGTAAATTGCCCAGTCTTGGGTATGTCTTTATCAGCAGCGTAAAAACGAATTAATATAGTAAGTTGGTAATATAGTAAGCCCCCCTACAGTGGAGTGGGGACTGCTGAAAAGATACCCAAAAATGTGGAAGCAACTTTGGAACTGGATAACAGGCAGAGGTTGGGACACTTTGGAGGGCTCAGAAGAGGACAGGAAAATGTAGGGAAGCTTGGAACTTCCTAGAGACTTGTTGAATGGCTTTGACCAAAAGCCGGATAGTGATATGGAAAATAAAAGTCCAGGCTGAGGTGGTCTCAGATGCAGATAAGGAACCTGTTGGGAACTGGAGCAAAGGTGACTCTTGTTATGGTTTAGCAAACAGACTGGTGGCATTTTGCCCCTGCCCCAGAGATTTGTGGAACTTTGAACTTGAGAGAGATGATTTAGGGTATCTGGTGGAATAAATTTCTTAGCAGCAAAGCATTCAAGAGGTAACTTGGGTGCTGTTAAAGGCATTCACTTTTATAAGGGAATCAGAGCATAAAAGTTCAGAAAATTTGCAGCCTAACAATGTGATAGAAAAGAAAAACCTACTTTCTGAGGAGAAATTCAAACTGACTGCAGAAGTTTTTATAAGTAACAAGGAGCCAAATGTTATTCCCCAAGACAACGGGGAGAATGTCTCCAGGGCATGTCTGAGGTCTTCATGGCAGCCCGTCCCATCACAGGCCCAGGGGTCTAGGAGAAAATGGTTTCCTGGGCTGGGCCCAGAGTTCCTGTGCTGCATGCAGTCTAGAGACTCGGTGCCCTGTGCCCAAGCCACTCCAGCTATGACTAAAAGGGGCCAAGGTACAGCTTGGCCTGTTGCTTCAGAAGATGGGAGCCCCAAGCTCTGGCAGCTTTCACATGGTGTTGAGCCTGTGGGTGCACATAAGTCAAGAACTGAGGTTTGGGAACCTCCCCCTAGGTTTCAGAAGATGCATGGAAACATCTGGACGTCCAGAAAAAAGTTTTCTGCAGGGGCAGGGCCCTCATGGAGAACTTCTGCTAGGGAAGTGCAGAAGGG
This sequence comes from Colobus angolensis palliatus, assembly GCF_000951035.1. Taxonomy (NCBI): domain Eukaryota; kingdom Metazoa; phylum Chordata; class Mammalia; order Primates; family Cercopithecidae; genus Colobus; species Colobus angolensis. Next base: position 10,410,566 of record NW_012115488.1, on the reverse strand, counting down.
AAATGTGGGGTTGGAGCCAACATACAGAGTCCTACTGGGGCAGCACCTAGTGGAGCTGTGAGGAGAGGGCCACCGTCTTCCAGACTACCAACAGGTCAGTGGTAGACCCACTGAGAGCTTGTAATATATGCCTGGAAAAGCCACAGACACTCAGTGTGATCCTGTTAAAGCAGCCAGGAAGGAGGCTATACCCTGCAAAGCCACAGGGGTGGAGCTGCCCAAGACCATGGGAATCTGCCTCTTGCATCAGCGTGAGACACGGAGTCATCAGAGATCATTTTGGAGATTTAAGATTTGACTGCCTCACTGGATTTTGGACCTGCATGGGGCCTGTTGCCCTATTAACTTGGCCAATTTCTCCCATTTGGAACAGCTGTGTTTACCTGATGCCTATACCCCCCATTGTACCTAGGAAGTACTGAGGTTTAAAAAAAAAATTACAGATTCATAGGCAGAAAAGACTTGCCTTGTCTCGATGAGACTTTGGACTATGGACTTTTGAGTTAATGCTGAAATGAGTTAAGACTTTGGGGGACTGTTGGGAAGGCATGACTGGTTTTGAAATGTGAGGACATGAGATTTGGAAGGGGCCATGGGCAGAATTATATGGTTTGGCTATGTCCCCACCCAAATCTCATCTTAAATTCCCATGGGTTGTGGGAGGGACCAGGTGGGAGGTAATTGAATCATAGGGGCAGGTCTTTCCCTTGCTGTTCTCATGATAGTAAGTTTCAAAACATCCGATGATTATTATAAGGGGCAGTTGTCCTCCACAAACTCTTTTTGCTTGCTGCCATTCATGTAAGATGTGACTTGCTTCTCCTTGCCTTCTGCCATAATTGTGAGGCTTCCCCAGCCATGTGGAACTGTAAGTCCCATTGAACCTCTTTCTTTTGTAAATCGCCCAGTCTTGGGTATGTCTTTATCATCAGTGTGAAAATGGACTAATACAGTGACAAACTCCACCTCCAACCAGGATGGGCTAAAATGGCTCTCCCGACCATCTGTTCATTCTTTGCAAGGTATCATTAAGACGTATTTTACTGCCTGCCCTCCCTACCAACCTGAAAGCTTTGTGAAAACTACCACTCTAGTTCCAGCAAAGCTTACACTGATTAGATGTGTAATACTCCTTTTCAGTCAGAGATCTTGTTGTTGGGCAAGGTCTGAGATCTCTAAAGAGTAATCTGGAGTCGGCCGGGCGCGGTGGCTCAAGCCTGTAATCCCAGCACTTTGGGAGGTCGAGGTGGGCGGATCACAAGGTCAGGAGATCGAGACCACGGTGAAACCCCGTCTCTACTAAAAATACAAAAAATAAGCCGGGCGCGGTGGCGGGCGCCTGTAGTCCCAGCTACTTGGGAGACTAAATTAGGAGGATGGCTTGACCCTTGATTGTGCCACCATACTCCAGTCTGGGTGACAGAGCAACAGAGCAAGACTCCGTCTCAAAAAAAAAAAAAAAAAAGAGTAATCTGGAGTCTGCTTCATGTCCTATGGATGGGGCCATCATACCTCATAGAAGAGATAATAAAGAAAGCACCACACCTTGCTGCTGCTGAAGCACCTGCCAACAGCTCCGATGTGGTGGCACTTTGCCTGGTTTCTTTCCTGGAATTCTTCCTCCCCTAGCATACTTGATTTATATTTTAAAATGAGCCATTCTCTTAATTATTGAGCATTTGTAGAACATCCTGTGCTTACAGAGCACTCTAAAATATCTTATAAATTATTTTCATCTATGTAAAGAAAGATGATATTTGTGATATATCCATTCTTTAGATGGAAAAACTAAGTGAAAAGATTACCATACTATCAAACAACTAGCCAGAAAAGGGTTCATTTATTCGTATCTTCTTTTAAGACACAATAATTCTCCAGAAATTATAGCTATGAGTTTTGTTTTGTTGCTCTGTACAGCCTCAGACAGTCTTTCTTTGTCTTTCAACATAAGCAAAAGAGAAATACGCACTTTTTCTGAAACGTGCTAAATAGAAAGTTCAGAATTTCTCCATTCAGTGGCAAGCTTAGCCTTCAACTGCTCATAAATATTGAAGCAATGATAATGTAATACATAGTTTCAGTAAATACTAGTGAGAAATATATACTATAATACTATAGGTGTTCACTTGAATTTTTTCAAGTGTTTTCATCCCATTTTATGTTTAATATGATACTTCTTGGTGGGTATTTTATTTATTATATAAAATATACCCACCACAAAACTTTAAACTGCCTTGAAGCCTGAGTTTCATTCATTTGATCAAAAAAATTAATTCTAAGTTTGTGTAATATGTTCTAGGAAAATAAGTCTATAGCTTTTCTACCCTGCCGACAAAAATTACATCAGGATTCCCACAATAAAATTTTTGTTGCTTCATAAAATTAGCTTTCTCAGCATGTTTTATACATAAATTATTGCTATTTAATAAATAGATTTTTTCTAAGTGTTCAAAAATTTAAAACTATATATATCTGTCAGTGTAAGTATTGTTTATCTTAAGTTTCACATTACTGTTTAATGTGTATTGTACAGATTTGTCCTCAATAAATGATTTGAGTAATGAGATTAACTCTCAACAAAATCAGTTTGCTTTGCTATGTATTTAAAGAAATAAACCAATCATCAAAGAAAAAATAAACAGGCCTGAAAATGTGTCCTTTTGGTGACTACCCAGGGAACACATCTGGAATTGACTATCCCTTCAATTTCGAAGGCATGTTGCTGTTTTCTTAATTCAGTTTTGCGAAAGATGGAATTAGGCTCCACTAAGATTATTCCATACACAAATTCCAGATATATTCAAGACTTCAGTGGGTTTTGCCCACAAACAAGAAAAATTTGAAAATGAAGTTCAACAACTATTGATATGTCATCAAAACATTTTTTCTCCCAGAAAGCAGAGTCTACTATGCATATTATCCATCATTACTATTACTCTCTGATCCAAATCTGAAGCTTGCATCTTCATATGGATCTTTTTTCCTTTTGGTTATTTGACATAAAAAAAATCATACCTACATAATAAAGAATATGGGATTTTTTAAATCCAGAGATTGTTTAGAATTACCTATGCTCACTAAGTTCTAATTCTAGTCAACTCTTCCCTATTCCTGAAGTAGCATATACTGTATTTCAGCTCAAGAACAGAATCCATTGTTTAAGCTTTTACTTCAAGTCATTGAAATTATTTAAAGAATATTGGTAATCATCCAAGTTTTCACAGAATAATATCAGATGTCTATGGCATATATTTTACCTGTAAAGTATTCTGCTATTAGCTAAACAGCTTTTGGTAATTAAATTGAAACATCTAACTTTATACAAGACTCTTCTTTTTAAAAAAAAATTTTTAATTTTTTTTCATAGGTTATAGGGGAACAGGTGGTGGTTGGTTACATAAGTAAATTCTTTAGTGGTGATTTGTGAAATTTTGGTGTACCCACCACCGGAGCAGTATACATTGCATCCAATTTGTAGCCTTTTATCCCTCATATCCTTCCCGCCTTTTCCCCCTGATCCTCAAAGTCCACTGTGTCATTCTCATGCTTCTTCATCTTTATAGCTTAGCTCCCACTTATCAGTGAGAAAATACAATGTTTGCTTTCCATTCCTGAGTTACTTCACTTAGAATAACACTCTCCAATCTCATCTAAGTCACTGTGAATGCCATTAATGCATTCTTTTTATGGCTGAGTAGTATTCCATTACATATATATACCACAGTTTCTTTATCCACTCATTAATTGATGGGCATTTGGATTGGTTCCCAACCAACCAACCACGTTTTTTCAACTGTGGATTGTGCTACTATAAACAGGCATGTGCAAGTATCTTTTTCGTATAATGACTTTTCCTCTGGGTAGATAGCCGGTAGTGGGATAGCAGGATCAAATGGTAGTTTACTTTTAGCTCTTTAAGGACTTTCCACACTGTTTTCCATAGCGGTTGTACTAGTTTACATTCCCACCAGCAGTGTAGAAGTGTTCCCTGTTCACTGCATCCATGCCAACATCTACTATTTTTGTATTTTTTGATGATGGCTATTCTTGCAGCAGTAAGGTTGGATTGCATTATGGTTTTGATTTGCATTTTCCTGATCATTAGTGAAGGTGAGCATTTCTTTATATGTTTGTTGGCCACTTGTATATCTTCTTTTGAGAAGTGTATATTCATGTCCTTAGCACACTTTTTGATGGGGTTGTTTGTTTTTTCTTGCTAATTTGTTTGAGTTTATGTAGATTCTGGATATTAGTCCTTTGTCAGATGTATAGATTGGGAAGATTTTCTCCCACTCTGTGGGCTGTCTGTTCATTCTGCTGACTGTAGAATACAGCAAAGTTTCTGGATACAAAATTAATGTATGCAAATCAGTAGCTCTTCTGTACACCAACAGTGACCAAGCTGAGAATCAAGTCAACAACCCAACCCATTTTACAATAGCTGGAAAAACAAAACAAAACAAAAAACCTTATGAATATACCTAACCAAAGAGGTGAAACATCTCTACAAGGAAAACTACAAAACACTGCTACAAGAAATGATAGACAACATAAACAAATGGAAACACATCTCATGTTCATGGATAGGTAAAATCAATATTGTGAAAATGAGCATATTGCCAAAAGCAATCTACAAATTCCATGCGATTCCCATCAAAATACCACCATAATTCTTCACAGAATTAGAAAAAAAAATCCTAAAATTCATATGCACTCAAAAAAGAGCCCTCATAGCCAATGGAAAACTAAGCAAAAAGAACAAATCTGGTGGCATCACATTACCTTATTTCAAACTATATTATAAGGCCATAGTCACCAAAACAGCATGATACTGGTATAAAATAGGCACATAGACCAATGGAACAGAATAGAGAACCCAGAAACAAACCCAAATATTTATAGCCAACTTATCTTCAACAAAGCAAACAAAAACATAAAGTGGGGAAAGGACACCCTGCTCAACAAATGATCCTGGGATAACTGGCAAGCCACATGTAGCAGAATGAAATTGGATCCTCATCTCTCACCTAACACAAAAATCAATTCAGGATGGAAGAAGGACTTAAATTTAAGACCTGAAACTATAAAAATTCTAGACGATAACATTGGATAAACCCTCCTAGATATTGGCTTGGGCAAAGATTTCATGACCAAGAACCCAAAAGTAAATGCAATTAAAACAAAGATAAATAACTGGGACTTAATTAGAGCTTTTGCGTGGCAAAAGACTCTTCTTGCAGTGGAATAATTCCAAATACTCAAAAATCCTCAAAAAAGCACTTACCATGGGACATTTTTTCCTCATATTAATATAGCTAAATATGTCTCAATGTAACATCCAGTTCTTATTTCTACTACTATCTTTTGAAATAAATCAAATATGTTCCTTCAAATAAATACTGACAGACATATGTCTAAACATTCATTCATTCATAAATTAATTCATTAAGCAAATAAATATTCAACCTCCACCCTGTAGCAAGAACCATATTTGAATAAAACAAAAATGATCTCTATGCCATCAGAGCTTGCTCTTTAATAAAGCGTTTATCTATTTATTACAGGCAATTTCTTTTTGAACATGGTTTTTAGAATGTTAGCATACTTTCCATACTTAGTTTTGATTAATTTTAGCTTTTCAATGTTCTCTCAGAATAAAATTAAATCTAATCAAATCTCTAACTTTATTACATTATGCTGTATTATGTATATATATTTATATAAATACATATAATATAGACATATAATATATAGATACAGATATATATAATAGAGACATACTCTAATATATTATTTTACATTGTATAGTATACATCCCCACTAAAACATACATACATTTAACACAGAATATCAAATCAGTCCATTTCTTATCTGGATGCTGCTTTGATTCATCCAGAACAATACTCCTAGAAAAACACATTTGGGTCTTTGATGACCACTAGACATGAAGTCAAAATAAATCATTTTGTCTCTCTGAGTTTACATTTACATCTACAGAATAATTCCTTTATTACTTATGGGGTTGGGAGGACCTGACTAAAATTAAGTATGTAAATCAATAAATAGACAGTGATATGGTATGGTTCTATATCACCACCCAAATCTCATGTTGAATTGTAATTCCCAATGTCGAGGGAGGGATCTGGTGGGTGCTGATTGGATCATGGGCGTGAATATCCCCCTTGCTGTTCTCATAATAGTGAGTGAGTACTCATGAGATCTGGTTGTTTGAAAGTGTGTAACACTTCCCCCTTCACTCTCTCTCTCCCACTCTGCCACGTGAAGATGTCCTTGATTCCCCATTGTCCTTCTGCCCTGATTGTTAAGTTTCCTGAGGCTTCCCAGCCATGCCTCCTGTACAGCCTGTGGAACTGTAAGTCAGTTTAACCTCTTTTCTTTATAAATTTACCCAGTCTCAGGTAGTTCTTTATAGCAATGTGAGAACAGAATAATATAGATAGATAGATAGATAGATAGATAGATAGATACATACATACATACATACATACATACATACATACATACAGTGTAAGCTGTAATTTACTACACAAGTATACCAGTAATATGGTTATTGTTGCTATTATCATTCTTACTTCTTTAGGAGTTCCATATATCCCTGACATTATTTTATTTTATATTTGCAGTTGTTATTTCCAATTTTTAAAACAAGGATTTAATTAAAAAATATTTATTAAGTGTCATATACTAACAAATTTAATTATTATATGTGTGGCCTCCTATGCTTCACTTAACACTCATATCAATTCAGTTAAATAATGACTATTATTTATATGAATACATCTATATTTATATACAATGCTTTATTCTCGTATAAGATTATACAGCATAAGAGTGCATTAGCTATTTTAGAAAACACATCACATTGTTGGCCAAAATGTAACACTATAGCTTTTACTGCTTCTTGTTTTGCTTTATTAATTAATATTAAACACCCACTAGAATGTCAGATGTTGCCCTAACCTGTATTTCTGCAGTTGACTTTTTGAACTCAAGTTCAGTATTTGCTTATATTTCTGTTATACTTACATTTGATTATTTCTAGCCATCATTCATCTTCTTGAAATCTTAATTTTGTCCTCAAATATTTCCATTATCTCTGGTTGTTTGAAAATGTGTAGCACTTTCCCCTTCGCTCTCTCTCTCTCTCTCTCTCTCTCTCCCACTCTGCCATGTGAAGACGTACTTGCTTTCTCTTTGCCCTTCCACCATAATTGTAAGTTTCCTGAGGCCTCCCAGCAATGCTTTGTGTAAAGCCTGCAGAACCGTGAATCAATTAAACCACTTTTCTTCATAAATCACCCAGTCTCAGGTAGTCCTTTATAACAGTGTGAAGATGAACTAATACAGAAGAGTTGTACCAGATAAGTGGGGCATTGCTATAAAGATACCTGAAAATGTGGAAGCAACTTTGGAACAGTGTAACAGGCAGAGGTTTGAACAGTTTGGAGGGCTCAGAAGACAGGGAGATGAGGGAAAGTTTGAAACTTCCTAGGGACTTGTTAAATTGCTGCAACCAAAATGCTGATAGCGATATGAACAATGAAGTCTAGGCTGAGGTGGTCTCAGATGGAGCCGAGGAATTTATTAAGAACTGAAGTAAAGATTACTCCTGCTATGCTTTAGCAAAGAGACTGGTGACAGTGTGTCCCTGCTCTAGAGTTCTGTGGAACTTTGAACTTGAGAGAGACGATTTAGGGTGTCAATTGGAAGAAATTTCTAAGCAGCAAAGCATTCAAGATATGGCCTGGCTACTTCTAAAAGTCTGTGTTCATTTGCATAAACAAAGAAATGACCTGAAAATAAAACTTATATTTAAAAAGGAAGTAAAGCATACAAGTTTGGAAAATTTGCAGCCTGATCATTCTGTAGAAAAGAAAAAACCCATTTTCTGGAGAGGAATTCAAGCCTTCAGAAACTTGCATAAGTAGAGTCAAATATTAATAGCCAAGACAATGAGGAAAATGCCTCCAGGTCATTTCAGATACCTTGTGGTAGCCCCTTCCATCACAGGCCTGGAGGCCTAGGAGGGAAAAATGGTTACATGTGCCAGGGCCAGAGCCCTGCTACTCTGTGCAACCTTGGGACATGGCACCCTGCATCCCAGCCATTCCAGTTCCACCCATGGCTAAATGGGGCCAAGGTACATCTCAGGACATTGCTTCAGAGGGAGCAAGCCCCAAGCTTTGGTGGCTTCCATGTGGTGTTGGGCCTGCAGGTATGCAGAAAGCAAGAGTTGAGGTTTTGGAGCTTCCACCTAGATTTCAAAGGATGTATAGAAATGCCTGTATGTCCAGGAATAAGTATGATGCAGGGGTAGAGGCACCATGAAGAACCTCTACTAGTGCAGTGCAGAGGGGAAATGTTGGTGTTGGGGCCCCACACAGAGTTCCCACTGGGACACTGCCTAGTGGAGCTGTGAGAAGAGGACAATTGTCTCCAGACCCGAGAGATGGTGGATCAACTGACAGCTTGCATCATCTGCCTGAAAAAGCCACAGGCACTCAAAGGCAGCCCATAAAAGCAGCCACAGGAGCTGTACACTGCAGAGCCACAAGGGTGGAGCTGCCCAAAGCTTTCTGAGGCCACCCCTTGTATCAGTGTGGCCTGGATGTAATACATGAAGTCAAAAGAGATTTAAGACTTAATGAGTGCCCTGCTGGGTTTTGGATTTCTGTAGAGCCTGAGCCCCTTGATTTTGGCCAACTTCTCCCATTTGAAACAGGAGCATTTACCCAATGCCTGTACCCCCATTGCATCTTGGAAGTAACTAACTTTTTATTTTACAGGCTCATAGGCAAAAGGGACTAGCTTTGTCTCAGATGAGACTTTGGACTTGGACTTTTGAGTTAATGCTGGAATCAGGTAAGATTTTGGGGAACTGTCGAGAAGGCAAAACTGTCTTTTGAAATGTGAGAAAGATACGAAATTTGGGAGGGTCCAGTGATACAGTTTGGCTGTGTGTCCCACCAAAATCTCATGTCAAATTGTAATTCTCAGTGTTTGGGGGGCAACTGGTGGGAAGTGATTGGATCATGGGGGTGAATTTCCCCCTTGCTGTTCTCGTAACAGTGAGTTCTCACAAGATCTGGTTGTTTGAAAGTGTGTAACACTTCTTTCTCTCTCTCACTCCTGCCACTATGTAAAGATCTGCTTGCTTCCCCTTCACCCTTCTGCCATGATTTTAAGTTTCCTGAAATCTCTGAGTCATGCTTCCTGTACAGCCTGCAGAACTGTGAGTCGATTAAACTTCTTTTCTTCATAAATGACCCAGTCTCAGTTCTTTACAGCAGTGTGAGAATAGACTGATACACGCGTGAAACTGACTTTTTTTACAAGAATCCACTCATTAAGATTTTAGAGGAAGAGTTGATACAGAAAACCAGTTTAGACAAGTAATGAAGAAATTTTTAAGAGCACAGACAAAGAAGTTATGATGAACTTTCTATGGTCAGAGGCCTAGGATAGGCTTTTACCTTCAAGTTCAGTGAACTACTTCATCTTTAGTCTCCTATAGAACTCAGTACCCTTGTTATTATGGATCTTGCTGTATTTGAACCATTTGTATCTGCATGTCTGTACAGAATACATACACACATTAGCATTCAGATACTTAAAGGAGAATATATTTTGATGTAGAAACAATAGCCATCCAAGAGAAAGAACTCTATGCCTTCAAAACAAAGTGATGTGGTAGAAATACTTTTGGCTTTTAGTTAGGTAGAATGGGAGGTAAAACTGCATAATCAATAAAATTTAGGATGACCCAAAGTTCATAGGTGATTCACTGTGGGTTACAGCAGGAAGGGCAATGAAGAGAATCAAAAGCTTTAAAATGAGTAAAGCTAATGAATATGAAAATATATAACTCTATAATATGTGTATATTTTGCACCCTAACCTGCCATAATTCCAGTAAAATTACCTGTGAACACTAGTTCTCTATAAGGATGAAAAATACTGAACTAAACATTATTTATGAAGGAACATTGCAGAAGAAGAGAAAGAAGAAAATCCCTCACCTTTGGGTCATGGGATTGGTGCAGAGCCTTTCTGTTTGCTTTGTTTCACAACTTCTTCACTCCAGATTCCATTTTCCAGATTCCATTTTTGATTGAGTGGTTATTCACTTAGGCAGCTGTGAGGAAAGGGTGGGAATTTTTCTACTCCCTCCTATGAGAAAATGAGAAGTTAACTTCAGCTTTAATAGTCCCAAAGAAGTCGAGTGTCACTTTCCCCCACATGGTGCTGGTGGGTAGTCTACCACAAATGAACCAGATATTGAACTCAGAGGATAGGCCTTGAAATTTTAGGATGATTTGAGTGTGGGATATTGCTATGGTTTGAATACATTCCCTCTAAAATGTATATGCTGCCAATGTAAATATTAAGAAGTGTGGCCTTCAAGAAGTGATTACTTACAGCATGAGGGCTCCTGTCTCATGAATGCAATTAAAAAGCTTTTAAAAAAGGTTCCACGCAATGTTAGGCCTTTTTGCCCTTTGACCTTCTGCCATGTGAGGACATAGCCTTCCTTCCTTCCGAAGGACTCAGTGTTCAAGGCACTATCTTGGAACAGAGAGCAGCCTTCACCAGATAACAAAATTGTTGGCACCCTTATCTTGGGCTCCTAACCTCCAGAACTATGAGAAATAAATTTCTGTTTTTAATTGTATGTTCTCACTCATATGTGGGAGGTAAGCTATGAGAATGTAAAGAGATAAGAATGATATATTGGACTTTGGGGACTCTGAGGAAAGGGCGGGGGCAACAAGGGATAAAAGACTACATTGTGTGTACAGTGTACACTGCTTGGGTGATGGGTGCACCAAAACCTCAGAAATCACCACTAAAGAACTTATCCATGTAACCAAATACCACCTATTCCCCAAAAACCAATTGAAATACAAATAAATTTCTGTTTTTGAACTACCCAGTCTCAGATATTCTATTACAGCAACACAAGTAAACTGAGATGGGTAAACAGATAAGTATCAGAGTAAGGAGGATGATTACTGAACTCTTATAACCTTGTTAAATATGATAAAATATCCACTATTTGTCAGAATTTATTAGAAAATGATATACTTTACTATCTATAAATATATGTATACCTACAATTTTCTGTAGTTTAATAATAAGAATGCTTGAAATCCTATGTGTTGACTTACACATTTTTGAGGCTGTTAGAATACTAATTAATAGAAAGGTATAGTATACCTTTATATCTATTTAAACTCTTAATGTTTGAAAGAATTAAAAACATAGTCCATTATCAAAAGTTCTAAAATTTTAAGATCAAATACACAAATACAGTCCAGAGAATAATGCCAAACTGTTCTTCAGCTTTCCTCTTCAGTAAATGATACAAAATCTGTCACTATGGAAGGACATTGGGAGATTTCTTCTTTCTTGCTCCTTGTTTTTTTCCCTTTCTCTTACTACCCTGCCCTCCTCATTTGAGTCCTTCTCTCTCTTCTCAGCCGCTAATGCAGATTTTCTGTGAGTCTGCTCCTTTCTGTTTTCCACTTCTTACAGATAAAATGAGGCACTAGTCTTCACATCCAGCCTGCTGAAGCGAGGGATAAAGGAAACCACTTTTCAAACACATCCTCCTGATGACACGTTTTGGAGACAAACCTTTCTACTGTCACATTGAACCACTTCTTATACTCTAGTTGCATATGCTGTTTTACTGATAAAGAACAACTTTCTTTTCTCCTGATTCCTAAGGTTGCCAAGTTGGCTTTTAGCATAACTCTGGAACTTTATTCTGATTACAGTGTTTCTGTTCATTTCCTCATTCTTTTCAAACATCAATTTTTATTATTTCAGGAATCAAGAAAGAAAGTTGAGAGAAAGCAGAGTGGAACTCATTTCTCCACAAATATAACACTTGCCCCAAACTAATGACCATGATTTCTTTGTCTATATGATACATGAATGCTTGATTCCATTCTTCATCACATTCTTCAGTGCAATGCCAAGAAAATACTTTAGAGACAGAAACAAAAGGACAGCATAAGTTAGAATTATACCTCAAAATGGACAGTTAACTGATAAATTTTGTCAACAAATCCAAGGCCAAGTCTGTCCAAAATAGCTCATTTCCTCTCTTCAGGAAATCAATGATAATTTCCCAGTGATAATTAGGTGAGCTAAATAGAGGTATTTTTTTTCTCTGTCACAGTAGCCCATGGCCATTTGATGCCCTCATTTGATGGTCTGCTCAATCTGAAACCACACCTAACTCTTAAGAATAAGATCCAATTGTAGGGAAAGAAAGCCCACCGGCCTAAACACTTTTAGGTTGATGAATAAATGAATTTTCATTCATTTTTTTTTCTTTTTTTTTTTGAGATGGAGTCTCGCTCTGTCGCCCAGGCTGGAGTGCAGTGGCCGGTTCTCAGCTCACTGCAAGCTCTGTCTCCCCGGTTTACTCCATTCTCCTGCCTCAGCCTCCCGAGTAGCTGGGACTACAGGTCCCAGCTAGTTTTTTGTATTTTTTAGTAGAGACGGGGTTTCACCGTGTTAGCCAGGATGGTTTCGATCTCCTGACCTCGTGATCCGCCCGTCTCGGCCTCCCAAAGTGCTGGGATTACAGGCTTGAGCCACCATTTTTTAATAAAAGCATTTTCATATATGTTTTTATCTTCTTGCCCTCAGAATATGTATTCAAGAAAGAGTGTGTACATTTTTTATTGCAGTATAACAATTTACTACAAACTTAGCAACTTAAAACAGTCATTTATTTTCCCACCGTTTCTGCAGGTCAGAAGTCTGAACTCTGCTTAGCAGGCTGCTCTGTTCAGGATCTGACAAGGCAGTCAGTACTCAAGGTGTGAGCCAGAGCTGTGTCCCACCTGAGGCTCCAGATTCTCCTGCAGGCTGATGTGGTTACCGGAATATTCTTTCTTGACAGCTGTATAACTCAGTGTGGCTTGCTTCCTCAAAGCCAATAGCAGAGAGCATTTCTTATTCCTGGACCTTTTTTCAAAGATTTCACCTGATTAGGTCAGGCTCACCCAGGAAAACCTCCCTTCTGATTGGCTCAAAGGCAGCTGACTAGAGGAATCAAAATCACATCTGAAGAAAAGTCAATTTTTGCCCACATAATGTCATTTACTCACAAGACAGACATCCTCGTATTCACAGGTTTGATCCACCCTGAAAGAGAAGGGATTAAACAAAGCTTGTTCTTTAGGGACAGGAATCTTACGGGACATCCTAGAATTCTGCCTACCATATGGAGAAAAGTTAAATCATTTTAATAGTTCAGCAGCAGAATTTTAGAGCAATCATTTGGCATTCAAGTGTGTCATATTTCCTAACTGTGAAACTGTTAAGAATGAATTTTAATTTTACATAGATTTATTTCATTCTTCAGTTTTAGCATAAGCTCTCTCTTTTCCCTCTCTCCTCCATCACTCTCACCCCTCTTACCCAAATCCTTAGTATCACTTATTTTTTCTTGCTGTGATCTTGAGCTGCTGAGACAATCTCCTGAGAGGGCAGGAACACTAGTGTTTTCAGGATCTGGCACCATGCCTCTACCCTCATCCGTGCATGCAGTTGTGCATATTAAAGAAATAAATCTTTCTAGTGACTACTCTGTGTCAGAATTACCTCCGCTTAAATGAAATTATAACATTAACTTGGGATTCCTGAAGAAAAAAAAAAATGCCTCACTCCACTTAGATTTGTTCTCCCCAGGAGCCTGTAAATATGATTTGGTATGTTTCCTTTTCTTCTTCTTTTAAGAGATGTCCTTTTCAGAACTGAATAAAATAAAATTGTGAATGCTGACATTTGAGGGTATATTGCCCAAGTCTTTTCCATTCCAGTTTATTTTACACATCACCTTTAAATTATTGCTTCCAAATTATAACCCAGATTGCCTCTGACCAAAAGCATCCAATAATTCCCCTAGTTTATTCAGCTCCTGACTTCTGTGACATCTACATCGACAAAGTGAATTCCTGAGGATTGAGAAATTGTTGCCTTAGTTGTTTTTATATTCATAGATTTTAGCACAACACATGCAGTAAATTGCTTCACACATATTTGCTGAATAGAATTAAATGAGACTGCCCTTTAGCCTAGCATTCAACACTCTCCCATACACAAGCATCCCCATGTTTTCCAAAACTTTTCAATTCCTATTCTTCTTCACTTCCTCAGTGCCTCTGTCAAGCAGGGCTTTTGCTGTGCTCTTCATTCCTCTACATTTAACTTATTTCATCTTGAAAAAACACCATCCCAGTATAATGCCACTTGATCTGTGGACTCTTTGCTGAATCAACTCACTCCCCACTTCACCAGTCGGGAATAATATTCCCCACCTTTCAACATTCATATGATATTTTTCTGTAACTCAGTTATGAAGCTTTAATGTTCTACCAAACATTGCAGTTATTTATGTCGACACTTTAGTCCTACTACTAGACTTTATATTTCTTGGAGGTGATATTTTATCTCTCACAGTGTTTGACACACAGAGTAGACACTAAGTAAATAAATACTTCTTTAAAGAATCAAAAAAGTCTTTGTAAGCTATGGACTATTATTTCTCTCTTCTTAGTACCAAAATCCTTTGCAAAAGATTAATATTTGGTGACCAATGATGTTTTGAGTTTCATCACTGTAATTTTGATTTTCATTTATACTTCACTAATTTCTATTTCATCTCTCCATCCTCATAACCATATATGTTACAACTGAATTAATGAGACCTTGTAAATTCTTTTTCAGTAAATGTTTTAATTCTAAACAGAAATTGTAATGTATAACACTTAGGTCATTAGAAATTCCCTTGGCATATAGTATTATAATAATAAAGGCATTGAAATAGGGTTATTCTCTTTTTACACTTTATTTGAATGATATTTCACGAGAATAGATCTAGAATATGCGACATATACCACCCAAATGGAAAGTCACATCATAATATTTTATTTTAAAATACTTCATTCTTAAAATGTTTTTCTCTAATACTGTATAATTTAATTTGTAGATCATTTATAGAATAATTTATAGAATATTAGTGTCGAATAGAAGCTCTTGTTTAGTCCGCTGATGACTACTTTCCTCATTTCGACCTTCCTATGCTAGATATTTAAATTTTGTTTGCTTTCTTTAGAGGGAACACTTAAACATTTAGCTTGTCTAAGGTGCAATGACCTGAATAATAGAAGCAGAGAAAACTGCTAATTTATAAATTTTAAATGGATAAACCTTGTAAATGGATTATGGAAATTTAAACATAACAAATCAGCTGTAATCATGTAGTTAATGAACTTCCACAATTTAACTGTGAACTTTTCAAATGTTGGGTTATGTTTATATTCAATGTCAAGTACATACAAGCCAAGGGTACATAAGAAACCATTTAAAGACCTTCATAATTTTTGGAGGCTTCTAAGATTTCCTCTGAATTTATAAAATTTTCTGTGTACAAGTCTAGTAATCAAACTTGTCTTAATCTATTTCATTTAAATTTTTATTAAGAACCTGACTGCCTACTGCAGAATAAGCTCTTTAAAGGCAGAGATTTGTGCCTTGATATTCATTTCTCTTTCTACTGTTAGGAGTTACACACAGGGTAGTCAATAAACGTCCAGTGAATCAAACTGTGTAGTGCCTTGAATCAAACTACTATTTTTCAATATGATTACTACAGAGAACATATGGAGCATGAACTCTGCCCTAAAAATTCTCATCATCTCTCTCATCATTACCTGTTAAAGCATTTTATCATAGTTTGAATCCTTTAAGTTAGAGGTTGGCTGAGGCCTGGAATGAAGAATGAAAATGTGACAAATGGCCACTTATTGGTCATTAACTATCATGATTAGAGCAGCCTGCTTCTCAGAGTGAGGGTCAGCATTAAGAAATGAAACCATCCTTTAGAATATCCTCTTGATAGGAATGAAGCTGTTCATTATCTGATCATTAGGGTCCATGCCAAATAAAACACATTCCTCATACAACCCAAGTCCTAATTGTTCATTTAGTCATTGGCTTAAATGGGAAGCAATGAAAAAAGCCAGTAACTAAGCAACTGTACAATCTTAAGATCTCCATCTAAAAGCCTGGTGATATTTAAAACTAACAATATAGTTCAGGATAAATAACTATAGAGTCTAATTTTGAGAGATTATAAGTGATACTCAGTGACTGCAAACTACAAGTTATTGGTTAAGCTAAAAATTGTAGTAATTTTTAGCATGCTATCTTACTCATTACTGAAATAATACATATCAAAGAAGTAGCTTAAAATACTTGAAAAGACAGTCTATCAACAAAATTATACTGGCATAAACTAAAGAATTGTCATACATAAGAATGATGAATACGGAAAGAAGAAAAACAGCAAAGGAAGTTGAAGAAATCTAGAAATAACATAAAAATGGGCAAAAACAGTGACAATAGTGACAAATATCTTGATATTATCAACAAGATATGACAAGACTCCTTATTAGGCATTTGAGAATTCTGAGTTCTCATTAAATTTTTACGTTACTTTGTGACCTTGGAAATATCAGTTAAGTCACATGGGCCTCAGTTTTCTCAATAATAAGAAGTGACTATTGCTTCCCCCGTTACCTTATTAAGTGATTGAGAGAAATTAAGAAGCTGCTTTAGAACTGTAGAACTGTTATTAGAAATGGAAAGTCCAGGAGGAGATATGGTAACTTCATTCCTACCCTTGGCTCATTTCCTTGCACTAATGTCAGGAGGATAAGACATATCTGTTAGACGGATTTGTATTTTAAAAAGAAAAAAATCTTCATATGTTCTTTGGTTCATTGGCTTTGCTTGTTTAGGTCGTGTGCTTTAGAGGCTGAACTATTTGTTCTCAAAAGTAACCTTAGTTTCAAAGTTACCCTTTTAAAATATCCTTTTCCTCTTCTTTCTGTTTAGCTGTCCTCCTCCTCCTTGAAGGTTATCTGTTGATCTCCAGAGTCAGAAGGATCCAGATGGGGCCCAGTAGTTTAAAAAAAAAAAAGGAAGTCAAAGGCTTAAGGTTTCATTAAGAGTTTCCAATAATGATGAAAGAGGGCCTTCGTTTCCTTTAAATTATTGTCTAGTCCTGTTCACAAAGGTAGAAATGAGGTCATAAATTCAAAAATAAACCACATCCAAAAATAAGGAATGCATATTTTGTTTTTAGAACTTTCCAAAACCTGAGAGCAGAAGAACAGAAAGGTAATGGAATCCTAGTGGTCAAGATGTTGCTATTTAGTCTTAAGATATGTGAGTTACTGACTCATTCCAGGGGTCCACAGAGTGTTTAACAAGCCTGGATCAATGAGGAGTGTTGAATAAGTGCATAGATCAGGGTACTGGAACCAGATCATGCAAGCCAGAATTAGAGGGAAGAGAAGGGAGAAGGAAAATCAAGGAGGTGGTTAAATTGAAAGATGTTTTAGAGCTAGTTGTCAAGAAATATATCACTGAGCAGTTTAAAGCATGGGCAGGAATCAAAAATTGACAGAAAGGCAAAAATAAGGATCCAAAATATTAAAGAGAGAGTAAAAAGAGCTGCTCAAAGTCTATGACAAATAAAAGAACAGATGTTCCTCATTTAAAGAATTTTAAAAACAGGGAAGATAATAGTTAAGAGGTTCCTAGAAGAACCCAGGGCCAACCTCATAGGCCTTGATCTGTGCAATCACAAATGACCCCTAACGTAGAAAGACTCCATGCTTAAATTAATCCTCTCCTGCTACCATCTTGAAATTCTTAATTTTTTTTTTTTTTTTTTTGAGACCTAGTCTCGCTCTGTTGCCCAGGCTGGAGTGCAGTGGTGTGATCTTGGCTCACTGCAAGCTCTGCCTCCGGGATTCACGCCATTCTCCTGCCTCAACATTCTGAGTAGCTGGGACTACAGGCGCCCACCACCACGCCCGGCTAATTTTTTGTATTTTTAGTAGAGATGGGGTTTCAACGGTGTTAGCCAGGACGGTCTCGATCTCCTGACCTCGTGATCCGCCCACCTCGGCCTCCCAAAGGGCTGGGATTACAGGCGTGAGCCACCGCCCCAGGCTGAAATTCTTAATTTTTTAATAGATACTATTTTTGCTTTTCAGTGGGCCCACAAATTATGCAGCCGACTCTTCAAGGAGTCTTTGTGCGGAGGTATTCTTCCGCCACACATGTAAAACCCCTAAAAAGCTTAGAGCTTCTTTCTGGCTGTTACAATATCAATTTGACACATGCTTACAGAAGTGAGTAAATTCTCTTAACGGGGTGCAGATACAGAATTTGGCAACAAAAATGGGCAACAGAAAATGGAGAAATAATATCAAGAAGAAAATTGTTTAAAAAGTATCTTGATATTTTTCAAAGCAATTTCCTCCTATAAACTGTCAGGGCACTACTTTTTTTTTAATTTTTAATTTTTGTGGGTACATAGTAGATGTATATTTTTACAGGGTACGTGAGATATTTTGATACAGACATGAAATGTGTAGTGATTACATCAAGGAAATGGAACATCTATCCCTCAAGCATTTATCCTTTGTGTTACAAGCAATCCAGTTACAATCTTTAGTTATTTTAAAATGTAAGATTAAATTGCTTTGACTATAGTCCCTCTGTTGTGCTATGAAATACTAGGTATTATTCATTCTTTCAACTATTTTTTTTAATCCATCCCCACCAGTCCCTGCCCCCCACCCCCTTCACAGCCTCTGGTAACCATCCTTCTGCTGTCTATATCAATGCACTTCTTTTCACAAATATCCCAGGATACAATCAATAGGTTAAGAGCATTTTTCAAATATTCTTTTTTCCTAATTAAAACAAAAAACTTCCCATACACAATAATTATGCCACATTTGCATTGATTAAACATTTTTAAACAGTTCTTGTTTTGTCAATAAAACAATTTGAAGGATATGAAGAGGTGCAGTTTTTGTTATGACATAAACTACTTGTCAGGGAAGGGAATTTTATGCATTTATTTTTACTCTTCTTTTTACCATTTATGCCAATTGTAAAAAACTAATCGATCGTGAAAATAATTACATCTTCATTTTAAGATGCCAGACTAAAGCAGATGATTTAAAGAAAAGTTTGTTGTATTGTTCAGAGATACAGCATAAAATACTGTTTTTTATAGTGTCAGTAAAGATTTTTTTTCTAGCTAACTGCATTTCTCCATTAATCAGCAATTTTGCCTCTGATGGCATGAAAAGAGTTATTTTCTACCACAGTAAGACTTCAGAGAGTCAAAACGCTCATCTCTTTTAAAATGAATGTTCCCCAGTATTTATTTCCATCCAGACTAGTTTATTTCAGGAAGCCATCTAATGGCATGGTTTAAATAACCTACCAAAATTACAGCTAGGACTTAAAAACACCAATCCTATCGGCCAGCCAAAATTCCAGTGTGGTTCCTCAGAAGTTGAATGACTTTTGTTGGGCTATTCTGCAAACCTCAAGAAGCAGATCTAATGTGAAGTTGACTGGTGTTGCTGTCATGCATTTAGTAGAGCATGACCTTCACTCACCTTCACTCAAGGATGCAGCAAAAGCTGCGATAATGAAACATGTATGGAAACAGTCATATTGACTTGCAGTAGATTTTTTGGACATTATCTAAGCTTTGGGGGAGTAAAGGATCAAACACTGATTGAAATTTTAATAAGTGCTGCTTTTACAAGAAGAATAGCAAACAAGGTTATTTCCTGATTTGTTTAAATTTTTTAAATCTAGGGTAAAGAAAAAGAGACCAGACACATTTACCCAGATCATAGGAATAAAAGAAGAATGGTTACAAAAAGAAATGTTAACTTGAATCTTTCCTGAATATTCTTAAAAATATGTTACCTTTAAGACAATATAGTGTCTGTCTCTCTATATATGTACTAATATGTTATATATTTATATACATAATATATATATACAAATAACTTTATATAATATATAATTTATTTATAAATATATATTTATATATACATAATTTTTTTGCTAATAGGAGCCAATGGGATCCAAAGAAAGAAATAGACAGTGCACTGGATGTGTCGAAGTTTCCTAAATAACATTTTGTTAATTTGGGATTTATGTCATAATCCCCAAGTTTTGCCCTTAAACAGAGATTTTATTAAAGTCTTACAGCAAAATTATAATTCTCAGAAAATCTTACATGCCATCTCTGTCCATCTCATGACAATATGACAACATATAAATACAGGCTTGCCTATGAAATACGGAAGTGTTCACTATATGTTCTGAATGGGGCAGAAAGAAACAGGAGAGTTCTTACACCTGCAGAAGAAAGTCAGGGAAAGATCCAGACAGGCCATGGCTGGTACTATCTGCTCACTGAGAAACAAAAAGATAGAAAAAGAGGTACAACTTGAAGGTGTCTTTTAGTGTTTCACCATTATAATGTTTCTTTTCATAATGTGTTAATAACTATAAGCCAAACATCTCCACTTGGGAAAAAAAAATGGTTGAACAAATGCTACTTTTGGAGAGTATGCCTCAGGAAATAAACTGCTCTTCCAATTTCTCTAATGTCTGTATCTCTGCCTCAGTCTTTGAAGGTCCATAGTGTAGTTGGAACAACAAACATACATCACAATAACATTCCCAAACAACATTAATCCAAGGCTTGATATTACAGCAGAAACTCATTCCAAAGGATGAGCTAATTCAGAAAGTATTTAATCAAGGAGGTCAGTCTTGATTGAGGCTTTGAAACAAACAAGGTTTACCGCATCAACAAGAATGTTGACGAAGAAAAAGTAAAGACTTTATTAATGATGCCAAGTTGACTTGAAATGGTGTGAAAGTTAGGTTTAAAGGTACAAGATTTTCTTGACACCCCTGTTAATTAATTTTCCATAATGTGTGATATTCATTCATAACCAATAGTTATTGATTCTCTACATTCTAGTCAAAGTATGATCATAGTAAAAATATATATTCTCCACTCTCAAGGATTTGTAATTTAGATACTAGGGCAATTTTGTATGTAACGCTGGATTTTTTTTGTGAACATAATATATGCATTGAAATAAAGCCAATATTATTTACTACATAATCTGTCTTGGAAATAATATTTGCTTTTTTGAAATATTTTGAAATAATTTTAACTGAAGTAAGTAAACAAGCATCTATGTTATTAGATATAAACATCCAGAAGGATGAAACTGAGAAGTCACAAAGACAATTTAACTGGGAAGAGTTAGGCTGCAACTGAAGAGACATTTCAAACAATTCCAGCATGACCAGGTCACATGTGTCAAGGAGATTCAGCTTAGTGCTTTTGCCATCATAACAGGTTTTTGAGTTATTCAGATGTCTATGTAGATCAATGCTAACCAAGTGTTGTATCAAATATACCTCTTATGTTTATATATGCATGAATTAAATTCTGAGGGTTATTATCAATAAATTGGCTAGCAAAAAATAAAAATGTCCACCGCAAAATTATTAAAGAATTGTATGCACATAAACTAGAAAAAATAGATAAATGGAATTTATCCTGAAATGGATAAATTCCAGGACACATACACCCTCACAAGATTGAACCAGGAAGAAATTAAATCGCTGAATAGACCAATAACAAGTTCTGAAATTGAGCCAGTAATAAGTAGCCTACCAACCAAAAAAAGCCCAGGATCAGACAGATTCACAGTTCATTTCTACCAGAGGAACAAAGAAGAGCTTGTCCCATTTCTACTGAAACTATTTCAAAACACTGCAAAGGAGGGACTCCTGCTTAACTTATTCTGTGAGGCCAACATCATCCCAATATCAAAACCTAGCAGAGATACAACAACCACCAAAAAAACTTCAGGCCAATATATTTGATGAACATCGATGCAAAAATCCTCAATACAATACTGGCAAATTGAATCCAGCAGCACATCAAAAAGCTTTTCCACCACAATCAAGTTAGCTTCATCTCCCGGATGCAAGGTTGGTTCAACATATGCAATTCAATAAACATAATTCATCACATAAACAGAACTAGAGACAAAAACCACATGATTATCTCAAAAGATGTAGAAGAGTCCTCTGATAAAATTCAACATCTCTTCATGTTAAAAACTCTCAATAAACTAGGTATTGAAGGAACATACTTCAAAATAATAAAAGCCATGTATTAAAAACCCACAGCCAATATCATACTGAATGGGCAAAAGCTGGAAGCATTTCCCTTGAAAAGCAGCACAAGACAAGGATGCCCTCTCTCACCACTCCTATTCAACACAGTATTGAAATTTCTGGCCAAGGCAATCAGTCAAGAGGAAAAAATAAAGGATATTCAAATAGGAAGAGATGAAGTCAAATTATCTTTGTTTGCAGATGACATGTTCCTATATCTAGAAAACCCCATCATCTCAGCCCAAAAGCATCTTAAGCTGATAAGCAATTTCAGCAGTCTCAAAATACAAAATCAATATGCAAAAATTGCTAGCATTCCTATATGCCAAAAACAGGCAAGCAAAGAGCCAAATCATGAATGAGCTCCATTCACAAATGCTACAAAAAGAATGAAATACCTAGAAATATAGCTAACAAAGGAAGCAAAGGACCTCTTCAAGGAGAACTACAAACCACAGTTCAAGGACATCAGAGATGACATAAGCAAATAAAAAAATCATTCAATACTCATTGATAGGAATAATCAATATTGTGAAAATGGCCATACTACCCAAAGTAATTTATAGATTCAATGCTATTTCCATTAAACTACCATTAACATTCTTCACAGAATTAGGTAAAAACTATTTTAAAATTTGTCTGGAACCAAACAAGAGCCCAAACAGCCCAGACAATGCTAAGCAAAAAGAACAAAGCTGGAGGCATCACACTACCCAACTTCAAACTATATTACAAGGCTACAGTAACCAAAACAGCATGATACTGGTACAAGAACAGACACATAGACCAATGGAACAGAACAGAGAACTCAGAGGTAAGTAAGATTGACCCCTACCATCAGAGTGAAAAGATGACCTACAGAATGGGAGAAAGTTTTTGCAATCTATCCATCTGACAAAGGTCTAATAACCAGAATCTACAAGGAACTTAAACAAATTTACAAGAAAAAGCAAACAGCCCCATTAAAAAGTGGGCAAAGGACATGAACAGACACTTCTCAAAAGAAGACATACTTGAGGCCAACAAACATGAAAAAAAGCTCAACACTGCTGATTATTAGAGAAATGCAAATCAAAACCACAATGAGATACCATTTCACTTCAGTCAGAATGGCAGTTATTAAGTAAAACAAAAAAAGAAAGAAAGAAAAGAAAACAGATGCTGATGAGGTTGTGCAGAAAAAGGAACTCTTTCACACTGTTGGTTGGAGTGTAAATTAGTTCAACCATTGTGGAAGAGAGTGTAGCAATTCCTCAGAGATCTAGAGGCAGAAATACCATTTGACCCAGCAATGCCATTACTGGGTATATACCCAAAGAAATATAAATTATTGTATTATAACGATAAATGCATTCATATGTTCATTGTGGCACTATTCACAATAGCAAAGACACGGAATCAACCTAAATGCCTATCAGTGGTAAACTAGATAAAGAAAACGTGGTACGTATACACCATGGGATACTATGCAGCCACAAAAAAGGAACAAGATCATGTCCTTTGCAGGGACATAGATGGAGTTGGAAGCCATTATCCTCAGCAAACTAACATGGGAACAGAAAACCAAACACTGCATATTCTCACTTTTAAGTGGGAGCTGAATGATGAGAACACATAGACACATAGTAGGGTACAACATATACCGGGGCCTGTAAGTCAAGGGTTGGGGAAAGAGAGAGCATCAGGAAGAGTAGCTAATGGATGCTGGGCTTAATACCTAGGTGATGGGTTGGTCTTTGCAGCAAACCACCATGGCACACATTTACCTGTGTAACAAACCTGTGCATCCTGCACATGTACCTGTGAACTTAAAATAAAACTTGAAGAAAAAAATTAAGCTGAAAAAAAAAAAAAAAAAAAGTAATTGATTGTAATTAGCTTGGTCTTCTTTCCCAAGATTCTTTCTCTACAAATGGTTCCTATAAATGAATGGTATTATTGGGCCTTTAATCTTCCCTTCTGCCTTGTTTGTTATAAAACTATCTAAAAATTTGGCATAAACTTTGTAATAATCTTGTATTTAAAAATTACTTTTGGCATCAAGATTTTGCATTGAGGCCTCAGAATATTCTATTTATTATATCCCATCCACAGATTTGACTGCATTTTTAAAATTTAATTATAAAAGAAACAATGTTGATTATAGAAATTTTATAAAATGCAGATCAATAAGCTGTGGAAGAGACAGAACTTCCAGTATGTACAAAGATATTTGTCATAGTCTTTTAGGGTATTCAAAATTATAAAATGAATATTCAACAGTATATAAAGTGCATATCTTTATACACTATGCCAATGCATATCTCCAACACTTTCTTTGGAAGTAGAATAATTTAATAAATTGGCTATTTTAAAAGTGGAGATCTATTACTCTCCACATGAATTTTACAAATATTTATTTCCACAAGCAATATATAGCATTGTCAGCCTACTTTCACAATAAATGTCATAATGTCAATATTTTTCCACAAGGCAGACAAAAGTGGTATTTACTGCTGTTTAATTTGTATTTATTTCATGAATATGAAGAATAAGACTTTTATCCAGTTAGTAATTCAACAGTTAACTCTACTGGCCACAAAGAATGGGCTGATTAGAAAATATGATTACTAATGAAAAAATGTTTTAAGAAAGCAAACTTCTGTGGGTATAAGGAAGCATGTGGGAACTTTGGAGTGGTGAATAATATTCTGTATCTTGATTGTGGTGGTAATTATACAGAATCTGTTGGAATTTGTTGAACAATGTTGTTTAAATGGGTGAATTTTATCATACATAAATTATAAATCAATAAACTTGGCCTTTTTAAAAAAGATCAAGGCTGTGCA
>NW_012115488.1:10375301-10376626 GCF_000951035.1 Colobus angolensis palliatus | reverse complement strand
GAGAGGGCATCCCTGTCTTGTGCCAGTTTTCAAAGGGAATGCTTCCAGTTTTTGCCCATTCAGTATGATATTGGCTGTGGGTTTGTCATAAATAATATTGCAATTCTATGCAAATTGGTAACCCCCAAAATGAGAAATTAAAATCATGAGGCAAGATTAAATGTATAAATCAGGAAATCACTTCAAAAATGAAAGATGACTTGAATATACAGATTGAAAGTATAAAATTGTACCCCAGTAAAAAACTGACACAGAATAATCAGTAAAATATCTATTAGAAAAATAAGTTCTTTGCTCATGAGACCAGACAGAAAAAAAAATGCTGTAGAAATCATAGATAAACATTTGCAAAGCTGCTACTGCTATTGTAGCTGTATTGTGTTCCACCTTGCATCTTTCACTGTATTTATGACAGATTTTATATTGTTACCATTTGAGCGAGAACTCTAAGTTGAGAGAACTCTGTAAGTGCTATGGCTTCATTAAACTATTGCTTGTCATATGCTTCCAATGTTTACTTTGATACTAAATGGCAACCAGAGAATGTGAACAACCAAGGTGCATCTGGTTCTGTTTTTAAATAAAGATTAATAAAATCTGTCAGGAAAAAGAAGAAATAAAATACCCATTTCACTACAGTTACTGAGCTTTAAGATAAACAAAACATATCAGGTAAAAATTGAGTCACCTTTATGGCAGGAAAATTAAGCTATTAAAGTTTTAAAACTATTGAATTTAAAGTAGCTAATTCATAGTACCTAATGTGTAGTAGTTAATTCATTCAATAAATATTTGTTCCAGATGTCATTTTTTTCACAGAATTGATGTGTATCTAATATCTTCTAAGTACATTATTTGTGATACCCAAAGAAAATGAAAATTCATGGTGGCCTTCCTCCAGCCCCACTGATGTCGGGATGCAGGAACCCTGCCCGAGAGCCCCATGGCGCGGGGACTCTGTCGGCCTTCTTTGCCGGAGGCCGACAGACTTCTTCCCCACACCTTAGGTTACCAAAATAAACTTGCAGTTTTGCTCCTGACCTTTGCCTACTTGCTGGTTCTTTTGTGCTCGCTCTGGTGGTCTTAGAAAAACAAGTCAGTTGGTGCCGAACCCGGGAGGAGACCCCTCCTCAGGGCCCCCAGGGTCCAGGGAGCCTCCTCCTCCTCGTGCCACACCACGGACGGACCAGGACCTGAGACCCGCTTCCCTCACTCTCATGGCCTCTCTGGGGTAAGTGCCCTTGTCTCCTCTTTACCTCCCTCGGCCAAAATCCTGCGCAGGTCCAAGGTCCATTTTGAGCCACCAAGTGGCTTGGGAGCTACCA
>NW_012115488.1:10337011-10374858 GCF_000951035.1 Colobus angolensis palliatus | reverse complement strand
ACTCTGTCTGACAACTTTGAAGAGAGCAGTGGATCTCCCAACAGGGAGGTTGAGAAAATGAAAATTCATTTGATAAATTTTGACAAACAGAACTTTTAAAATATATAATGACATATGAATGTTATGGATGCAATCAAAATTTGCATGCAATAAGTGTAAATCTTGCATTGTTTTCAGGACATGCAAACTTGTTAGGAGGACAGCTGACAGGAAGAATGATAGATTTGGCAGGAGAACATTTTTAAGGTAGTTAAGGCAAGAGTCCAGAAAATAAACCGGAAACATACCAGCAAAATCAAATAAACCTAAGACATACTTTATTTGGAGACTTAAGTAGAATTTAGCTATGTAAGGTTGTAATAAACTAGAAAACCAAAACAACTTGGGAAGCATAGGGTACTAATGCTGATCAGGCTGGTCAGTCTTGGAGAGCCTAGATGACCAGGCAAGTATCACCTTAACACTTGTGCTTCTCATGGAGGATCCCACCTGCCAGAGATGGGGAGCTTCCCCTTGGAGGCACATAACTTCATCTTGTGAAAGATCAGCCACTCTGCTTTCTTAATAAGAAGTCATCTTTTAATCTCCTTGAGCCTATAAGTAAGCTTCCTTGAGAAAAAAATGGAAGTTTCTATTCTTAGAATATTTCAAACTTCAATAATTTTCACCAAAAGGCTCATCTGATTAACTGGTCATAATTAATGAAGCTGACCCTAACTTTTCAGTTGCTTAATTCCACTCCAAAGACATGCATCCCATTTTTGTAGTATAAAACTGTCATTGCATTCCAGCTTGCTCTTTCATTTCTTCAAGCAGCTAGAATTATCTCTTTCTGTACTTAAAAAAAAAGTATAGGCATATTGTGAAACATTATTGTCTTGATATAAAATTTGACAACCCCACATTTTCTCCATTTCTTTCTTTGATGGGTTGGGTTGGCACATTATTGTTCTGCTTGCCTTTATTCAGGGCATTTTCAATTTCTCTTCTGCATAGGTAAGTGATATGATGTTCCAGGTGACTGAGTAGTTTGCCATCCTTAAACACATAATTTCCTACTTGGCTTCCCTGTACCAAGTAGACTTGAACATATTCAATACATCAAAGTGCAGAGAAGAGGATTTCCTCCATTTGCATTTTAAATATTTCATTATCACATGTACCTTACATAAATCTCCATCATTCCATCTGTCCATCTAACATAAGGTTACACTGTCTGTAAGTCCAGAGAGTAAAACTACAGCTCACCAAAGAGGTCAAATATGAAGCATTCTGGCTGAACTAGATGTAATCCTTAAGTAAAACAAGCCTTTGAATTTCAACCCATATTGTTTACAAAATTTCCCTTTATTGCCTCAGAAATTATAAAACAAATGTAACATTACTTTGATTAACATTTCAATGTGTTCTTGTCATCATTAAATCAATTATTTTTAATATGTAGATGTAGCCAATAGTAAAGATATAAGTACATCTGTAAAAACTTTAAAACATTTGAAACAGAAATTAAATCTGGAAACCTTGTATTAGGATAGCCAGCTATTGATGAGGGAAGGAATTCAGGAGGGCCTTGTACAGCTCAGTCTTTCACTTGACAAAATCTTCTAGGCCACAACTTCTCTATGGTGGATCTTAAGAAGGAAGAGACAGTTGTCCAGCCTGAATTGCCACTGAGATCTCTGATATTCTCAGGACTGTTGCCTGTTTCATGAACAAAGGATTTTGATGATATTTCTGTTATTGGATACTCTTGCATCCAAACATTGATTGCAAATATGCTGAGGTTTTTAGCTTACAACTTCAACAAATTATACATTTCCTTTTAAAAAACACTTTGGCAAAACATGTTTTTAATGTAAATGAATTTTTGTTGCTAAGCTTACATGAATATACAACCACTTCAAGAGATCTATATATTTCACTTCTCAGTTGCTGAAATGCACAAGATGTTCAAAGAGGCAATTTCTCCTCTGGTCAATGCATCTAAATTTAATTATTTCTCAAAGGTTTCACTTCCAAATACCATCATATAGGGATTAGGACGTCAACACGTGAATTTGAGAGGATGCAAGGACACAAACATCCAGTCCATAGCACCACCACATAACCAAATTCTTTAGAAGAGCAATAAACATCGCAGGTCTAGCCTCACATTTCTTTCCTTTTCTTTTTTCTTTTCTTTTTTTTTTTTTTTTTGAGACAGGGTCTCATTCTGTCACCCACGCTGGAGAGTGCAATGAAGTGATCAGGACTCATGGCAGCATTGACCTCCTGGACTCAAGTGATCCTCCCACCTCAGTTTCCCAAGTTGTCACTACAGACATGCCCAGACATGCCCACCACCATATTCAGCTAATTTTTTAAAATAACTCTGTAGAGATGGGGTTTCTCCATGTTGCCCAGGCTGGTCTCAAACTCCTGGGCTCAAGCAAACCACCCACCTCCCAAAGTGCTGGGATTACAGGTGTGAGCCACTGTGCCCGGCCCTAGCTTCAATTATTCTTCACATGATACCCTTCTGATGGACTTCTCTTCCATAGTAGTTCTCTCTGTTACCGATCTCCAGCTAATTCAATGTGCATGCTTATATTAGACCTATTCCATTTGTAGAGGAGTTTTTCCTTCCATCAACAAAGTAGGGAACATAAACTACTCATCCCACTTCCTCTAACTGGAACTGGCTTCTTATCTTTGTCTTGGATCCCTCACCTCAATTTCCCTCTTGTAACCTATGCATTGATCAGAGGAGAAACTGTCTTTGAACATCATGTGTGTTTCAGCAACTGAGAAGTGAAATATAGATCTCTTGAGGTGGTAGTTGTATATTCATGCAAGCTTAGCAATAAAAAATCGTTTTCATTGTGAACATGTTTTGCTAAAGTATTTTTTTAAAAGGAAATGTATAATTTGTTGAAGTCATATGCTAAAAACTTCAGCATATATGCAACCAATGTTTGAATGAAAGAGTATCCAGTAACAGAAATATCACCAAAATCCTCTGTTCACTAAACAAGCATGAGTCCTGAGAGTGTCAGAGGTCTGGGTGGTCCTGCGGCAGTTCAAGCTGGTCAACTGTCTCTCCTTTTCCTTCCAACATAGAGAAGTCAGGTTTAAGAGACATTATGGCCAGTGAAAGACTGAACTGTACAGGCTCTCCTGAATTCCTGGTTTTCCAGAGGGAGGTCCACTGTTATTGTAATCCGATACAGCAGAGATCTAAAATGGGATATTAATTTACAGCATTCAGAAAATGTCAAAAATCATCCAGAGTAATCTGGTCCTTCTTAGATAATCTATATGCATGGTCTTTTGTGTTTCCAGACTGGAAAATTAAAATCAAACACAATGGTGCTGGAGGCATTTAATTCTCAGATCTTCCACTACACTGTGAGAATTGTAAGATTTAGTGTGGCCCTCTTCCTTCATTATGGGAGTAATGTGACCTAAAAAAAATTGTTTCTAGCTAACACACTTTTTGCTACCCTAAATATACCATTTGTTCAACAAGCAGTCAACTCTCACTAGCTTTCCACCCTGCCATATCACGTATCTTTTATTGCCCTCTGTGGCAGGTGTGATAGCAGCTTTTTATTCTTCCTTTTCTTTCTGTCATATTCCTGGAAATGCCAACCCCCTTGCCTCTCCCTCACTGATAAGTAGTTCTATAGACCTGTCACATCTCATGCAAGTCTTTGCTTTGTTGAAAGAACTTGGGACTCCATCCATGGTGCTCCTGCAATAGCAATGTCAGCTGCAAAAAGAAGCAAGAAAAGTGTCTGCCCTCTGGGAGCCTTTCCACAGAGAACAGGCAGCAGCAGGGGTCGGCAGACAGGGACTAGGCCAGCCAAAGGAAGCCTGGGCCAGCCCCGCTCAACCTGAGCTGAAATTTCATGTGACTCGGCCCAGTAGAAGCATTTGTTGATTAGAGAGGCCAGCTGGAAACAAATAATCACTCTGGTATATAAGCTTCTGTGAACTTCTAGGCTAATTTACCAAATAAAAATAATGTGGTTAAAATCTATTTATGCTATGTGGTAATGCTTGATTTGAAAAGCACAGAGGCATAAAGATTTCTTTTAAAATTATCTTCGCTTTATCATTCCTTAAATTATTTGTCCCAGCAATTCTAGACACATAAACTGCTGTCAGAGTAGTCATTCTAAGACACAAATGAGATGACAAAATTCTACTGTTTAAATACTGAAGTGGCTCACATATCCCTTTAAGACAAAGCAATCTTCCCTGCTTACCAATAGTACACAAGGACCTATAATGTCTCCCTTTCCAGCCTCATCTCCTGCTGCTCCTTCATATGACCCTTTAATCTAGAGTGAAGATCAACCCAAATCTCTAATTCCCCTGTCTCACTGTGCTCCTTGCACCCCTGTCCCTCTGTTGTTCTTAGGTTATCCTAACAGGTAAAGCACCTACAGTATACCACTATTTTGACATTTATTCGCCTATACTTAATGATCTGCCCATTGGTTGGCATCTGCCACAAGAGTATAAATTATTTGAGAGCAGAAAAAGCCTCCTACGGCTCAGTAACCACAGTACAGTACTTGGTAGCATCTCATTAAATGTTGGTTGAATTAATGAATGAATGATGATGAGAAATTACTCACCAAAGCTAACTTGTCTTTCGAATACCCTGCTAATTAAGTTAGCACTGTGGTCAAGAGCAGAATATAGTATAGCTATACACACATCTGGAGAAAATATTTTTGAGGTTTTTTTTTCAAAATAGTTAAAAGAAAATGTAATTTTTGCTCAAACAAAGCAATTCTCAGTTTAAATAATTATTCACCTCAGGGGTTCCTCAAACAGCAAGTGTTTAAGGTTTTAAAATTATTAACTACAGGAGTACTAGCAGTAAGAGAGAGGATTTTAACAGGAAAATCCAACACCTATTGAAAATAAACCAGATGAAAAGAACATGCAAATGACAATAAAATGTGCCTCTGAAGCATTAATCAAGGGAAATATAATTCAGTTTCCATGTTTGATTTGCACACATTTCAGAAAAATGCCCATTGTGTAAAACAAAGACAAATCAGTATCCAATTTCCCAGAAGAATTTCTACATGTAAACTCCTAGAAGTAAGATTTATGGTGTGTTACTTTTCCTCTTGTGCATGTCAATGATATTGAAATCACCTATGTTTGTGTCTGTTTTCCAAAGGCTATGACATTTTTAAGGTGCTGGACTATGTGTTATTTATGTTTGTATCACCAGGACTTAACACAATGCCTGGCACTTAGCAGATATTCTAGGTTTATTGAACTGAACTCTATATTAGATTCTTAGTTTTCTATTTAATATGTCACATTCAGTAGACAATCTATTTCTCCCTTCAAAAGCCATGTTTTTATACATAATGCATACTTTCTATCTCCAAAAATCATGCAGTATGCCTGAAAATGCCCTAAACATGGGAGTATATATATTTGTTTTCTACCTCTTCAAGCTCCTGGAGAAGAGTCCTGAAAATTTCCTTGCACACAATCATGCCCTCAGGTTCACATGACAATAAAGATTGGACTAATCCCTTTTAAAAAGTCCAATTAAGATTATTCATTTGTAATATGTAATTCAAATCTTTAAAACTTAATATAATAAAATGCAATATTAAATTTACAGACAATGGTTTTTTAAGAACAAACTTTTTACTTGAAAACTGAATATGAAAATACTACCTATTGAATGCATTAGCAAAGCACAGAGAACAAGCATTCCATGGTGGCTGCCTCAGGGTATCAAACCATCTCTAACCCATTTCAGATTCCTACTTATAAAACTGTGGGTGGTAACAATCTGGATACATATTTTGCTTAAATTGTTCATAGATACAACATCTGTCAAACAGCCAACATGCCTGACCCACTTGTACTAAGCCCTACAGATTATTTGTCAAACAAATTCAGTAACCCAATATTTGTTTCTTTATTTTAAAATTTAATTGGTATGCAAATAGGACAACAAGACAGCATTTGTGCTGGATACAGTTGTCACTTCAGATTCTGGGGAGGCTCATTATCATGCTTACAGATGTTTTCTTCCCACCTAACATCTGCCAATACTACCTAAACCCCAGGAAGTCTACAAACCTGTGCAAACTTCCTCTCACTGTGGGTCTCTTTCTCTGTTATCTGTTCCATGCACACTAATTTTGTGCATCTGAGGCCTCTGTTCGCCAGAATTATGCCTGCTTCCTAACACTTCTGCCTCCAGAGCTTTAGAGTTGAAATTGAACAGACACAGAGCCAATTTATCATAGGATGACATGTGTCATGTTCATGGTATTACCAGAGGAACCCCTGTATGCACTGTATTTACCCTTTTGTTGTCAGCATGGACCAAGACAACACAGGATAAAGAAACTATTACATTTTTAATAATATAATACATGCTTTAAAAATAGAACATTAAATACAATTGACTTCAAAATGTGGTGCTAGATCATTCTGCTTAAGACTAGAATTTCTTTGTCCAATCATCATCTGTCATTCAGGAATACATCCTATTGAAATGAGAATAACAAAACAAAAGCATTGGAATACGTTCCCTCAAAAAAAAAAGACAACAGTTTGCTCAAACCAACAATTTATTTCTTCTATCTATCCCACTTTGACATAAATTCTAATCATGCCTAATGATGACTTTATCATGAATACAATACAAATTCACATCATGTGGCTTTTGTCAATGAATACAAATATCCAGGAGCATCCTCATTCCATCTTTCACTCACTAATGTATGTATTTTTAACATCCTAATGATGCATCTCTTACTGTGTTTTCTAGATCAAACATAAAGCAAACATATACAGATACAGTAATATTTCAAGCATAAACCTAATAGCTGAAAGGAAAAAGCTTTTCATTTGAACAAAGTTTAATGAAAAGCCCAAAACTTGAGGCTAAACTTAAAACTGTGAAACTGGCTGATAACAGAGCAACATCTTCTAACATCTCTACAAAGATCTACATTTTATCAGGAACAAACATTTGCTCATGCCAAACCTGGCATCTAGTTTATTTCAATGTGTAATTAATTTTGATTTCCATCTTTCCTCCAGTTACTATTTTAACATTTGCAAATATGCTCCTCAAAGTAAGAGTAAATAAGACCTAAATGTTAGCACTTTTTAGAATTTATTAATATGTAATTGTCAGGAATACATATGCAAAAGAAAAATACATATGCAAAACACAATACTGTGTATATACAAGTATAACAGCAAACTTCAGTTAAGGGCTTAGCCTTTCTTTCAGTTCTAATGATGGGTTTGCTAGACTGAGCACAAACCTTTACTAAACAATGCTACTCAAGGAATATTTTATGAATATTAATACTTATTAATTACCAGAAGTATTGGTCAGAATCCAATAGCAGGACTCAAAAAATAGTTCGCTAATTCAAAAAAAATTGAATAAATGTTGACAAAAAGACAATTTACAAAGATTTGGACAGGATTAGGAAACCAGTAATGGACGATGAATGACCCAAATACTCTCAAGAACAGGAAGCTATTACCACCTCTGGGCCTGAAAGGGCAAGGAGAGAGAGGTATTAACAGAACCCTGGTGGAGGGTTTGCCCAAAGCAGCAGAGGTCTTAGTGAAAAACCTAGCTACTGACAATTCTCAGCCCAGCAGGGAAGAAACAGATGAAATAAATACTCAAACCATTTCCTCCTATACCTGTCCATGTTTCACACTGCTTCCCATTGGAAAAATCCAACGGGAAGCCAGAGTTCATGGAAGCACAGGTGAAGTTATGGCACAAAGAAAAGTAAAGATAGGTGGAAAGCAAACCTACTGGGGCAGGTGAAAAATAGCACATTGATCTCTCAGTGCTGTGGCTTTCACGCACTGCCAAATTACAACCTCAAGGACCTAATCAAAAAAACATGTTTTAAATCCCTTTATATGTGATTCAGATGAACTCCACAAGTGAAATTAGAGAGATACTGTATATGCCAGAAGCTGAAGACTAAATCACCATTATCTCAAACAAATTCATTTTCAGTGGGGACTTCCAGAGTCCCAGTACCAAACTGCTGAGCTTCTGTTGGCCCAGAGACTTTTGGATGTCTGGTTATCTCTAGCCAAGGAAAAAAGCACGGTACCAAGGCTAGAACATCCTACTCGTAACAAATGTCTAGAAGAACATTACGGACTCTCTTCTTATAAGACATAAAGACCATTTCTGTTTGAGTGGCTCTCAAGGGAGTTTTAGGGCAGTTTACAAATACATCTAGCTCTTTAACCTAGTATTGACTATTAGCTGGCTTCAACATCCCTTTTCCACTTCCATCTTGCATTTTCAACAACACTTTTGTTAAGAACTTTCCACTCTAAGCACTTTATTAGGAATTTTCACATACGTTATTTCAATTAATTCTTACAACAAATGGTGATAGATATGATATATTCCCATTGTATGTATTATCTGAGACTCAGAGAGATGAAGTAGCTTCCCTGAGCTTACAGAGCTATGACTAGAACCTGAATTCCATGTCCGTGATCTATACTTCAAGCCTACTTTCCCATGCTTGTAGTTAGGATGGTTCAGTCACTCTTGCCTAAATAGGCCATGCAACTTTATAACTCTGTACAACTCATACTTTGACCTATAAAGTACTCCCTACCATCTTAGCCTAACAGGCTTTGGACAGAGGTTTGTGAAACACCTACTTTGTGCCACAGTGGTAGGCAGTAGGAATACAAACATGAGTAAACATAGAATCTCTGCAGTTAAGCAGTACTGGACTACTGATGGATACAGACTATTATTGAACAGTCTGCTCAAATTCCTCCTTCATGGTGAATCCTTCTCCAGCCTAAAGTCAAGTATCTTCCCCACTGATCCTCAGAGGATGAATATATTTGGCACTAACCATTCAGAATTTTGTGCCCTTTTTACATATTCACAATCGCAACAACTAGACTATGTTCAGTTATGTCTCTGTATATATCCTTCACTGAAACTTTTCTCACTCCTTAAAGTAAGCACTTAGTAACAAGCCTTCATTCAGGAAATACTTACTGAGTACCTATGAGGTCCTAGGCACCATATTAAGTTCAGAAATAACTGGTAGAGAAAAACACATGATTCTTTTCCAGGAACGCCTCCAGAAAATTTTGTAGTTTCTTGGAATATATGGACATGGAGTAGGCATTTATAATACAATATAATCGACCTTATAAGACTGAAGCAAACATTTCTCGTTTGTCTCCATAACTCCGTAAAGAGGGCCACAGGGCTTGAGGATGGGCATAAAGCTTGCATGTCGTACCATCTTCAAGAAGCCTCATAATAAAAGGACAGAGAGTACCAAATATGTTACAACACAGCCAATGTCTTGAAATCTTTAATGGCCTAAATTTGTTGTTTTTTATTAAATCCAATCTCAGTGCTCTTAGAAAGGAATTAAAGGTCTGTTCTTCACAGAGGCCAAAAAATAATCATATGTTTTATAGTTTTTAATAATACCATTTACAATCAATCAAATTTATAAGGTCCAACAGGTATTTCTATGTGTTCTTTAATAGGTACTTCTTTGAAACATTGAAGTTTATGAAAGACCATCAGGGTTTATGAGGTTAAAGCTTCTATTCTTTCTAAGTGGACATGTTATGTTAATTACACACACGCCAGATATTCACAGATACATAAAACTCAGTAAAAATTCTAACAATCTTTCACATGAAAAGTCATAGAAAATATAACATTTTAAGCAACATAAGACATGATTTGCCCCAAAATTTATATTTGTGCTATACAATGCAAATATACCAGATTAAGCTGAAGTTTAATATTCTTAACTTCATTCATTCAGAGCAGAGGAACATTTACCTTGTTCCTACTTGTAAGCAATGATTTTCATTCATTAAGCAGCAAAAGCACTTCTTTCTGCAAGAATGTAGTGAGCCAGAAACAACAGAAATGAGTACTTGTATTATTATGTACATAAACATATTGACTTTGAAAAGATTAACTTGTGGATCAATAAGGGAGAAATTCATTACACCAATCAACCCCAAGTAACTAGAACTAAACAAGATGCATCAGTCTAAGTTGAAGCAGAATTTACTTCAGTACTGCCATAGCCTAAAACAAACCATAAAATGAAATCATCACATTGTACCAGGAAATTTTGCATAAACAAATCTGATGGATTTGAATATGTTAGGGCTGCATGTATACCAGCTTCTCAGCTGTATGAAAAATGTTGAGATCAATGGATGCTGATGAGCAATATTTAAATGAATTTCTAAATGACTATAATAAAAAATTTAGTTGACTCAACCCCTGCTGTTCTGGGCTGTAAAGTTATGAGCTCTATTTACCTGAAAGCATGTATGCCTATTAGACTTGGCAGGAGTTTCTCAACCTTGGTATTAAGTAGAATATCTGTTTAAAATGAACCAAGCATCAGGCTATATCAAGTCTGTTACTTCAGGCTGGGATAAAGCAGCATGCTAACCTCATGTACATGAATGCAAAGAGCAGGAAAGAGTAAGTCTTTGTAGCTTTTCTTAACCTTTGTGAGCTAAAATTTTTATAAAATGTGGCTGACATCAGAAAAATATAGCAAGTTTACTTTCACAGGTATCAACTATAAAATGTCTGAATAAAAAGTGACACAACATACAGCTGGATGAATTAAAAGTCTATACATTGAAGAGGTTATTTGTTGAGTGGAGAAGCTGAAACCAGAAGGGAGCATTTCCTTAAACAGGAAGTTACTACAAAGGGGTATAATCTGTATGAGGAGAAAAAAATGAAGGTAGAGTATTGGGATGGGAAGGAGATTTAGCACTCAATATCATCAGATGTGATATACCAACATTAGGTAGAAAACAATTTGATTAATACTGAAGAGTAGGACCAAATCATACAAATCAGCTGAATTGAAGGCAGGAGAGAATCACAGAGAAATAAGAAGCAGAATGTGGAGCAATGGGGATGACAAGGATTTAATAATAGAGACTAGGCCTAAGTTTGTCTTCTATTGGCACCAGAGGATATTGAAAGTACAAATGTTTATCAGGTTACAATAAAGGCAGTATTAGTTCATAATTGGCAATATAAAAAGGAGACAAATATTCTTGAAAAAAGAAAAAAGTACAAGCAGTAAGTAGAAATGACTGTACCAAAATCCAATATAGCAAGAAGTGGGCTTATAGGCTAACTTATTTTTGTAACATTAAAGTAATTAACTATTACAAACAGGATAAATGTAAATAGATGTGAAGTATAGTGTTTCTAGTATATCAGAGTAGAAATCTGCATTAAAAAAATGCATCTTTCAAAAAGCTTCCACACCTTTCTGGAGGCCAAGAAAAATCTGTGGAGCTAATTGAAGAAGGAGTGAAATCTGTAAGACATTAGTCTCATATTTATCATCAACAGAAATCAAACCCGGGTAGAAAAAAAGAATCTGAAAATTATATGAAATATGGCTAAAGAGAATGGTTGATAGTGAACTCAAAGACAAGGGCTGAAAATACAATGAAATGATGTATATTAAGGTGATTTGTAAACTATATAGTATATGCTAATACTAAGCATTTTTTTCCTAAATAGACGAGGAAATAGTGAAAAGAAGCAAAAAATAAATAACTCTCAAATGGAGTTTATCCTTTTACTTTTAGTAATAAAATATTAATTTGGAGATCTAAAAAATGTAGATGTTTTTGTTTTTGCAGAAAATGTAACAAGAAAATTCCAATGAATCTTTGAAAACAGCAAAACTAGATGTAAAAAATTGATATCAGAGCACCAATCTGTCAACATGTATTTATGGATTTTCCTCTGTGAACCCTGGACTCTGCTTTGTAATGTGAAAAATATTATAAAACTCCTTCTGGCAAAAGAAGAGTTAAGTATGGCTGAGCACCACTTCCGATGAGTCACTTGAGAACTGTGGAGATAGCAGGAACTTTGTTAGACCGGATAGATAGGACTAGCCATTTGATCAATCCATGTGGGAGCTAACTAATTTCCAGGCCAAAAAAAAAAAAAAAAAATAGCATCACAAAAGTGGAGAGAATAATAGAGGACTTATTACTCCACGCTCTCTCCAAGTAACTGTGTACCTCTGCCAGTCACAGCTCCTGTTGGACCACACTCTCTATCTGGGTTTGAGGAACAACTTCCTCTACTTGCCCCAACAGGCCTAGCCAATGGTACTGAACTCCTTTATTATTAGCCCTAGGATGCAGCAGCATCCCTTAGACTTCCTTGCCCAATCTTTACAAAAAGACTCTTCAATAAAGTCTCTTAAAATTTTGCAATATGAGTGGCTGACTGTTTCTGTCCAGCACCCTGACTGATACATTATTTAACAACTTTTATTGTCAAGGAGTTTATGATCCTGAGAAAGCAGAAATCACTTCTATAAAATAGTGAGAAAGCAACGTAAGACTTCTGTAATAAATTCCTATGTGATGTAGCAGAGACTAAATTCTAAGAAGAGAAGTATAAGTGTGAACAAAATAGTTACAGAAGCTTTAGGGAGGACTTCTTATTCTTGAAAATCAGCATGAATTTCAAAAGAGAGAGAGAAAAGAATGAATTCCAAGCTAGAAGAGAAATCACTATCAGTGAAAAAATGTTCAGTCCTTGCAGGACAATACATTGTCATAATACATATCCCTGTGTACATTATGGAATTATTAAATCTGACCAATTAACATATCATTCTCTGAAAAATAATGCAGAGATAAATACAGAAATAAAAACAGAGAGAGAATTATAGATTGAAAATTACGGTAGCCATATATTCAGGTTGTTCAACACAACCCTATTTCTTAATTATTTCCCCAGTATAATTAACAGTTATAATTATATAGTAATGCTTTTAAGTGCACTGTCTCTCTCTCTACACACACACACACATATATATATATAAAGTTATTTTGAATTCCTGAACCAAGCATTAC
The DNA here is from genome assembly GCF_000951035.1 of Colobus angolensis palliatus. Classification (NCBI taxonomy): domain Eukaryota; kingdom Metazoa; phylum Chordata; class Mammalia; order Primates; family Cercopithecidae; genus Colobus; species Colobus angolensis. Next base: position 10,361,904 of record NW_012115488.1, on the reverse strand, counting down.
AATAAAAGAAATATTTTACCAAGATTCATTTGGCAATGGAATGCAATCTGGACTTTAGATAGGAAGTTCAGAGAATAATGCAGTTTAAAAAGAGAACAATTTGAGGCCTGGCACAGTGGCTCACACCTGTAATCCCAGATCTTTGGGAGGCTGAGATGGGCAGATTGCTTGAGCCCAGGAATTCGAGACCAGACTGGGAAACATAGAAAAACCCTGTCTTTACTAAAAATACAAAATATTAGCCAGGTGTGGTGGCACATGCCTGTGGTCCCAGCTACTCAGGAGGCTGAGGTGGAAGGACCAGTTGAGTCTGGGAGGCTGACGTTGCAGTGAGCCAAGATAGTACCACTGCACCACAGCCTGAGTGACAGAGTGAAACCCCGACTCAGAAAAAAGAGAATGATTTGATTAAACTGATTATACTGTGAATGAAAGGAGAAATGTTAAGAAAAACAAATGGTTTTCATAATAAAATTCTATGCACATTCAAAATACAACCAATGGTGCTTTGTAACCTCAATTCTATGCTAAATTTCATGCCAAAAAACAGTCTTACAAGCTAAAGAATTTTAAAGAAATTAAATATTTATTTTATGTATTTATTTATCTAATTAGCGTATTCTTTTCCCCTTAAGCAGTCTGTTACCCTTTATGATGAATTTCTATTCTCATTTCCCATATTCCCTCTCAGAGACTCAAAGAATCTTGTCCTTCCTTAGTCTTGTCTTTGCTTCAATTCCAACACCCTTTTGGTTTAAATCTGCTTTCAAAATGAAAAGCTTTTAACTTTTTTTTAAGTGACAACATCAGAAAGAAGTAATGTCTTCAGATGATATTTTAATAAATATCTTTAAATTGTTATTAAGGTAACATCTGCACAAATAATCAGAGCTTATATGGAAAAGCAGATTTCTCCTAGCTTATTTCCTCCTCTTAATCCTCAAATTCCACCTTGCAGAGAAAAACCTTTCTAATTGTTTCTGTTTTTAATTCCTCATATGACTACTTTGTGACTTTAAATAATATGCTTAAACTGTTGTCTTATTTTATTAACATCATGTACTATTTACTGAATTCCTCATATGAAATATAAGGATTGAGCATACGAATAATATTCTCACTCTTCTTCCTCTTGTCCTGAAAATATTTGATAGAAGAAATATTATCTTTAGTGTTTTCAATTTAGTTAACTTGGTAAATTTAATAATGAATTTAGAATTTTTAGAAATTCCATTGTTGTCTGACTGCTTACCATGTCAAATGTACTACTTCAATCCCTCTTCCCCACATTTCCCCATAGTTCCCACTTTTACTTTTGACTTTTAAATTATCAAGGTTGTTTGTATTTACAATAAATTTTAAACCATGATGGACTTTCATCAAGCTTTGGCTATAGGTTAACAAAATTCTAAAACCAATAAACTAGATCTAATATAATTTTAGTTTACTACAAGGCCTCATGGCTTGTACACATTGTCTTTTGTTCCCCATGCGTGAGATATCAGTCTTCTTGGCTTGATATTGAAGGAGAATGCTCCTAGCAACAAAGATAAGTCAATGTCCTGTTCTTGCATTTCTCTAAGTGACTCAAATCATGCCATATATTAGTTTACTGTATTTTGAACCATGACTTCATTGCAGAGATAGAATATTTGATTGTAATATTTTTCTCATGGAGAAATTAAGATATCTTTAATATATGCTCAAGATTATTCAGACTCTCAGTATACCGTTTCTCACGTGGAAACTTATTTTTTTCTGAAGACTACTCTCCTCCAGCATATATATGATTGCCAATAAGACCTCAGGAAATTACAGATTAGAACCCTGAGTTAAGTCAATTCCATCATGCTTCTCTTGCCAACCCACTTATATTGAGTTCCTTTTTCGGTTTCTACACGTTGTTACTCTGCTGAAAGAAATACTCAAACATCCAGATTATAGATGATACAAACAATATCAATAGTGTCTTAAAAATTCACACCAGAGATCCCACTTCCAGTTATGATGGAGCAGCTTACAGTCAACCAATTCTGTCAGCAAAACCTATATATTTTTAAATAGAAAATTTTAAAATTGCAGCTATTTGAAAGCATTGGTACAACCAAGGCAGTCAGAAATCGAGTATCCAAAACATTCTTTGTTGACTTTTCAACAGAGATGATGGAAGCCAGGAACAGTAAAGTGGCAGCATTTAGCATGCTGAAAGAAGATAACTGCTAACCAAAAATTTCACATGCTACAAAAAATGGCCATCAACATAAAAGATAAAATTAAGGGATTTTCAGACATTTGTATTCACATTAAATTTTCAGACAAGCAAAAACTGACAGAATTTTTCATCAGCAAACAAACAAAAAGATAGATGACTTAGTTGACATGCATTCTACAACAGTTAAATATACATGTTTTATAAATGCACAGGGAACATTTACCAACAATGAGTCTGTGCTATACCAACAAGCATGACTCAAATATTTTAAAGCGTTAAAATTGTTCATAGAAGGCTTTTGGATTCTATAGTGGGATAAAGCTCTATATATGTTTACTAGAAATAAATATTTTTACTAGAAATCGCCAAATATTTGGAAATAAAGAAACACACTTCCAAAAAAATCCTTATGTCAAAGAATAAATCTCAATGGAAATTTTAAAACTTTTAAGTGAATAATAATAGGGGCCAGCATGTGGAAAAAACAAAATAAAGAGAGAAATAAAGAGAGAGTACCTACATATGAACAAACCCTAAAACATTCTTTAGTGGGCACAAATTGCCAGCCTGTATACCAGTGCTATACCTGCTGATTAACCTAAAATGGATAACATATACACATCTGGGCTCTACAAGCAAAGACTTACTTTAATCTCAGCATATCTAGGGTAGAGCAAAGACTCAGTGCTTCTTAAATTCTCAAGCAATTCTGATATGTTGTTTTAGAACCACTGGATTGGAGTAACATTATCCAAATTGTGTACCACAGACCATTGAAAGTTATTGCCAAGTGCTATATATATAAAAAATAATAATAAAAACTATTGTCTGGGCACTAAAGAAATAAATGTCTTGCAAAACATTTTATATATTTTAAAATGTGTCACTGAAGTGACAGTAGGTTTTACTCCAGCCCTCAACGATCAAAAATTAAAACTACTCCTTTTTTCAATTGAAAGTGAACTGAACTGAAAAGCTTACAAATTACTATCTATAACAACTAATTTCAAAGATTCAGGAAATCTGTTTACTTTTTTTTTTAGGAGGTACATGTGCAAGTTTGTTACATGGGTATGTTTCATAATGGTGAATTCTGGACTTTCAATGTAAGCAAAACCTAAATACTGTACATTGTATAAGTTAGGTAATCTCTCAACTCTAATCCTTCTGCCATGACTCCCACCTTTCCGAATCTTTAATGCTAATATATTCCACTCTTTGTGCCCATGTGTACACATTATTTAGCTCCCACTTACACGTGAGACCATGCCATGCAGTATTCGACTGTTTTTGAGTTGTTTCACTTAAGATAATGATGTCGAGTGAACAGGCAACCTACAGAATGGGAGAAAATTTTTGCAATCTACTCATCTGACAAAGGGCTAATATCCAGAATCTAAAAATAACTCAAACATATTTACAAGAAAAAAACAAACACCACCACCAAAAAGTGGGCAAAGGATATGAACAGACACTTCTCAAAAGAAGACATTCATACAGCCAACAGACACATGAAAACATGCTCATCATCACTCACCATCAGAGAAATGCAAATCAAAACCACAATGAGATACCATCTCACACCAGTTAGAATGGCAATCATTAAAAAGTCAGGAAACAACAGGTGCTGGAGAGGATGTGGAGAAATAGGAACACTTTTACACTGTTGGTGGGATTGTAAACTCGTTCAACCATTGTGGAAAACAGTATGGCGATTCCTTAAGGATCTAGAACTAGAAATACCATATGACCCAGCCATCCCATTACTGGGTATACACCCAAAGGATTATAAGTCATGCTGCTATAAAGACACATGCACACATATGTTCATTGCGGCACTATTCACAATAGCAAAGACTTGGAATCAACCCAAATGTCCATCAGTGACAGACTAGATTAAGAAAATGTGGCACATATACACCATGGAATACTATGCAGCCATAAAAAAGGATGAGTTTGTGTCCTTTGTAGGGACATGGATGCAGCTGGAAACCATCATGCTCAGCAAACTATCGCAAGAACAGAAAACCAAACACCACATGTTCTCACTCACAGGTGGGAATTGAACAATGAGATCACTTGGACACAGGAAGGGGAACTTCACACACTGGAGCCTATTGTGGGGAGGAGGGAGGTGGGAAGGATGGCATTGGGAGTTATACCACATGTAAATGACAAGTTGATGGGTGCTGACGAGTTGATGGGTGCAGCACACCAACATGGCACATGTATAGATATATAACAAACCTGCACGTTGTGCACATGTACCCTAGAACTGAAAGTATAATAATAAAAAAAGATAATGATGTCCAGTTCCATCCATGTTGCTGCAAAATACATGATTTCATTCTTTTTTATGGCTAATATTCCATGCTGTATATACACTATGTTTTCTTTATCCAGTCCTCCATTGATAGACACATAGGTTGATTTCATATCTTTGCTATTGTGAATAGTGCTTCAATAAACATATGAGTGCAGGTATATTTTTAATGTAACAATTTCCTTTTTGGGGGGAGTAGATACCCAGTATTAGGATTGATGGATCAAATTGTAGTTAATTTTAGTTATCTGAGAAATCTCCATGCAGTTTTATATAGAGGTTGTACTAATTTACAGTCCCATCAACAGTATAGAATTCCCTTTTCTCCTCATCCTCACCAACATCTCTGTTAATTTTGACTTGTTAACAATAACCATTCTGACTCATGTAAGGTGGTATCTCATTGTGATTTAATGTACATTTCTTTGATGATAGTGATGGTGACATTTTTTATGATTGTTGGACTTTCATATGTCTTCTTTTGAAAAATGTCTGTTCATGACTTTCTCCTACTTTTAATGATGCTTTTTTTTCTGTTGAATTGTGTGAGTCCTTGTAAATTCCATACATTAATTATTTTTTATTAGTTTGTTTGAGATGGAGTCTCGCTCTGTCACCCAGGCTAGAGTGCAGTGGCATGCTCTCATCTCACTGCAACCCCTGCCCCCAGGTTCAAGCGATTGTCATGTCTCAGCCTCCCCTGAGTAGCTGGGATTACTTTGCCTGGCAAATTTTTGTATTTTTAGTACAGACAGGGTTTCACCATGTTGCATGTTGGCCAGGCTGGTCTTGAACTCCTGGCCTCAAGCAATCTGCCTGCCTTGGCCTCCCAAAGTGCTGGGACTACAGGTGTGAGCCAACACTCCCAGCCAGGGTATTAGTTCTTTGTCACATGCAGTTTGGAAATATTTTCTCTCACTCAGTAGATTGTCCATTTTTCATTCTGTTGATTATATCTTTTGCTGTGCAGAAGCTTTTTAGTTTAATTAAGTCCATTTGTCTATTTTTGGTTTCGTTGCATTTGCTTTTGAAGTCTGTCATGAATTCTTTTCCTAGATCAATGTCCAGAAGAGTTTTCCCTAGGTTTTCTTCTAAGATATTTATTTCAGGTCTTACACTTAAATCATTATTCCACCTGAAGTTAATTTTTGTATATGGTGAGAAATATGGGTCCACTTTAATTCTTCTGTGTACAGTTATCCAATTTTCACAGTACTACTTATTGAATAGAGTGTCCTTTCCCCATTGTATGTTTTTGTCAACTTTGGCAACAATCAGTTGGCTGTAGGTATTTGACTTTACTTCTGAGTTCTCTATTCTGTTCCATTGGTCTATGTGTCTGTTTTTGTTTTATTACCATACTGTTTTGGCTACTATATTTTAAGTCAGGTAATGTGATGCTTCCAGCTTTGTTCTTGTGGCTTAGAATTGCTCTGGCTATTTGGGCTTATTTTTGGTTCCATATGAATTTTAGAATTGCTTTTTCTAATTCTCTAAAAAATGATCTTGTTACTTTGATAGGAATTTCCTTGAATTTGTAGATTGCTTTAGGTAATTTTAACAATATTGATTCTCCCAATCCATGAGTATGGGATGTTTTTCCATTTATTTCTGTCTTCTACAATTTTTTTCATCAGTGTTTTGTAGTTTTTCTTATAGAGATCTTTCACTTCATTGGTTAAATGTATCCTAGGTGATTTGTTTATTTATTTATTTATTTATTTGTAGCTAACTTAAATAGGATTGACTTCTTGATTTGGTTCTCAGTTTGATCATTATTGCTGTACAGAAGTGATACTAATTTTTGTATGTTGATTTTGTATGCTGAAACTTTTCTGAATTCGTTTATCAAATCTAGAGTATTTTGGAGGAGTCTTTCCAGTTTTCTAGGTACAAGATAGTATTGTCAGTAAATGGACATGATTTGACTTCCTCTTTCCCAATTTTCATGTCTTTGACTTCTTTCTCTTGCCTGAATGATCTTGTTAGGACCTCCAGTACTATATGTCGAGTAAGAGTGGTGAAAGTGGACATCACTGTCTCCTTCCAGTTCTTAAGGAAATGCTTTTAGCTTTTCTCCATTCAGTATGCTACTGGCTGTGCATTTGTCATATGTGGCTTTTATTATTTTGACTTATGCTCCTTCTATGCCTACTTTGTTGAGGGCTTTTGTCAGGAGGGATGCTGAATTTTGTCAAATGCTTTTGTCACATCTATTGAAATTATCATATGGTTTTGTTTTCATTATCTTTAGGCGGTGAATCACATTTATTGATGTGCATACACTGAAACATTCTTGCATCTCTGGGATAAAACTCACATGATCATGGTATATTATCTTTTGATGTGGTGTTGGGTTTGGTTTGCTCGTATTTTGTTGAGGATTTTTGCATCTATGTTCATCAGGAACATTGGTCTTTAGTTTTCTTTGTGTATGTGTTCTTGCCTTGGTACCAGGGTGATACTAGCTTCATAGGAGTTAGGGATGGTTTCTTCCTCTTCAGTTTTTTGGAACAGTTTCAATAGGATTTGTACCAGTTTTTCTTTGTATATCTGGTATAATTCAGCTGTGAATCCTTCTTACTACTTCTGCTCATTTTTTATTTCTTGTGGGGAATATTCTTCAGTCTGTAGGAGTTTTGCCAGTTAGGTGGATTTCTTTCTTTTAATCAGCATATGATTATATTGTATTTTTTTTTTATCCATCCACTAATCTATATCTTTTAAGTGGAGCAATTAATTCATTTACATTTAAAGTTAATATTGATATGTCAGGTTTTGTTCCTGTCATCATCTCAATGTTATCTAATTGCTTTACCATCTCATTTGTGTAATTGTTTTTGTAAGATCCATGAGTTTTACACTTTTGTGTGTTTTTACCATGGTGAGTATCAAACTTTTGTTTCCATGTTTAGAACTCTCTCAAGCATTTCTTGTAGGATCAATCTAGTGGTAATGAAATTCCTGAGACAGACTTTTTTCTCCTTCATTTATGAAGCTTATTCTGGCAAAATACAAAATTTGAGGTTGACTGTTTTTTTCCTTTAAGCACCTTGAAAATAGAATAGAATACAAATCTCTTCTGACTTACTGTAAGGTTTCTGCTGAGAAGTGTGCTGTGTCTGATGAAGTTTTCTTTAGAGATGACTACATGTTTTTCTCTTGCTGATTTTAGGATATTCTTCTTTCAGATGGACCTTGGACAGTCTGATGACTATATAACATGGTGAGGTCCTTCTTGCAATGTATTTCCCTGGAGTCTCTGAGCCTCTTGAATTTGTGTGTAAATCTATTGCTAAGCTATGGAAGTTTTCCTCATTTATTTCCTCAAATAGGTGTTCCAGACTATTTCTTTCTTTTCTCCCTCAGGAATACCTATAATTTGTGGGTTTGGATGTTTAAAGTAGTCCCATGGTTCTAGAAGAATTGGCATATTTTTTAAAATTCTTTTTTTTTTTCTGTATGTCTAGTTGAATTAATTCAAAAGACCTTGTTCAAGTTCTTAGATTCTTTAGTCTGCTTGGTGTAGTTTATTGTTGAAGCTTTCAACTGTATTTGTAATTCCTTCAATAAATTCTTTATTTCTCGATGTTCTAATTTTTTTTAAGAGACAGGGTCTCACTGTCTATTTCAGTATCTGGAGTGCAGTAATGCAATGATAGCTCACTACAGCCTCAATCTCCTAGGCTCAAGGGATAGAACTGCCTCAACCTCCCAAGAAGCTGTGACTAGAGGCACACCATCATGCCTGGATACTTGTTAATATTTTTGAAAAGCCAGAATCTCACTGTGTTGCCTAGGTTGATCCCCTACTCCTGGCCTCAAGCGATTCTTCTGTCTCAGCCTCCCAAAGTGTTGGGATTACAGGCATGAGCCATCATGCCAAACCTAGTTATTTTTAACATGTCTACGTTTTTTGGTAAATTTCTTGTTGACATCCTGGATTGATTTTCTGATTTCTCTGTATTGGCTTTAAACTTTCTCATGGATCTCATTAAGCTTCTTTAAAATCAATATTTTGAATTCTTTATTTGGTATTTCAAAGATTTCATTTTGGTTAAGTTATACTGCTGGAGAGTTAGTGTGATCCTTTGAGAGTATCATAACACCCTGTCCTTTCATATTTCCAGAATTGTTACACTAGTTTCTTCTCATCTGCAGAGGTCTCAGATGCTTATTTCTTTCTGGAATACTGTTCCCTGTGTCAGCAATTTTTGTATTGGGTTGTACATTTTGACCTCCAAGTCAATAGCTGGTGCTAGTATGTAAGAGTCTCCTGTGGCAGTAACAGAATGGGTTATGCTTGATCTTTGTTTACCAGGAAAAACTCTCCTGTGCTTCAGGCAGTGAGTTAATCTGTGAGATGCCTAGTGGCCTAGGTTTGACAAAGCATTGGCTAAGTTGGGCAGAGCTAGACTGGGCAGGGCTGCCCTGGGTCTCCCAATGGCAGGCGCAAGCACCAGCCCTGACAGGGGTGGCAGAGGAATCGCACAGACTGTGTAAGATTTCCTTCATTATAAATAGCCTTACTGTGGTGGCTTTCTCAAATGACAGATGTAGTAGCAATGTACTGGGTGGGTCAGCAGGCTTAGGGCCTCCTGAGTACCTGGGGTGTTGTGGGGGATAGTGGTAGCTAAGGTGGTGAGAAGTTTGTCTGCTATTCACTTGCTGTGCAACTGCAATCAGAAGTTGTAATGGGCTGTGCAGGTTGACCTCCCAGCCAGTAGGTAGCGCTTGCAGGACTGAGGCAGCTGGGGTGTTGGCAGGGAGATTTATGGTCGGCCTTTGTAAACCAGAAGCACTTAGATTCCCAGGCAATGGGCAGAGTCATGGAATCTCAGGTCACTCCCAGAGATTCCTGCCTAGTGTTTGACCACCAAGGTTGTAGGGGTAATAAAGTCCAACAGAGCTTGGCTGGGCAAGCCCAAGTTCAGGCTTCCCCAAGGTCACTAACTCACAGAGGTTGAGGGCAGCCCTCAGGCCCCTGGGGCAATGTTCCAGGAAGGGGCAGGGGCGGCTCTACATGGCCAAAGAGCCCACATATGGGGAGAGGGAAGCCCAGGATCCACAGCTCAGCAGGCCGTAGTGGGAGCCACCTACTTCCCAAACCCTTAACCCAGCAGGTATTCCACTGCTGCCCTGTTGCTAGCAGCAGGCCAAAACTGCCAGCCAAGTCTCAAGCAGTCAGTGTTCAGATTGTGAAATTGCCCCAGGTCACAAGACTCCCTGCCTGGAACAGAAGCCACAGCTCCCAGGCCACATCCCTCCTGGTCCAGTCCAGTGAATCAATTCCTGTATTGGCAGCAGAACCCACACCATACTCTCCTCTCTGTTCTGACTGTGGGGGCTTCTCCCCCATTCTAGATCAGATGGCGAATCTCAGTTCAAAGCCTCATCCAGCTTGTGACCACCACGCCCACTGAATGGCAGATTTTTGCACAGTTCCTGTGAGCTAGGATCAGGAATGGTCTCCCTCTATGAACACCGTGTCTGGAGCATGCACAAAGCACCTCCCAGTGCCATTCCTTCTCACAAATTCTCACTGCTGCCCAAGTCAGTTCTTGTCCTTGGTGGGGTCCAGGAGCTCCTTGAGGATTGCCTGGCTCCTCAGTGGGAAGCATAAAGACAGTCTTTCACCATCTCTTGCTCTGGTAACATAACTTTCCGCCCAATCCTCAGCATGGGCTGCTGCCCTCCACACCTCCAAGTAGTCAAAAGTATCCAAAGAATATTTATTAATTTACTTATTTTGACCTGTGGTGTTTCTTCTTGGATCCTTCTTGGGTAAAAGTTCTCAGTGTAAACATCTACACCCTGTTTTGCTATTTCCAAGTGGGTGAGGTGAGCTAACAAAGCCTCTGATCCATCATCTTCAGGGAAAAGAAAACTGTTCGCTTTTATTACGACTTCCAGTATGCCCATTTCACAAATTAAATATTTTGTCTTTATTATTGACTGATTGCAAAATTGTTATATTTTAAAAGGGATACAAAGTAAGAAATCTGTATGGTATTAGTTTTAGGGGAAAATATTTTTAAATTATGGAAAAAATAAAAAATTAAAACTTTATTAGTTACATTTTGGAGATTTTTTTGACATTTCCGGCATTTTCTCCAATTCATCTTATCTACTTTTACAATCTACTTAGGTGAATGTCAACTTTGGAACCATTTTTAAAGAATAACTACAGAAATGCTGGAATTTGTAAAGTCACAAATTGTTACATATTTATATATTAAGTCAGTGTTGTATGAAATTTAAGCAAATGTTAACCTCCTACAAGCAATTTATTATCTAGAAATATATATAAAGATTAATTGCATTCTGCATGTTTAAATTGAATCTGATTTAATTCACAATTCCTTAATACTGAACATTCTAACTTGGGCATACATAAAATTTATGGATTGAAAACTCTACAGTAACCATGATTATAATGGGTAATCTCTTACACACAGTATCAGCATTTGGAAGGGTAGTCAGATATAGTGCATCATCAATGAAAGAAGCTTATGAAAATATTATGAATATGCATGGAGTTTAGAAGACAATTCAACATTTACCCTTAACTAGTTACTATTTAGCTTTAGTTTCCCCCAAGGCAGAATTTAGGATAAGAGTTAGAATACAAGTAGTTTGTTTGGGATATAATCCCAGGAAGCACAATGAGAGAATGAGGGACTGAGACTAGGAAGGGAAGACAATAAAGAGTGTGTTGATGTGGTTCCCATGGGAACCTGGGGTCCCATCCTGCAGTGTACCTTCTGAGTGACAATCTGGGGCATAGCATGGAACTATCCCACTAAAGGGAGAACATGGTGTTTATCCATGAACTCCTGCTCTTCATTCTGAACTCCTTGGCATTTTCCACCTGCTCAATGCCCAAGCTAAGTATACTCCTTAGGCAAGAAAGTGTCTTCAGGTAGAAAGATTCTGAAAGCCTTGGAGATGGATAGAACCTGTCTGCAGGTGATTTCTTGGGTGGGCAGAGGGGATTTGAGTAGGGAAGTGTTAGCAGCGGCAAATTCATATGGGTCTGCAGCAACCTCAATTCTTGCTGCCTCATAAGAAAGAATTCGACCAAGAGGGCATAAGGCAGAGCGGGAGACAGAGGAAAGTTTTAGAGCAGGAGTAAAAGTTTATTAACAATTTTAGAGCAGGAACTAAAGAAAGCAAAATACATTTGGAAGAGGGCCAAGTGTGTGACTGAAGAGATCTAAGTGCATGGTTTGACCTTTGACATGGGGTTTTATACATTAGCATGCTTCTGGGTCTTGTATCTTTTCTCCCCCGATTCTCCCCTGGGATGGGCTGTCTGCAATGTGCAGTGACCTGCCAGCACTTGGGAGGGGCTACATGCGCAGTGTGTTTTCTGAAGTTGTATGCATGCTCACGGGAGGCGTTTTACCCTTACCAGTCAATTGTTCCTAGAGGAAGGTTATGTACCTGATAAACTGTGCCATTTTGCCTCTTACTGCACATGCTTGAGCCAACTCACCCAGCTTCTGAGATCTTATTGGGAAGTGCTGATTACAAGTTTCAGGTGTTTTCTGTCTATTGGGAGATGGCCTTTCCCTGGCACTGCCTGCAAGCAGTTATTATTTTAGATAGTGTAACAACCGCCTAACCATCATCTGATGATTACCTGACATTCCTGATTGGGAAGGTGTGGCCTCTCCTACACTACTCATGTCTGCCTAACTGCCTACTCTAACAGAACTACCAGTGACAACCTCAGTCACCATTTTGGATGCTGAGTCTATCCACTTCAGCTGGGCAACCATCAGTCCCTCTTCTCTATGATCTCTACTTTTCTCACGGCACAATCCATCTTTCCTATCCCTCTCTCCTCTCCCAGTGAATTCAAAAAGATAAGAAAAGTACTTAGGCATTCTAACATGCACTATTATTGACCTGAGGGTCTTTTAACAATTCTAAGTGATGTTACGATTATGTTTACAACTATTCACTATAAGGGAATACCAGAGAATGCAAGAAAGCATACACAGCATTAGTACAAGTGTAACAATGTCAGAAACAATCCCATAATTTCTGTCTTTCACGATATGCTTCAGCCAATCATTGAGTCATCTTTACATAAATACAGTCACTGTGCTGAAACTCACCTTCAAGAATTATTTTTTTACTTGATCTTGACCAGATCCCTTATTTTACCCACAGACATTTATCAACTTAATTGCCCATGCCCTTGGCATATAACAGGTCTAAGGTTGTTCACTAAAACGGAGCATTTCAGTCAAGTTTATATTATTTTCTTCTAGTTGCTGGTTCCAAACAAGACCTCTCTATCTCCTGGAATTCAGACATTTACCTGTCCAGACCACAATTGTCAAACTAACTTTGACTTCTTACTTATCAACCTGGGTTTCTGCTCTCCCAATTCTTCCTGACCTTGGCAATTATATACACTTTCACTCGTCTATTGCCTGTCTAGAGTCTGTTCTCTTAAAACTACCTCAGTATATTGCCCAGTTCTGGCTTCCCTGCCCTGATTACTGTTCCATTGGCACCCATGGAACTGCTGTCTATTCATTCAATCAGTAAGTACTCATTCCATCATAACTATTAATCTAATCATTAAGTATTAATTCAATTTTTGAGAACTTACCATGTGTTCTGTTTTAGGAGTTGAATCACAGCAATGAATAAAACAGTCCAAGTCCCAGTCTTGAAGGAACTTAATTATCAAGGGGTGACTGGTCAGAGCAAATATTTTGTTAAAATATGTTTACAACAAATACTCAGTTTGAACTGCAGCTTCAGTTCAAATTATTTCCTCAGAACCACCACAACTGACCATAACTAGACAGAAATATATGTCATTTAACACTGCAAAAAGCAACTAGAAAATAATTTGCCATGTTTGAAATGTAAGGTGGAGTCTGAAAAATATGCTTTACTTTTTAGAGTATTTCAAAATAACCTTTGCCCCAGATAGTTTTGAAACAAAAGAAATTCAGAAAAATATTTGGTCTGTCTGTGGTTGATACTTTTTTTATTTGAAAACCATTATCAAATACCCTAATTTGCTTTGTATCTACCCTAATTTTTTAAAGTCTGAAATAGAGTAATTAATTTATTTATTCACTCATTTCATATATTTTGAATGTCTATTGTATGTCAGAACAGAGCTAATTTTCCAAGGGGAGGGATGTAGAATAAGTAGGCAGTCAAATAATGTATGACGGTGCATATAAGGAAATAACCTGTATACACTGATACGGGAGGTAAGGGGGAAGGTTTGGGCGAAGGGAAACTTTTCAGATAAACAGAGAATGCTTGAGAAGTTAGGAGTGAGACTGAGACTTTTTTTATGTCAAAAACAAATATAACGTGGCTGAGACAGTCTCATATGCATTAAATTGATTATAACACATCTGCCTGTTATTCATGACTGTTTCCCACAATGTTCACCTTTGTTCTGAAAATGTGACTGAAATTCCAAAAGTTAAAAGCAAGAGAAAGTTTGAATGGGTGTGAAACAAGGACTTAGAATATAATTGCTCTTTCAACATTAATTATACTGTATATTTTGAGAAGCTATAATCAAGAATTGAAAGTTGCTTTTTGTCTCAGGTTCAAAAATCATGAAGCAACAATTTACACAATGAATGTATCTTTGTAAGAAATTCTGAAACAGAAAACAATGAGTTGGTTACAATTTCCTATGTGAAAATGAGTCCAGACAAGGGATGTTGCCTCTCAGCTGTTTTGGGGGTTTATTTTGTGGATGCTTGTTAAGGGGCATGGGAGGTTATGAGGGCAAATAGAAGAAGGTTCAATAACAGAAGCATTTAGCATAAATAATTTTTAAAGACACTTTTGAGAAATCAAATATGGCTAGTTTTACACATTAGATTTTAAAGCATGTGAACAAAAAATTGTTGGCCAAGACAATTTTCCAAAACCTCATCTTGTTCTTATTCACCAAATTGTAAATAAACTATCTATTGCTACCTCTGTAAGCCCTATCAATATAATTATATGTTGCTATGGCTTGGTTTCATCCTAGTATTATTACATTTTAAAAATAATCATATTCATCCTTTTATTCCCATCTAATGGAAATAATGTCTTCAGCATCTACTGTAGGAACATTATGACTTATGTATTAATATTCAGACACAGGCAAATATTTAATTTTAGTTACATAAATTTATATAAAATTATCTTGAAAAATTAAGCTCATATTTAATTATTATATTTACTTAAAAAGCCGTAAAAATAGCATGTTTTTCTAATAAATGATTATTATTTTATTCTCAATTCCTTTTTGTCTGATAAAACAACATAATTCCTATAGATGTAAACTAACATCTAGTTGAATCATTCATGGTTTATCTGATTTTATGACCACAGAGTAATAAAAAAATGGAGGCAGAAGAGTAGAGTTATGTACCCCATAACAATATTTTGGTCATTGACAGACTATATATGTGATGGTCTCAGTGATCAGATTGTAAAACATAATATATATAGGGTTAGTACTATCCACAGTTTTAGGTACCCACAGGGGGTCTTGGAATGTATCCTCCTTGGATAAGTGGGGACTACTGCACTGCACATACTGTCCATGACATGTTTTCTTTTTGACTCAATCTATGTAACTCAGGCAATTTTCATTTCAGTACATATATGTAGTTTTACACAATCTTCAGTGATTGCATAATTCCATTTTAAAACTAGTAATTTTATTGTTTCTATAAAAAGACACATGCTTGTTCTAAAATATAGTCAAAAAGAAAAATACAAAGAAGAAAGCCACATATCCTCAAATGATTCCATCACCAGATATCATTGACATTCACTGTCCAGTATTCCAGGCATCTCCCCAAGCCCAAATAACTCAGAGTATGGCTATATATATAAATGCCGTGCAAGAACAGGGATAGTGTCACACATACCACAGCTCTTTTTTAATTTCTTCAGTTCCTGTTTATTAAGTACAAACCATTCTTTTTGTCATTGCCAAAAAGAAGTAGCAGCAAAGCAAGCCTCAAAGATTTCAGGAAATATGAAATTTAAAACTTTGTCCGGAGAAAACTCCGTTAGTTTGTCCGGAGAAAACTCCATTAGTTGGTTCCTGCAGACAACTAAGAAGCCTACACAGTGATATGGAGCACAGTGCCTCATAGACACAGTAGGTGGCCAAACTCCTTTCCAAGCATGGACACCTGTTGAGGTACATAGCTCTGCAGCAGCCACGGGCAAGCCTGGGGTCCCTCGGACCAGTGGCGACCTACTCTTGCTCTAGTGCTGCTCCTAGAGACAAGCTTGAGAATCTGCTGCTGATGTGTTTTACAACCTAGGAGGTGTCTGTGGTAGGCATACCTATGTCCCCAAAACACTCATGCCCTAGTCCCTGGAACCTGTGAACATAATACCTTACATGGCAAAAGGGACTTTGCAGATGGGATTGAGTTAAGGATCTTGAGATAGAGAATGATCCTAGACGACCTGAGAGTCGGGGGAGCCACGTAGTCCTGAAGGTCCTTGTAAGGGGGAGGCAGGAGTGCCAGAGTCAGAGAGAGGTATAAGCACAGAAGCAGAGATCAGAGAGGGCTGTGCTTCCTATCGCTGTTCTAACAAATTACAGCAAACTTGATACCTTAAAGTAACACAGACATATCACCGTTCTGGAGCTTAGAATCTAAAATGGGTCCACAGGGTTGCATTCCCTCAGGAGGCTCTGAGAAGAATCTGTTTCTTGGCCTTGTCCAGCTTCTAGAGGCCTCCTCATCCCCTGACTGGGGGCCTCTTCCTCCATGCTCAAGCCAACAGTATAGCATCTTCAAATTCCTATCTAATTCCACTTTGCTATTAGGTACTTAGAAGTATAAAAAAGTAGAGGCATCATCTAGAAGAGGGTAAGAAAAGAAAACATGATCACAGCTGCTAATCAGCATACACACACTCACACACACACACACACACACACACACGCAGTCTCTGCTGTTGTTGGCTAACATGTAATATATCAGGTGGATGTTCAGTATTTACAGAGGGCCTAAAAGATGCATAGTGCTAGTTAAATAGATAGACAAAGTGCTGAAATGGATATTGCCTTCCTTTTATTCAAGAAAAGGCAATGTTTTGTCTGCCAAGAATTTGACATTTTGCTTAAGGGTAAGATGAGAAAATATTTAGGTAGGCATTAAAGGAAAACAGAGAAATTTAAGTAATAGCAAAATGCCAGTAAAACACCACACACACACACACACACACACACACACACCCTGATTAGCCACAACCCTTTAGGTAAAGGTCAGAAAAGTATAGAATAGGCCTATAAGAAATAATGGTTACACACATACACACACACAGATGCACACACATGTATTACATAAGACAGAAAGCTTTTTGTCTATAACTATTCACAGCCAAAATATGCCTGGCTGTAGAAGAGGCTGATGAAAAATTATCAGGTGGGAAAAATATTCGAGCAGGTGATACATGTTGAAGAACAGACAAATCAACAATTCATCCTTTAATGCTGTCTAAAAACGTAAAGCAGGGTTGGTACAATTTAGTAAATGCCATCCATCCACAAAGCCCATATCAAGCCAATTTCCAACAGCCAACATTTTCCATCTTATTTTCTCTATAATATTTAGCTCTTTGCTTTAATTACACTTGATATTTGTAAAGAGAAAGCTGGCGTTGTAATAATTGGATAGCTTTTTTATCTATGTTGGCAGAAACAGAATTTTCTCTTATATTTGAAGAGCAATACAAAAGCAAAGCCTCCTTTTCTCACAAACTCAATGCCAAAACTATCCTCTGAGTCACACAGTTTCTTTAAATCATGTTGTTCTGAAAGTTGAGATGTGCTATCTTAAAGCTGCTGCCAGGATCACGCTGTTCCTAAGCTAGTACCAAAAAACTAGCAATGTCAATCCGTCAAAATGTATAGACCTCTCCAGTACATTATTTTTCTCCTCTTTTATTCTCTTCTTCCTTCTGACATTCCCTCTTTTTTTCTTTCCTTCTTCTTATCCTTCTTTCTTTCCTATTTTATGCTTCTCTTTTCTTCCTTTTTTCCTTCCTTTTTTGTCCTTCTTTCCCCTCTTTATCCCCATCTCTCTCTTTCTCTCTCTCTCTCTCACACACACACACATACACACACACACACATTGAGGATCAAGAGAAAGCAAAGTAATGACAACCTTTTAAAATTACAGATCCAAAAGAAACTTGGAAGGTCCTAATATAGCAAGAAAATTCTCTCCTAGCCACATTTTTTTTCTAGAAAAAAATAATTCCTGACTGAGCTGCAGAGTTTCAGAAATGCAGCACAATACCTTCAGTTTTAAAGGAGAAATTGAATCTTCTAATGGAAAAAAAAATTCTGTGTTGAATTAATTACTTTTAATGTCTATAAAACATTTTAACTGTTGGGGATAATGTTTTATTTATCATTAACAGCAATCAAATATAAATGTATTTTTTAAATTGTTTCATCATTAAATAAGTATTTTAAATTGCATTATGAAATCTAGGAAAGGTATGCTCTTTAATATGTACTAATGACATTGTGAGTTGACTGTCTAGGCAAAATTCAAATATAATCCTGTAGACTTTCGTTAAAAAGCAGGTTTTCTAAGTTCTCATTCTCATAAGTTATTCTTAGCAATTTTAAAATGCCAGAAACATTTCTTAAAAATTTTGAATTCACTTTGCAAGCAAAATAGATAACTCTACATGTGCACAACTACCAAAATTTTCATTTATGTATTCAAAATACCTGTTTTGAAAGGACATTTACCTGTTTTCAGTCACAACTTAGGTGTAAATCTCTAAAATTTTAGCTGACAGGTTTTACTATGTAATAAAACATGTCAAATTCAAACTGACAAGTGGATTTCATTTTTGGAGGGTTTTTCCTCACACCTTTTTCCATTATAATACAAGTACTACTTAGCCATATGATTTTCTGCAAAACTTAACGAAAATGTAAAACATAATGCATGTCTCAACATCTTAACACTTACATAGAGCGTTCTGGGGGAAAAGAAGAGTCTTGCTAAATTCAGAAAATTGTGCTGTCTGTAAATGAAGAGGCTGCCAGCTTTCATCTGTTCTCTTTCTCTAGGTAGTTGCATGCCTGCCTTCTAAACCTAGAACGAGGACAGTAATTCCGTCCTTGTTGCGTCTCTGAAATTCTTCAATTACTCAATTTGTGGAATTAGAATATCTCATTGTCCAGCCACATTTGTTCTAAGCAGATGATCTGGACATAGAGAGATGTCAGCCAATGAGCAGAATAACCACTGTATTTGCAGCTTATCTTTTAATGGAGATCTGGAGAGATGTAAAATGCAATCATCCCATTAAGTATGCATATGCACCACTCATTTAATCAACCTGGAAATTATGAGATAATGTATTATATTTATTTTAAGCCACAATTAATATTGGAAATAAATACTAATATAACAAGCTATATAAGTTGTAAAACACTTTTATTGTGGGTGCTGACTCCAGTTTGGTGAGTGGTGAGAGACTAAACTACAGTTTACTGAAATTGTGTCTGTGTTTGTGTGTGTGTGTGTATGTGTGTGTGTGTTATAGAATTAATCTCTCTGTGTGTGTGTGTGATATAGAATTACTCTATTCTATAACCATCATTATTAGCATGAACATTAAGCAACAAGAACTGGTGCTCTAGTTTAGCTACAGCAGGACTTCTTAATTTTGAGCTACATCCTTAGATGAAAAGAGACATTAAGATTGTATTCGCATAAAAACTTTTCATTATTTAACTTTTAACCTAACAATAGATACTTAAAAACTTAATTTTTTGTACAAATGCCTCAACATTAAATAGAAAATGATATTTATTTATTATCAAATGTCATATAACAAAAGAAACGCTAGCTGTTATTAAAAGTGGACCACTACTGCCCCCTTCTGGTATAAAAAAGGAAGAAAATTATTCTCAGGACTTGAAAAGACACTCTCACTAATCCCCTAAACAGCTGTTTCAAGTCAGATTTACACCAATTCTTTTCTGACTTAGTAATAAATACTTCATTCTTCACCTAAAATGTTGGATTTTCTGATGTTTTACTGTTGTGAGTTACCTTTCTAGGAAACATTATAAAGTCAGGGAATCCTGTTAATTCTTAAATATAATAAAATGCCTTTATATAAATTGAATTTTAAAATAAATTTGGGAAATCATCTTTTAAAAAATATTGGAAGTTTTATCATCATTGGTTTTACATTCGATTGTGTGAAAGCTAATAAACTTAAATCTATATCTGGCTTAATCACATTAAATGTCATGTTGCCGCGGTTTTCACCAAATTCAAGCTGATACTCACAGACACACTCATTCATTACACTCCTTTCTGACATAACATAAAGGGCAAAAGGCAGCATGATAGATTAAAAAGATATTATGGTACAATATTAATTACAGTATCAGCACCTTTTTCTAGCTCAGACTGCATATAAATGTCTATTTTCATTTTTACATTCAGAATATACTTTGAGGGAGAATGGATTTATTGCATAGTGAATGGGAATTTTGGTCAGATATTTTAATGTCAGGATGGCACCAAGTGTCAGCACGTTAGAAAATTTGGAATTTCTGTCTTTAACCCAATTTGGAATTTTGCACGTAAGATTGAGGGATATTGTACAAATCATAATGTATGTAACCAGATAAAACAAAACAGAAACACTTAATTTAAAAATTCTACTTTATGAAACTGTAAGGCAAAAAATATTACCTTTTCTCCAAAGAATTTTAGAAAAGTATAACAAAACACTAGTTTGTAGAAGTGAAATATTAAAATAAATGGTACTGTATTCTTAAATTATAATAGTATCTCCTAGTGTTGGGCATATTACAATAATTTATGAAATCTTCCATTAGTAAAATTACCCACAAATCAATAACTTTTGATACTGCTTAAATACATCAAAATAAAAATATTCAGTATTTCTAACACATCTCATCAAAATATGGATTTATTATCAAGATCAACCTCAGAAAAAAAAAATCATCCTCAACCAGCAATGTCACATTGAACTTCCAAATAAGCTTGCTAAATGCCTCTGTTATCTGACTAGGCTCAATTCATATTTTACTCCTAAAGTACCATTATTCCATGTCATTACTCATACTTCATTCCAGGATAATTTTGTTTTCTGAAAAATATGTGGCTATATTTTTGTTAGTCTTTCCTGCTCCCCACTTCAGGGTTGTGTGTCTTTCCTACTGAGGCAGTTTAACTTTCACACATTGAAAATGACAACCAGCTCAATTTGGTGATGCAGAAGAACTGAATACATCAGGAATAATGGGACCTAATGAGATGTTTGTGTTATACTATATTTCAAATGAACAAGTGCTGCTCTGTGAAAGTATGAAGAACCCAGGAAGTAGTACCAGAGGGATGATTTCTGAATGGGTGTTTTTACCTATCAAATTTGTGACTCTCCTGCAGCCTATCCTGTTGACCAGGAGTAACAGCAGGATGAAACATGCTGACTTTGCTGATTATTCTTTCCTGAGACTCTCTGACAGAATCACTTATAATTTCTAAAATTCTGTGGTGTGATCCAGATGTTTCTATTCCACCTTTCTCTTCAGATTTTCAAAAATATACAAAGGAATCCCTCTATATAGAGAATAATAAATCAAATGAGGAAACAATTTAAATTATTATTTTTAAGCAGCAATAGTGATCGCATTATATCACAGGAAAACTAAAACATATTTGATTTCTAGCTTTAACTCTTTGACTGCATTTAATTATGGTCCTTGTTTTATTATCACTCCCAACAAGCACATGGAGGGCACTTTTCCATACATTCTCTCTGACACTCAGAGGCCAATTCTCTCTGAATGCAAACCACACATGGTACAGCTGCAGAGTGCTGATGCTGGTATGCAGACACTATAGACATGCAACTGTCACTAGGTGAAACTGCATTAATAAATACTCACCTCAGAGAAGAGGCAGGTATTAAGGCGTTTAAGGCATATTATACATTATATTCAGAAATCTCTGAGTTGCTTGTTGCAGTTCAGAAGGAAGAGGACCCTGAATATTTTAGGTTTATATAAACATTAATATGTATATGTAAGATATTGCTACTATAATCAAAAGGACCCCCAAAGAAAAACCAAACATGATCTATGTACATGGGAGGAAAATCAACTGTATGAAAACTAACAATTTTAGACCCAAATTCTAATTTTTTATTCATATGTGCCAGTTACCCAAATGTTTTACATATTTGGGAAAATAAAGGCTTTTCCATGTATGCAAATATTTATAGCATTTGTATACGTAACAGTTCTCCCAGTTTTAGGATACCTTATCTAACATATATTCTAAACTTGGTATATCTGTGTACTAATTATGAGAATCATAAAATTATGTTTCAACAGAAAAGAAAAATGTAAGAGAGAAAAAAGCACTCCAAAAAAATAAAGCAACTAAAGCTGTTTAACTGTTAATGATGAATTCCAACTATTAGGTAAAGATTTTTTTTCCTAGGTAGATCGTGGGAGTTCGTGATAACTATAGGTATGATCAAGGCTTATTTCAATGCTTTGAAATGTCAAATGAGTAATTTTATTCTCTTTTATTTTTAAACTATTTGCAGAGACAACACAAAATTATATAATGTTACATTTATTTTAACCTACACTTCTTCCTTCATAAGGTTACTTGTCTAAACATTTCACTAACATTGTGCAATTTTAAACTGAGAAAAAGAACAAAGTTACAAGTGTGACAATTTATCAGGAATAGATTAAGTGACAGCTGTAACTAGAATCAGAATTAGTAGATTATTTTAATAGTTCCAGGAAGAGTATAATTTACAAAAGTACATTTGAACGATGTTAGGAAGATATCAGGAAGAATTATTTGCCTAGTACAGGATGATTTCTTTTAAGTTAAACTTCAGTAATATTCTTTCCATTTGAAATGTCTTAAGTATAGAGATGTGTCTCTTGATTCAGCAATTCAACACAGATTCATTGACATGAGAGAAAAGTGAGCATTTCCCAAAGATTTTGCTGAAGTCATGGAATCTTTTTGTAAATTTATGATTTTTAAAACATATCTTTTGATAGATTGTCCTTCCTGTCATTGTAATTCTAAGAAAATAATATATGCATTCAAATTTTTTGATATACTAAATTAACTGCAATTCATCTTTCTTACAGTTGAATTACTAAGAAAGAATTTATTTAGTCAAAGCTTCATTATATTCTATTTATCAACTCCCTAATATCTAGAAATCTGTTTTTTTCTCTATATCTAGAAATCTTTCCTTTTTTCCTGAAACACTGCTCCTCCAAGAAATCTTGACTATTTAAGAGGTATTAATCCAAATTTTCCTAAAGTCTAAAATATTAACAGCCAATATTAATATTTTACCAACAGAATCCACTTGACTTTAATGCAAACATATATGTGATACATGTTTTTGTGAAGCATCTTTCATTATGTCCCTCAGTATGTTCTTTCATAAGTCTTATCCATTTCAATATCATTTCTTCAGGTGAAAAAAGGAAAAAAAAAGCTGCAGGAGGGACTATTTATCCCTTACACAGTGATGTGTATTTTTAGGTATTTCTTAGATTGGTGATGATGATGATTAGATGATGATAATGATGATGATGATTTAAAATATTATACTTTTATAAATATTGCTTGAAAAGAAGAACTTCAACTTGGGAATTATGCCCGACACAAATACACCTTTCAACTTTACATTTTGTAATTTTAAATTTCCCTTTCCAAAAGTTCCTTCTGGATAATTTCTTATTATCCTGCTTGAGTTTTTATAAATGGTACGCATTGCAAGGCGGAATATATTTTGCATTTCCGTCAAAGGTTTAATACCCATTGTAAGTAGATTCATGACTGTACAAGGACTATAAAAAAAGAAATTGCATGATATCCTTACCCTCACAGTGATTACATTCCCTTTCAAAACCAAATAACTGTAACATAGAGCACAGTCTCTCCTACATTATGGGATGTTAAACTTTCACTCACAAAAAGCTATGCATTTAGCATATTTACTATAAACAAGTAAAATGTATTTTACCTGTTAACTGATACAAAAGTGTTTTCTCCATAGACCCAAGGAGGAAAAAAAGCAAGTGGGTTATAAACACATACAATACAGATAGGTTTAATAGATACAAGACAGAAATTCAAACTAATATAAAGATTTGAGCTGCCTTACATTATCGATTTTGGTTAAATGGAAGAAAGAAAGAACGTTTTTTAGTATAGAAATATGCATATTTATGATATATCTAATTCAGTGTCCAGTTTGTTTTATGATTTTTGTTTACTAAAGAGAAAGAAAAAGAGCTCTATACTCTCTAGACAAAAACATGCTGGACTGAACACTAATCAGCCAAATGTGACCTAACTTTAAACTGCAATTGAAGAGTTAGGTCCTATCAAAACTGCCTACTCACAAGACTCATAAATGACCGTGTACAAACCAGTAAATGACCATGCAAATAGACAAGCGAATAAAAGGAGAACTGAAGATCAATCTATAAACTTAGGCACAGAGAGTAATTTATTTGTGATTGAAAAATAAAAATAAAATATAAGTTTAAAATGCAAATATAAATTTTCATGCGAAGATTGAAGCTATGGTTCTATAAACCTAAATATTCCCTGTACTAAAGTAGTTATCAACAGAAATTAACATTTTATCATTACAGTTTCACCTGGGAAGAAGATTCTGAATTTTACCTATGTCTAAGCAATGCTTTTCTAAATGGATTTTGAATAAACTCAGAAATGACATCACAAAACAATAAGCCAAGTTCATTAAGGATATTCATTCCAAGTACATTGAGGCTTTAGCCAAGTAGATTGAGAAAAGTAATGACAAATTTTTAATGGCAGCTCATCTCCTTAAAATGAATTTTCTCAAATCTCTTCTGTTGGAACTTGTACAGTTGGAAGCATGCAGTTGATCGTTCCTAACATTTGCATGAATGTGTATGTGCTTGTGAGTGGCCACTATGTGTGAAGTCTAAGGGGACTGCTCCATGTTAATGAGAAACCAAGGAATTTCTCTAGCAGCATCTGGCATAAGTGTGAATCACATAATTTAAAGCTGCCTGGGACAGCTTTTACTTACATATCTTATTTCAAATTTTAGATCTTCTTTCTTAAAAAACACTTTAATCTTTATAATATTAAAAAGGGAAAAGTGTTCTACCTTGTGCTTCAAGAAGCAGTTATGGATGGAGGATACCGCCACCCCATGCACTCTGGTGGTACAGAATGAACATCACAAGCTCATACTGCTGTTTTCAGGAAACTTGAAAAG
>NW_012115488.1:10319511-10332011 GCF_000951035.1 Colobus angolensis palliatus | reverse complement strand
ATGACATCATAAACTGCTCAATCTACAGATTTTTTTGTCTGTGTTAGGATAAAAAAGACAATATATTGAGATGGAAACTGCTTCTGAACAACTGTTTATCACTAATTTAACTATTTCTAATAAATGACATTTAGACCTTAACGTTAAGTAGTGTAATTGGAGGCAGTCTTTATACTCAATGCTCCCCTATTTCCCCCTGCTCCTA
This sequence comes from Colobus angolensis palliatus, assembly GCF_000951035.1. Lineage (NCBI taxonomy): Eukaryota > Metazoa > Chordata > Mammalia > Primates > Cercopithecidae > Colobus > Colobus angolensis. Next base: position 10,331,806 of record NW_012115488.1, on the reverse strand, counting down.
CCCCTCCTCTATTATATCCTTTGGGCAATTTCATAGCCTCAGTTATCACCTGTAATGTTTAATTCATGAATATGTAGCCCAGTCCAAGCTTTCTCTAGGGCTCTAGTCTCCATTTCTCACTCCCTCCTGAGAAAAACATTCTGGATACTTTACTAGAACTCCGAAAGACATTATGTCCAGAAAAGAACTCATTAACTATACAAGCCTAGTTCTCCTCTTGTATTCTTAATTGTAATCATGCTATTAATAGCCTCCTATAATAGCTCAAAACCCTTAATGTATCAGAGACCACCCTTTTCTTTATCTATGACATTTAGTCCTCATCAAGTTTGGTCACATTTATTCCTTCCTCTTTACTCCCCAAATCCCTTTCCTTATGCAGTTCATTATTTTCTTTTGTCTGTTTTACTTCAGTTGTTCCTGAACAGGTCCGCTACCTCCTAGGTTTCCATCCTACTATTTAACCTTCACATTTCTGCCCAACAAATTTGTTTACAGCCCAGCCCCAAACTTTATTCACTGCTTAAAAAACTTTCAAACACCCACGTTAACAATTTAATAAACCTCCTACTAAAATATTTTTAAGAGGTAAGATAGAAATAAATAAAAGGAAAAAATATTGAATGATGTCTCAGCTCCTCAGTCTGACTTGACCTTCAAATCTCCCCACATTCCCACATCTGGCCACAACATCATTTTTTATTATGATTTTTATTACCCCAATCCCCTACCCCGCCTGGCTCCTCTAATGAATGTGATGTAGTAGAAATAGTATGATGAGAGAGTGTCTTAGTTTGTTTTACGCTACATAACAGAACACCACAGATTGGGTAATTTATAATGAAAAGAAATGTATTGGCTCACAGTATCAGAGGCTGGGAAGTCTAAGGTCAAGGTGCCAGCAGGTTTGGAGTCTGGTGAGGCCATTCTCTTCTTCCAATATAGTGCCTTGCATGCTGGATCTTCCGGAGAGGAGCAAGGCTGGATCCTCACATGGCCAAGGGTGAAAGGGACAAACTGGAGAGCTACCCCCACTTCTAAGGCTCTTTTTATCTTTTTATAATGGCATGAGGGCTCTGCTCTCAGCACCTAACCATCTTCCACTGGGCCCCACCCACCAATATTGTTACAATGGCAACTAAATTTCAGCATGCATTTTGGATGGAGACAAACATTCAAACCATAGCAGGAAGTAACACTGGAAGAAAAACAGTCTCTTGTTGATTTTGTTCATTGATGCAATCCTAGGCCTAGAACATAAGAATTCTCAAAAACTACTTGCTTGGTATTTCAATTGAAACATTTTGCATCTGAAATGGGAGATTTGATTTGATTTACAGACCATTAGTAGGCTTGACAAAATCAGTGAGGGCATAATTTTTTAGACTAGATCCAATTTTTATTCTTTTGAGACAAGCAATGAGACAGGAATTTAGGAACTGAGATGTACCAAAATAGTCAAAAGATTCTTCATTACATTTATATATTCTTCTAGGAAAGAATGTTTTGATCACCTTTATAGTTTCCATCAGGACAAAAATGACTGGTGACTGTGATATCTAAGAGGCAAAACAAAAGGTCATGTCCTTCTTTCTTCTTTAGTGATGATACTAAAAAAAAAAACCTGGTGCAATATTGGGAATAATTTTATACAGGACTGTATAAACACCTCACATCCTGTGTGTTGCAGTATACTCAAAATGTTCTTCTGAGAAAGGTTCACACAGTCCTAAGCATGATTTATGTCAGCACAATAGACATGATTCATGTTGTTCCTCCCATTTTTGGCTCACAAAAACAAATTACTAATTATATTGTGAGTATACAGTATATGCAAAAATTATAGGTGAATTAAGACTATAAAAGAGAATTTGTTTGACCAGTAAGCTATCATTGTTCATTATCATTGTTAGTTGTATGATCATTATATAAATCACACACACACACACACAGAGATAATAAAGTCTTCTATTTTATCTTTTGATACTACCAAATTTGAAGAGCTCTTCTTACTACTAAAAGAATTGATTTTGAAGAGTGTATTTCTTAACACACAGTAGATGTTCAAAGAAGTTTACTACTTTTCTCCCTTCTATTCAGCCCATTCTCCACCTATGTTAAACTTGTCTCTTGTCTGTATACACTTTGCTTATATAAATGGCTCTGCCTAGCATGCCCTTTCCTCTGTTCCAGCCTGCCCAAATCCTACCTACTCTTCAAGAATGAATTCAAATGACGCCTTTTCCATAGTTGCTAGTTCCTACATCTTTGGGGATTTACCGCTTTTGGGATTTACCTCATCTCCATTGTTAAGGTCTAATAAGATTGATGATAAAATTATATCTGACTTATTTTTTAATGACTCTCCTCTCCCTAACATCTAATCCAGTGCCCTACAATCAAGCATGAAAATCCTTAGTGAACAAATAAATATTATCTGAACTTAACTTATTGCCATCAAGGAAAATGAGAGAGAAGCTAATTAAAAGTCACAAGTTCAGCAGTTCCCATAGAGTAGCAACGGACTCAAGCTCTGTTTTCCTGAATCCTAGGACCTTTGAATCTACATTATGTTAATCCCATTTATGAATGGAAAATGAGATTTGCCATTTTTAATTTGAAATACATATCCAGTTCTTAAAGCAGACAAATTGGTCAGGTCTACACCGTAAATTACAGTGGAAAATGATTCCAACTGTCTGTGTAATTAAAGTTCAATCAAATAATGAAAGAAGTATTTTTACCTTGAATAATCCTGCAATTACCCTAATTATCCATATTCATTTGCACTCTCTATAACAAAGAAAAACAAGACAATAAATGCTATATCTAAGATTATCTTTAATAAAATGCATTAAATATGCTTCTGTTTTAAAGAAATTATGATAATCCCTTTGCTGAATATACTGAATCTAAAGAGGTAGAGTCACTTGTCCATTGGAGACATTAAAAAAGGTAAAGAGAAATATTTAAAATGGATTACAAAATGCCAATACCACACATGTAACTTGTTAATACTTTTTTTCTGTCATGTTCATATTACGTTTCTGAACATAAGATGGCCTTGGCTCCTTTAAGAGCCCAATTGTTAAACTGGAAAAATGTCTCTGCAGCCTTGAAAGTTCACTGAGTCTCCTTCAGTAAATAAATAGAACTTCTTTATTAAAAATAAATAATCTTTTATTGTGGTTTAGTAAATCATTTTTATTAGAAATAGAAATCTAAAATAGCAAGAGTGTCTTAGTCAGTTTAGACTGCCATAACAAAATATCATAGACTGGATGGCTTAAACAACAGAAACTTATTTTCTCATAGTTCTATAGGTTAGAAGTTCACAGTCACAGTGCCAGCATTGTGGAGTTCTGGTGAGGTATCTCTTCCTGCCTTATAGATGGCAGCCATCTTGCTCAGTGCTCACATCCTCACCTTTGTGTATGCCTGAAGAGAGAGATGTCTCTTCTGATAAGGATACTAATTCCATCATGAGGGCCCTATACTCATGACCTCATCCAAACTTAATTACCTCCTAAAGAGCTCATTTCCCACTACCATCTCATGGGGATTAAGGTTCAACCTATAAACTTTGAAGGAACGCAAGTCAATCCATAGCAAAAGGTGTACAATTATTGTATAATTAATTTAGAATGTAATCAATGACTGAAACCTGATTAGAAATTAAGACATGGGGATTTAAAAAGAAATGCAGGAGCTATTCTGTAGAATATTTCCTTTTCTTAGTTCTCTCATTTACTTCTACATTTTCTCTTAACATTAACATGAAAAAAATCATCAAGAAAAATAAGGAGAAGAATTGCAAAATATTGAAACTATGGAGTCAAAAAAGTTGCAAGGATGGATCTAGATTCCTGGATTCAAACAAATCTGCAAGAGTTTTTCTGGTGAATTCAAGGGTATGCTAGTAAATACTTAACAACTGGATATTTTATTTTTTTAAAAAAGTCCCGATTTGTAGTATTGCTGATTTCCTTAGCTAAATATTCTCACCATGGTCAATTTCTAGCTACCAATGTTATGTCACTGAATGCAAAGTTAGGAAAGGATGCACACAATTGACTTTCACAATCCAGTGAGAGTTGGCTTCACCATACTACTGAGTGAAGAGATTTAAAATGTTCAAGTCCAATACAATGTATAATGTCGTCTATTAGTATAAATACTGAATTTTTAAAAAAGTTTTCCAAGACTGCAAATGAAGACAATAAATACAAGCTTTTTAGTAAGACAGTATTTTATTCCTGCTGTATAAACATCAATAATAATATTTCTTTCAATCTTGTCTCAAATGTATCCTTTATTGGTTCATCCTTTATGGAAATGATTCATTGCATGGTATTAAAGTCCATTATTGAAAAAATATAACTAGATAGTTATTGTGATCAGATCACTTACATATTTTAGTCCTAGACCAATAAATGTATAGCTATAAAGTGATGGTGGAGACCACCCTTACTCAAACTTTATTCAATTTCATAGAAGCTTGAAAATATGAAAACAGACTTTTCCAAGTTAAAATAATGTCAGAATATACCAGGGCATCCATTAATGCAGTATTGGGCTTAACAGAACTAAATTTAGTTAACCTGCATTAGAGTGATCTGCACTAGAGTGTACCTTTGTAATTTATCACACTGAATTAACCTGAAAGTAGTTACAAGAGAATGTATAATGTCTAAAAATAACAACCAACTTTTTAAAAAGCAATAATGTAAACCCTATCTAAATAAGCCTTACATCAACAAATATAATAAACTCTTACAAATACAATAAACTTCTGGAATATTTGTAAAGAACTAGACTTTACTCAACATCTTTTCTCTCCTTCTTCCTCATTAACAATATCTGCATTTGTTGGGAGTGGAAACGTCACAACTTTGTTGCCATTCCCAACAAATTATGAAGTTCCTCATAGTCCTTGACTATTATTTGTACATTTCTCAGCAACAGAGCAAAATAAACTCATTATGTTGCTCAAATCCAGTTTAAGCTAATTTCCTCTGGTATCTGTTACATGTAACCAAAATCAATCTGTAATTGATTTACGTACACCTTGATGCTTCAAAGTGGTGTGCTGCCAATAAAAAACTCTAAAACATGAAAATAAAATGTAGATACAAGGATTCAGATATGGCACATGGCCCTTGATGTGTGGTAGCAAAAAAGTTTTGTCAAGTTACCAGCTCTTGTACCTTAAAATCAGTCTACATACAAACCAATTATGCAGAGAAAGAGGAAGTGGTGGGGAAATTTTAGAATGTTAGTACACACAAGCACATTCTTGCAGCTCTTCACAAAGTCCTGTAAGAGAGAACCGAAGGAGCTAACCAGTCTGCAAGCAGAGATGTTAAGATACACCATTTTGCTAAGAAAACTGCTATCTTAGTATAGTCAGGCTGCTGTAACAAAAGACCGTAAGCCAAGTAGTTTTTATAAAAACAGAAAATTATTTCTCACAATTCTAGAGTCTGGGAATCCCAAGATCAGAGCATCAATAGACTTGGTGTCTGGTGAGGGCCTGTTTTCTGATTTACAGATGGTTCTTTCTCACATGTGAAAGGGTGCGGGGTCTTTCCTGGCCTCTTTTATAAAGACACCAATCCCATTCATGAGGGCTCTACCTATATAACCTAATCACCTTCCAAAAGCCCCACCTCCTAATATTGTCACCTTGGGGGTTAGAATATCAACATATAAATTTGAGGGGGACACAAACATTCAGACCATAGCAACTGCCCTCCTAGAAAATCTAAATAAACTGGAGTTTTTCTTGCTTTGGAGATGTACAGATCACAAAAGCAGTTGTTCCTATACTCCAAATAGAATGACTTAAAAATATCAGGCTTAGACTTCCACTTAGTGACTTCTTAGACCTACCAGAGAACAGTTACAAGAAAAACTGCCACTCCAAAATCGGAGAGACAAGAGATTCCAGAAAGTTACACAAGATCTGGAGCAGAAGTCACTGGAGTATAAGCTGGTAGGAAACTTAGTGGCAATTTTGATGAATTGAGGGATTTCAAGTGTGAATTAACGTACAAGTTAGGAAAACTCTGAGAGTTTCCTGGGTTTTATTTCCAGGAATCTCACTGGATTCTCATGGTAAAAAAATTTGAAAACAAATCACATGGCTCTGGCAGGAGGAAGGAATAAGTAATTATTTTGAAATATGTCAAGGCATTCTGCATTACCAATACCTACTTTCCCAGGGAAAAGGCTACCTGAGCCTTATCACAGCTGGAGGGAAGGACATTTCTCCCATTCCAGCCCTGCTAGCCTTCCTATTTTACCTAAGAGTAAAAATACTCTTACAGAAAGTATTATAGAAATACAGTAGAAAGCTATATACCTCATGATTAAAAAAAAAAAAAAAACCCTTAGCAAACTAGGAACAGAGTGAGACTTCCCCATCTTGATAAAGAACATCTGGGAAAAGCCTGTAGCTAACATCATATCTAATGGTGAAAAAACTGGATGTTTTCCCACTAAGGTCAGAAACAAAGCAAAGATGCTGCTCTCACCATTCCTATTCAATGTCATACTCAAAGTCCTAACTAATGTAATAAGACAAGAAAAGGAAATAAAGAGCATACAGATTGAGAAGGAATAAATAAACCTGTCTTTGTTCACAGATGAAATTATTTTCTATGTACAAAATTCCAAAATATATCAACAGACTCTTGGAACTAATAAGTGATTATAGTAAGATTGCAGGATACAAGTTGAGTACACGAGGGTCAAAAGCTTTATTTTCTGCCAGTAATAAACAATTGGAATATAAAATGTAAAACACAATACCATTACATTTGCACTAAAAAAAGAGAAACACTTAGGTATAAATGTAATAAAATATGTACAATATGTATGTGAGGAAAACTACAAAACACTGATAAAAGACATCAGAGATCTAAATAAAGGGATAGTCTGTGTTCAAGGCTTCATATTCTTAAGATGTCAATTTTTATTTCTTTCCAACTTTTGTTTTAGGTTCAGGGGGTATATATGCATGTTTGTTACATGAGTAAATTGCATGTTATTGAGATTGGTGTACAGATTATTTCATCAGTTAGATACTAAGCATAGTATCCAATAGGTAGTTTTTTGATCCTCTCCCTCCTCCCTCCTTCCACCCTCAAGTAATCCCTGGTATCTGTTGTTTCCTTCTTTGTATCCATGTGTACTTGAAGTTTAGTTCCCATTTATAAGTGAGAACAGGCAGTATCTGGTTTTCTGTTCCTGAGTTAATTTGCTAGGATAATGACCTCCAGTCCCATCCATGTTGCTGCAATGGACATAATTTCATTCTTTTTATGGCTACATAGTATTTCATGGTGTATATGTACTGCTTTTTCTTTAACTAGTTCACCACTGATAGTCATATAGGTTGATTCCATGTCTTTGATACTGTGAATACTGCTCCAATGAACATACATGTGCATGTGTCTTTGTGGTGGAATAATTTATATTCCTTTGGGTATACACCCAGTAATGGTAGTTCTGTTTCAAGTCCCTTGAGAAATCTGTTTTCCATAGTCACTGAACTAATTTACATTCCCGCCAGCAGTATGTAAGTATTCCCTTTTCTCTGCAACTTTGCCAGCATCTATTAATTTTTGACTTTTTAATAATAGTCATTGTCGATTTTTTACAAGTTGATCTATAGGCTCAACACAATTCAAATCAAAATCCAAACACGTCATTTTGTGAATACTGACAAACTGATTCTAAAGTCTATATGGAAAGGCAATAGACCTAGATTAGTCAACGTAATACTGAGAAAGAACAAAGATAAAAGACTCACACACCTTATTTCAAGAATAAGGCCACAATAACTAGGATACAGTGGCATAGTTGAAGAAATAGACACAAACATTAAGAGAACAGAATAGAGAGTCCAGAAACAGATAAACACAAGTGTAGTCAACTGATATTTGACAAAGAAGCAAAGACAATTCCATGGAGAAAGGATAGTCTTTTCAACAAATGGTGCTAAAAAATAGATGTACGTATGCAAAAATAAATAAATAAATAACCCTAGACACAAATCTTACACCTAACACAAAAGTATATTTTTAAAAGGTTTACACAGGTAAATTTTAAATGAAAATTATAAACTTCCAGAAGATAACATAGGAGAAAATCTATGTGATCATGGGTTTGGTAGTGAGTTTTTAGATATGACACCAAAAACACAATTTATAAAAGAAAAATTGGTAACTTTAGCTTTCTTAAAATTAAATACTTGTGCTCTGCAAAGGACACTGTTAAGAAATTGAAAAGACAAGCAACAAACTAGGAGAGAATATTTTTGAAACATGTCAGATAAAGGACTTCTGTTCAAAATACAAAATAATCTTTTAAAACTCAACAAAAATGAAACAACACTATACTTAAAAATGGTGAAAAGATCTGAATAGACACACATCCCACCACAGGAGATAAACAGATAATAAACAAACTTATGAAAATTTCTCACCATAATTTGTCATCAGAAAATTACAAATTAATATAATAAGATACTGCTACACAGTTTTAGAATGCCTAAAATCCAAAAATCTGACAATATCAGTGGCTGATGAGGAGCAACGGGACCTCTCATTCTTTGCTGGTAAAAATGCATAATGATAAAGCCACTTTAGAAGGCAGTTTGGCAATTTCTTACAAAGTTAAAAGGAGTCTTATCATACAATCTAGCAACTGAAATATTTACCCAAATAATTTGAAAATTTATGTCCACAAAAACCAGCACACAAACATATATAGCAACTCTATTCATAATTGCCAAAACCTGGAAGCAACTAATATGTACTTCAATAGGCAAATGGATAAACAATGGTACATAAAATAGAATATTGATCAGTAAACAAAAATGAGTTTTTTTAACTTTTATGTTCAGGGGTACATATGCAGGATGTTACACTGGTGAACATGTGTCATGGGGGTTGATTATACAGATTATTTCATCATCCAGGTATCAAGCCTAGTACCTATTAGCTACATTTCCTGTTTCTCTCACTCCTTGTAGTCTCCACCCTCTTACGGGCCCTAGTGTGTGTTGTTCCCCTCTATGTGTCCATGTGTTGTCATCATTTAGCTCCCACTTATAAGTGAGAACATGCAATATTTGGTTTTCTGTTCCTGCATTAGTTTGCTAAGGATAATGGCCTCCAGCTCCATCCATATTCCTGCAAAGGACATGATCTCACTCTTTGTGTGTGTGTGTGTGTGGCTACATAGTATTCCATGGTGTATATGTACCACACTTTCTTTATTCACTTTATCATTGATAGGCAACAAATGAGCTTTTAAGTCACTAAAGATGAAGATGAATCTAAAACACATATTACTAGTGAAAGAAGGAAGTCCAAAAAAAAAAAATCCAGTTTGATATCAATTACATGGCATTCAGAAATAGCAAGACTATGAAGTCAGTAAAAAGATCAGTGATTTTCAAAGGTTTGAGGAGGGGGGTTGAATAGGCGAAGCACAGGAGATATTTTAGGGCAGTAAAATTATTCTGTGTGTCACTATAGGGGTGGACACATGACACTATCCACTTCTCAAAACCATAAAATGTACAACACAAACTTAACATATGGAGATTTGAACCTAACGTATATTTTTTAAAATGTTAAGAATTCAGGGGACCCCAAAATGGAATGCAGAATGTACAAAATAATCTAACTGTACTACAAATGTGTGAAACTACCTCACTTAAGAATTTGGGGGAAAGGATCCTGATCTAAGTGACTGGAAATGAGTGGTATCTATAAGACTAAAGATAAACAGGAATAATACATAAGCACCACACTATCATTGGTAAGGTTTTTCCTAAGGGGATACATGTTTACAATTCAGATATCACAATACCTGTATAGTGGAAATGAATAATTAAGTAAATGTATGGCAGATGAAGGGATCTAGGCTTCTCATTGTAGTAGTGAGAGGTTACAGAGAAGACAAGGTTAAAATGACCCAGATTGTAATGGATTACATTTACAGACATCGGTATGAACTCATGTTTAACTAAATACAGATACAGAGGGTTACATATAGAAATGTTCATAGATAGTGTATATGTGATTAGTGTACACACATGTGTTTCCTTGCTTTGTCAAGAAAGAGGACCTGGAAGCAAGAACAGATCAGTAAAAATGAGCATGCCTAGTGCCAAGGTCTCAGTTTCTACTGTCATCTTCCACTGAAAGGAACCAGGGCTCCTTGCAAACATAGCTGCTTCCACGACTGGGCAAGAAATAGATGCGTGTGGAGCATCTTGTAGTGCCAGAAAGTAAAAAAGTGTTCAAAAAGAAAATCCCACGATGATTCAGGTATCTCAAAGGGACACAAGAGCCAACTGAAAGAGCCTACAATTCCAAAGCTGGAGCAATTCAAGTATCGTAATAATGCAGTATTGGATTATAACACAACATGTAAAATAAGTATACTGATATAAATAAATGATTCAATAAACAAAGAGATTTGACAAATTTCCCATGCAGAATAATTCCAAATAATTCATGTAGATACTTTACTCTTATAAGGGTGAAGCGTAACTCCCCATTCCTTAAATGTAAGTTGTGCATAATAACTTTCTTCCAAAGAATGCTGTTTATAAAGAAAAAAAAAAAGTGAATGGAGGGTAGAGTAACTTTACAGTGAAGAAATAAGACAAATACCACTTCCAGGTGACTGAGGTGAACTTCAACAGTGATAACTCCTATTGATAATATTAAAAAATAAACTTGGTCACATTAAAATGTTAATGAGTTTATTTGAACATTCAGTGATTCACGAATCAGGCAGCACCAGACCATAGGCAGTTCTGCCCTCCACGTGGAGGAGTGGGGAGCATGAGAGAGAAAAATTTTACAAGGTATAATCAAGACAAAGAAATTTGATTGGTTAAAGTGGGATGTCCCTAGTTAGAAGACAGTTGGTAGTTTCTGATTGGTAAAATTTAAGTTTGGTTTTACTGTTTACATTTGGCTTACATTTGCTTACCTAGGAATTCAAGGTGGTGGAGCTGTATCAGCCTAATGGCCTCCCAATCAAAACTTTTTTTAACAATTGTACATACTCTTGATGTGATGTGATGTAATGAAAGTGGGACTTTACCTTTGTGATCTACCTCCCAAAAACATATGTCAGCTTAATCATGAAAAAATATCAGAATTCTCAGGTGAGGGACATGATATGAAATACCTGACCAGTATTCCTCAAAACTGTTACGGTCATCAAAAGACAGGAAAGTCTGAGAGAGAGTCACAGCCACAAGGAGCCCAAGGAGACACGATGACTAAACATATTGTGATACCCTGAATTACAGCTGGAATAGAAAGAGGAAATCTGAATAAAATATAGACTTTAGTTAACAACATCATATAGATACTGGCTCATTAACTGTAAAAAATGTATCATGCTAATGGAAGAATTTAATAATATAGAAAACTGGGCAAGGGATATATGGGAAGTCTATGCTATCGTCAGAATTTTTCTGCAAATATGAAACTATTATAAAATTTAAAAATTGTTGTTTTTAAAAAGGCACACTTAGCAGTAGGTAAAACTGCCCTAAGTGTTATCAAACACATTCTTTTAAAAGTGCTCTGCTGAACAATGGGAGCAAGCCCGGCCCAGCAGATTAGATGAGGGTCTTGCCACAACATCCTATTGTCCCAATTGGCTTCAAGGACATGGCTCCTAAAAAAGGGGAGAAAAAAGGTCAGAGCATAGAAGCCAACTCCCGAGCGCTAAAATTATCAGGTTTAAAACAACATCCAAGCAAGATCTTTAGTTGTGTTTCCTAACAGGTAGAAACATACTGATTTCTTACTAAAGTTTGTGGGGAACTGAACTACTAAACAAACAAGATGGCAAAGAACTGCTTGTAACTGTGTACTCTGTAAAGGGATCCACAGGCCTCCAGATCTGCAGCAGTAGGAAGTGGGATGAAAGATGCACAACCACCCAGGGGACACAGTCTCCAAAACTCAGATGTAGCCATCATAAGCATCGAGCTCCTCACACAAAGCAGGACCTGCTGGAACAAGAAGCCCCCCCTACTCTTTACCAAGCACTTTTAAAGGAATGTGCGTGACAATGCATAGGGCATAGTTTTATCTACTGCTAAGCCTGTTTTCTTTTTTAAACAATTTTAAAATTTTAGGATAGGAAGAATCAATATCGTGAAAATGGCCATACTGCCCAAAGTTATTTATAGATTCAATGCCATCCCCATCAAGCTACCAATGAGTTTCTTCACAGAATTGGAAAAAAC
>NW_012115488.1:10278901-10317965 GCF_000951035.1 Colobus angolensis palliatus | reverse complement strand
ATAATAGTTTTATATTTACAATCTCTTTTATATTTACCATCTTGATTTTTTGTTATAAACCAGTAACTGCTGTGTGTTTCCCTTGTCTCCTTTTCAAATAGGACTTTTTAAATGTAGTGATTGTGCACTGACTTAAGCCAATGTGGTCATTCACAATTAGTAGATTCTTTTTGTTAAGTTTCTTTGGCCCCCATTGGATATAAGTACATAAGAACTAAATGTTCATATCTCACAACTGTGCAAGACTGAGATCAAATTCTGCCAAACACGTATTTTAGTATGTACTTTTTTTTACAATCTTTTCTGTAAAGGGAATGAAACTTTTGTTCTCATTCCTTTTAGATGTTCTGGCCAAACCATGCATGAAAGGATCATTGGAAATAAACAAATAAATTTTCTAGCAGAAATAAATGAATATTCTAGGATTCAGGTATACTGCTAGTTGGATTAAGTCAATGAGCTCCACTATGTATGTCTAACATAGGACTATACAGAATCTAGGGCTTACAATGTCATTCCGAAGGAAAGTGGAAACAAATTGAAAGGAATATGCTACTGAGGCCACTAGATTCTTAGACCTTGTTCATGGAAAGCCAGAGGTGAGTGTATAACATTTCTAGAAAGTGCACATATCTTAAACATCACTTATTTCACGAATGAATAATCATTTCTAAAGTAGATTATCTTAATTAATACATCCTTTGTTAGTGGTTAGTTAAAGATAATTGAAGGGCTTATCATAGCTGCAGGAGTGGGAGTGAGTTCTGGCAGATACAATGCCAAATAGAGTGCCTCAAATGTTAACCGATTACCATAAGATATGTATTAAAAGTGACATACATATATATAGCACCATGCTTTAAATAAATTATTTTCAATCAAATTGTATATCTGATTTTTCTTTACCACTGTGTATTGGGCATGTAGGGAACAGATCAGTTTTGGTTTTAGGTAGCTCAGTCATGGGAAAAAAAATTGAAGAAAAGTATTCATCACCTAGAAATCCTAGGCTTAAAATTCAATGCGATAAGATGAGATTTAGGGACTGTCTCCTTTGGAGAAAAGAGGGCTTCTCTAGTCTCCCAGCATTATTCATTTCTTTAATAGGAGAATAAAACTATAGTTAGGGATTCTGTCTTATATCTCAATATGCTGTAGCCACTAAGTTGAATACTACTTTTATCCAAGGATATTACTTTTCTTAAATGACTTGAGCAGTTGCTTCAAAAGTCTTCTGGCATTCGTAAAGGAATAATAGAGCCTAAAGAACAATACATACACAGTTTTGTTAAAAAAGTTATTAAAATCGGGCTACTAGAAAGACACTTTAACACTAATGTCAATATAACAGCTACATAATGCCAAATACGTAACTGCATATATTAACTCATAAAGGATATTTTATACGTGATTTTTTAAAAATCTGTGATTTGCTACCACACTTCATCTGGGTCTCTACTCAAATGACATCATCTCATTAGGCCTTCCTTGGCCGCCTTATCTAAAACATACCATCCCCAATATTCTCTTTGCCCCTCTTCTACATTATTATTTTCTTAGCACTTATTACTATGTATTACACCGTATTTTTTTATGCATCAATCTTGTTTATTGTCATATAACTTCCTTGAGAGCAGGACTTTTTGTCTATTTGGTTCACTGTTATATTCACAGGGCCATATCAGTGCCTGACACATAGTAGTAGCTACTCAGATATTGAATGAATTAATTACTCTATTAAAATTTCACAATATTTTTCTCTTGTGGGTAAAATGATAGAACATCATTGTGATATTATTTATTTCAGTAGAATAAATAGAAAAAATACAAGAATCTTTTTAAATTAGAAAAGTCAATACCATGAAAATTTGCCTAATGGACAATTGGTGATAGACAAGAAAATAAATAAGATCTGGAGACAGTATGTTCAGGTATAAATGCAATAGTGTTACTAATGGTAGATTTGTTATTTTTCTCATTTTTCTCTTAAAACAGATATCATTACTCAAACCAAATTAGCTCAATGGTATACCTTTTATACTAAGAATTGAGTTTTTGGTTTTCTTAATTACATAAAATCAAAATAAAACAATATATATTAGCTTTATACAATAATTTTTCTTCAATTACATAGGACTACATTATTAAAAAGGTGCTAATAATTATTCATTTAGCTACTCTCTTTAATAACAAGATACAGACTCAAAGCTGAGAATGCTACAGAAAGGACATTTTTAATAAAATAAGAAAAGAAGATGATATGGTTTGGCTGTGTCCCCACCCAAATCTCATCTCAACTTGTAGTTCCCACAATCCCCACATGTTGTGGGAGGGACCCAGTGGGAAGTAACTGAATTATGGGGGCAGTTTCTCCCATGCTACTCTTGAGATAGTAAGTTCTCATATGATCTGATGGTTTTATAAGGGGCTTCCCCCTTCACTTGGCTCTCATTCTTCTCCCTCCTCCCACCACGTGAAGGAGGACATGTTTGCTTCTCCTTTTGCCATGATTGCCCTCCCCAGCACTATGGAACTGTGAATCAATTAAACCTCTTTTCTTTATAAATTATCCTATCTCAGGTATGTCCTTATAGCAGCATGAGAACAGACTAATACAGATGATAAACTATGGTTTGACCAAAGTCCTAAGTAAACAATATGCTCCAACTCAATAAATCAAAAAACATTTCTTCTGTTTCCCACTAATACTCTTATTACTATATACAGAGTAAGAAAATATCAACATAAAACATAAACATAGACTCTATCTATGAAACAAACATTTATCTTGATGATAAAAAGTGAGAGAGAGGCAATGTAATGTAACTAAGAGTGGAATTACTTTGAAATGATAATGTGAGTTTTTCACTCATTAGCTTTGTAATCTCAGGAATGTTACTTTACATCTTTGAACTACAGTCTCAGTTTATTCCTCTGCAAATGGAGAAAAGAGTTTGGATACCATATTTAGCTCTGCAGCTTTTTATAAGAACTAATGATATGATGTCCAACAAGTGCTGGGCATGGTGTCTATATACATTATTTCATTAACAAACTGTATCTCTATTTAATCAGTCTGCATCTAAAACACAAATCTTCATACCAATGCATATCCTTTGCTGTACTGAAGGCATAGGTTAATAAGAAAGTGCTAGAATTCTAGTCAAAAGACTTTCATATTGGTAAATTTTATTATGTGACAGATACTTTATGAAAACTTTATTCAACATATCTATAATAAATCAAGAACGTTCCATTAATAGCAAGTAGCTCATCCGCATGGGAAGAAAGAAGTTTATTTTAAAGATAAGAAAATAGAAATGAAAAAATATTTAGAATGTAATAAATTATAGATTGTGTAGAAAACAGAAAATAAAATGTGAGTATCTGTAAAACATGTAGGGACTCTTAAAATGAAACAAAACACAAATCCTGGGATCGAGTATTAGTGTGCATTCATTTTCTTGGAGGTAGACCTATACAGAGCTGTCCTTGGAAAAGTTATCTGACCCCTTTGTAGGCAACCTAGAGTCTATATCAAATTTCTCATTCATATGTATTCATTCTTCTCTTTGAAATGTATCTGATGTGTCTGATATCATATTTCATACTGGAAGATTTAATCCCTGATATTGTTTGGATTTGTGTCCTCACCCTTATCTGATGTCATCCCCAGTGTTGGAGGAAAGGCCTGGTGGGGGGTGATTGGATCATGGAGGCAGACTTCCCCTTGCTGTTCTCATGATAGGGAGTGAGTTCTCATGAGATCTGGTTCTTTAAAAGTGTGTGGCACTTCCCTCTTTTCTCTCTTCCTCCTGCTCCAGCCATACATGTGTTTGTTTCCCCTTCCATTGTGATTGAAAGTTTCCTGAGGCCTCCCCAGCCATGTTTCCTGTACAGCCTGCAGAACCATGAGCCAATTAAACCTCTTTTCTTTATACATTACCTAATTTCAGGAATTTCTTTATAGTAGTGCAAGAATGGACTAATACAGTCCCTAAGTAATCCATTTTTGTAGATAGAGTCCTAGGGGGCAATTATAACAACATTTTGGTCATGTAAGACTGAACTCATTAAAGGGATGCTTTTGTTTTATGTTGTTTTGCTTGTTCTGTTTTAATGCTTTAACATGCAGAGCCCTGTCTACACTACCTTGCAACTGTTAAATCTTTATAATAGAGATGCTTCTGTTTTTTAAAAAAATTCAGGCTTTATCTATATGGCAACATTGACTGATGAGATACCTACTTTTTTCTTGTTCCAAGTTCTTTATATTCTTTCTTACAGATGGAAAGTGTTCCTTGTGCCAGTTACCACTTGCAAAAAAGAAAAAGGATTCTTAGATCAAAAGCTATTGATCACAATTCCAAAGTCAATGTCACATTTCTCATCCCCTGCACCAAAGAACACTGGCTAATTTACAAGCAAGCAAACCAGACTCCAAGGCCAGGGTATGATCACAATCAAAAATTGTGTTTAGTATCAACAATAATTCACAAAAGATTTCTTAGTACTGATGATCAATCAGCTCATTTTGCACAAACATTGTTAATGCCTTAAGGGACACAATTTAACTGACAATTTTAGTTTATGATAATAAATTCCATTATAGCCAAGTACATTTTTAACTTGTGGGGTATTTTTGTTAGTACTAAGCCATTATTTCTTCAGCAAGTGTCTTTTAAAAAGGGATTTTAATATGGCTGAGACTTAAGGCTCAAGGACTCTATAAAAGTAATTAAGAATCATGAGAGGTATTTTAGAAAGGAAAGAAAGTCTCAAGCCTACCTCTGCACATTTAAAACAGGCCTAAAGTTCAGGGCTCCCTTTTCCCAATTAGATTGAAGTTTCAGTGTCCCTTCAAAGATGCTGAGAGGTATATGCAAGCATCCAGTATATACTCTCATCCATTCTGAGAGTGAGATTAAAAGTAATGTCAGACTTATTTGTCTTTCAACTTTTCTGTTCTCATTGAGTCACAGCCCAGTGGAAGACACAGAAAGCAGTTATGATAAAGTGCTATATGAGCTAAGATGTGGACTATGTATCAGGTATAGGGCCCCCTTCAGTGGATGAATCTCAAAGGAGATGAGAATGCCATCTGAGGGTGAAGTTAAATTTTCTTTCAACATACGGGCTTTCCAAACACATCTCAAAGGCTGTCTCTCACACAAAGTCCCAAGGCTTTTTTTTCTACCTAAAGTTCCTTATAGCACGTTGATAAGCATCAGATAGTTCTTCACATTGAATATATTGTGGGAACTTCTTTGCCAGGAACCACTTCATTTCCCTTTTCTCTTATGCTCATAACAATAATATATCCCAGAAGTGACTCCTAGAATAGATACCATAAATTAGGAAGGACATTACCTCACATTAATTCTAAATAGATAATGTTATTGTCCAATTTAATAAAATTTGGTAACCTGATTTGAGAATCATGACCATTCTAAAAATCATAAAAGGAACCTTTTTACCAAACCAGAAAATAAGTGGAATCAAATGACATTAAATACGGTAGCTTGAACACTGCAGGGATCTCAGTTCTTTGGTATAATCAATCACCAGGTTATTTTTCCAGGGAAGAATTTAAGATGATATGTTCTCAAGGCTCTATTTCACTCTTTTCTGGGTATCAGAAGTCAATCCTCACATTATGAAATAAAACTTGTTTCCTTAACTAGAGCCACAGTTGATTGTTGCATAACAGACTAATCTGCTGCTAAGAAATTCCTTTGGGCTGATGTATTAGAGCCACTGTTTTGATTCCTGCATGAAATCTAACCTATAACCTATTTGTTGAACTCACCTGGGATAATGGCAAAGTGACTCATCTGCCTTTACTTACATGCAACCAGACCATTTTTATAACCAACAGGCATATTTCTTTATATAACAACCTTTATAAACAAGGTTGAATGTAAGAAAAGAAGGATCTAGAGAAAAATGGAAAGGAATCAAGATTTTTAAAATATTTATTTAACCACTCTTTTATTTTTACTAATTTTAGAATTAGAATAATATGTGAAAGGAAATCATTATGGTCAATGTTAATTCTTATCCAGAGCTAAACTGTTGATTAAAGCTGCCATTATGTGTGTGTGTGTGTTTTCACATAAAAGATGTGTAATGTGAAAAACGGAAAGTATTTCATAGTGTTGCTGGACAGATGGATGTGCTAATAATTCGGGTCAGCACACATGCCCTCATTCAGCAGCCCTGGGTGCACTGTGATGTTTAGGAATGCTGTTTTGAAAGGTGGGGCAAGAGGTCTGCCCTTGCATACATAAAAATACAGTACTAAGCAACTAAATGATAATTACCCCTTTCCATTCCCATTCCTTATAAAAGAATAAGCTATTCGTTGTAGAAAAATTACCTACATGCATGGAATGTGCAGGGAGAAATGAGTGAGGACCATAAATATTACTAAGTACTTATACTACCCTAGTGTCATAAAATTATAGACATGTATAGTAAAAGCTTAGCATCTGAAATCAGTGCTGCCCACATAAAAGACACCTAACATGGTTTTTATATCTACGCATTTGTATAACTTCTGACCTGCATATTGTGTATAAAACTTAACTTCATATATACCTGTTCAACAGAGTCTAAGTGATTTGGGAGTGGGATGAGATGGAAAGTAAAAGCTGGTAACACTAGATCTCATGCCCATACCTTGCTAGTATTCCTGCTGGTCTTTCTGACCAATTTTTAATGTCCTTATGGCCTCTTGTTTCCTGTTCTTTTTATTTACCTATCCTAGTTCTATATCTCAGGCAGAAAGTGACATGTTTGTTTTCTAAACAAAAATATTTAAGAGGCTCTCAATAAATACATGTGTAGCATAATTGAAAAATTGCATCAATAAATTAAAATGCATCCTTACGAAATTCTTGTATTTTTAAAAGAATAAATTTGGAAAAATAAAAGAGAAAGTCATTTTCAAACTGTTGAGATGTTCTAAAAAAATTTTCTAAAGGTCAACATTGCCAACTCAGTGGATGCTGTCATTACTTTCTTTTATCTTGCTCTGTGGTAGTTGAGGGTACACATTTTTCTTTCCTTCTTTTAAAGACATTTAAAAAGCAGTGTTCCAGTTTCACAGCCAGCATCTTCACACCATTCAAAAGACATACAGTCAATCATAACCCCAAACAGGAAGGAGAGGGTTAGTTTTCACTTAAGTAAAGTTTAGTGAAAAGCCAACAGATCAGTGTGATTATGGCTAGATCAATGATGCATAGTTCTGAAAGGTTTTACACAAGCAGCAGTCTTAGGATGTAGCTCTAAGGAGCAGGTAGGTCAGGAAAAACATAAACGCAATGCCCCGAGTATGTACCTCCCATTGGGTCCATAAAGAATCTGACCAGATTGTCTGAAGGGAAGCCATTCTTGCCACAGGGGCAGAGTTGAAGTGGTTCCATTTCCGCTGACTGCATTTTAGCCTTGAGTATGTCAGCCAAGGTTTTCTGCTGGTCAAAGTCACAAAAAGTCTGGTCGATATCTTTTATGAGGAATGACAAATGTAAAAAGATAAACTCTACTATGTCAGATAAACTGTATAGGTTTTTACTAGATCCCAAGCAAAGATTTAACAATGTGTAGTCAATTTCAAAGTCTTTTGCTAATTCAAGGAAACAAAAGTCTCTCCCCAAAAAGGTTCCTACCAGGCTGGAGTCTGTTATGTTCAGGCTATGGAAACCTTGAAAGCTGTCCTTTTTAGATATAAACTGTTTTAAAAAAAGTTTCTGGTGACTTGTCAGATAAATGGGAACCATGTCAAAGCACTGCTCAGAAAAGTTCAATTTTAAATAATCTACTTATGGCAGAATACTTGTGGAGCTTTTCCTATTGACTTTCCAAAAACCCACCAATTTTTGGAAAGGGAGCTTTGTTTTTAATATAGCAACAATACCAGTTTCATGAGTAAACTGCAGTGGATCTCTTCTGTAATCAGTAGAAAAATTCACTATTTACTTTACCTTGGTGTGTTCCAAACTATCTCTGGATAGGGGTATTTATTCTAGCAGAAATTTGAATGAGAATCTACTTACTTTGTTTGAACATTTAAAAAAATGACAAACTCCCCACCCAAGTTAGCAATAAACAATTTTTGCATATGTCTTAACTGAGGTTCTTATTTGTTTTTTTCCTTAAAGATCTACAGTACTGAGCCAAGTGTTTGGGTTTTTTTTATCTTTTTCTTCTTTCTTTCCCTCTTGTTCTTCCTCTCCTTTCCTTCCTTCTTCAATACTGAATTTGGAGTTTCAATATTTCTGTTTTCAATAAATTATTTATAATTTCATTGTATTTTGATCACCAACCTCACTTTAAAATAATTTCCATTTGGAAGCTACATAAAGACATCAAAAAGATTATGAAAGGATCTGCAGTACATGCTGCATGAATTCAAATCACAGCTGTGTCACTAACTTACTATATGACCTTGACACAGTCACTTCTCTCTACTCAGTTTGGTCACATCTAAAATACCACAAAAATAATCTGTTTGCTAGTATGAACTGCAGAATAAGTAATACATTTATTTGGTACTCAAAGACACAAATTCTCTTTATATTGTTTTATTAAACATAACCTTAGAATATCAATATTTGTAAGCTGATTATCTTTCTTTTATTTGGCATGCACAAAATTAGTTGGTACTGTATTATGTGAGTAAAGTAAATTGTATATTGGTACCCCCAAGTGCCAAAGTAAACTTCAAGGTTCTTGTGCATATGTAGCATGCCTGTGCTCAAGATAACCATAAAACAAAAAATGACTTCTATACAGGTGTCCTTAGTAATAAAGAAAAAGAAATATGTGATACAAAACCAAAGTAGTCTTTTAAAAGAATGTTTTTCATATTTTTCCAAGCTTCAGCAGCTTTCACAGTAAGATTTCAGGGGCTACACACCCTGTGGAATGCATCAAATCAAAAGGATTGACCATTAAGTTTAGCAGCATGATTCATTTTATCAACTTCCCTCAGCCTTCTAATATTCCTTTTCAAAAATTGTGCAAACTGTGTGAGTCTGTGTGGATGTTACTGTATTAAATTACACCATTATATCCTTAGAGGGAAGATTTTCTGTTATTTAAGCAAGGAATCATCTTTCCTCAACCGTGATAGAGTCACAACTAGCTGATCTGGAATTCTAAGATTAAATATAAGCCACTCAACACCTTTAGTGATGAAAACAATTACGAAGAGTTTTACTGAGGTAATATCCTGGGCCCAAAATAATATGAAATTTTGGAGAGAAAAGGAAGACCTTGAAGCTATTTAGGTAATTTCTTGTAATAAAATAATTGCAGTAATATAAAGTTAAGCACATAGAAGTCACTGAAATTTAAAATAAACAAGATTTTCTAATTTGTGGCTAAAATTTTAAAATTTAGCTCTTGTTCCATGAATTAAATTAATTTTAATTATACTCCTGGATAATGTAGGTCTATAAAGAAGCTGTCAAACTATTATCAATAGTTTAGGCACATGCAGCAGATGAGAAGATAATCAGCTTAGGACTTCCTGTAAAATATTTTATTTTTTATTGTTGTCCTTATGCTCATGTGTACTGCTACATTCTCTTCCAAAGCTTCCCCCTTTTATAAAATTGAGAAATTTCTTTAGCTGTAATGTTTTTCTTTCCCAAGTAACATAACTCATAAATCCTAAGATTGTCTTTTACTATGATTTCTTCCAATAATGTCAAGTAAAAACTCGACATCGGCAAAAAGAGTAGTTAAATCAAAGAATTTTAGAAAAATCAGATATTTTACTACCACAGACAAATCAATTGCCAAAATAATGATTCATAAACAAGAAATAAAATAAAACAAATTGCTTTTTCAAATAGATATTGAAGTCAGGAAACAATTCATTATTAGAACTGAAATATTAGTCACAACACTGTGACCTCTCACCTTAAGTGATAAAATATACAGGTCAGAATTGACAATATATACTCATGGCTGATCATGGGTGCTAGTTATTAATCAAAGGAGAAAAAAAGTATTTTCTAGGAAAAACATTGTTCTGAATTACAAACATCCATTCTCTTGAGACTCAGCAACTCTCTGGGTTTCTCCCTCTGGAACTGGAAGCAAGAAGTGAGTTCAGCCAGTATTTAATATCAAGTGAATGTGGTGTTTAATCAATAGTCTTCTGCTTTGTTCCTCAATGTGGAAAGCAGTGTCTATTCATTCAGCAAAGGTTAATGCCAAGGGTCAAGTGATTTCACACTCTCAGTAGGATCCACAACATTTCAGTAGTTCAGATGCCTTAGACAATGATGACTCAGTTGGACTGATTTATTGCCACTCTAAGGCCCCGCTTAATACTAAAGTGCTCTCTTATGATAATACCTCAGAAAATAGCACTGATAAAAGAGGAGGCAATAATTACCTACATTTTGAGGTAATGTCTTCATTTCTAACATCCTATAAAGATGTAAGGTCCATTTAAAATGATCTGCTTCTTGTATTAGCAAGCCATTTAAACGAGATCTTATCAGCATCTTCTCCTTTATGAAATACACTATGGAAGAAATTTAGTAGCCCGATGAAACAGATGTAAATTTTAAGTAATATATGATTTAACATATGTTTTAGATAATGCTTTTTAAATATTTCCTTATTGCAATATTTTTAATATCAGACAAGAAAAAGAAAATATTATTTGCTGATGGGAGGGAAAATATGACTTACTATCATCATCTCTAACAAACAAGGAAGACACAGTTTACAATTTCATTTCTCTCTTTGACCAATTCTAGCACAAGACAGGCAGGCTAAAAACACATGCCTATATATTCTTTCTAAATGTGGTTCACTTAAAGCAGCATTAGCTGAGGTCATTGTTTTAAACCAGAACATATTTGACTATGTCACGGGTCCAATCTTTAACACGTTTGCATCCATGATTATTATTCAGCAATGTCTCATTCCAGATGTGTTTTATATAATGAAAGAAGTTCAAATGTCGCAAGGAAAACAGTGTGAGAAGAATTAATTGGAAAGCTTATCATAGGAAAGTCATTTAGAATCCGGTTTTCACTAAAATATCTGTGGATGATGAATGTACCAATCAATTAGTAAAATAAAATAAATTCTGTAAATTTATCTAAAGACATCCTATCATTACAACTAGAAGGATATTTAAAACAGTTTATTACATTCCATTCTAGATAATATGTAAAACATTCTAATATAAATTTTCTGCCTTTCACTCCCTTTTTTCACAGTAGGTACAGTATTCAGAGATCTTAATTCAAACTATTTAAAACTGACTAGAATTTTTACTTCACACTATTTTAAACAAACTATTTTAAACAATCATCTTAAGGTATATGTAAAATGTTATAGGGGAATTAATAAGAAACATTTTTATATTTATAAAACTCAAAAACTTATTTATTTTTAATTTTCAATAAGAGTTTGCCTTAATAGAATGGGTAACAATCAGTAATTCTGATGTGAACATCAATTTCATTGCTCAGTGATCACCTATATGATGTCCAAAGGCTTAAATTTACCTTTTAACTATACTTATCTTCAAAAGATAATGACTTTTCTGCAATGCTTTCCCAATGAGAATGATTTTTTAGGCTACATATTTTATAACCTATAGTTTAAAAGAGGGAAAGGTAATAACAAAGCTTTTGAAAAAAAAAAGAACAATTAAACAAACCAAATACATTGGTTTATTCTGAACAAAAATGGTATTCGTGACCTAACTAAAGACAAAATTCTATGAGTTGAGAAGACTGAAAGTTTCAAGAATCTTCTGAAAGTGTTTTTCACAATAACTTTCTCATACAGTCTTTCAGTCTACCGATATTTACTGGGAAGTGCAGTTTAATTCAGATGTAGATAAAACAAGCAGCCTAAAATGAAAGTATATGCATATCTAATTTCGCGCTTCAAAAACTATTAAATAAATTACAACTAATGTGATTTTGAATAACCAATAAAATATCTGCATACCTCGAGTTTTGCAACTGTGTTTAACACACATATAATGGCCAGAACAAATGTGTTACACTGTTATTTTGTCTATAATTATAAGGTATAAAATATAGGCAAATATTCAAACTTCACTATGAGAAATAATATGTTTATTTCTTACTTCAACTGTAATTATTTCTGCAAATCATGCCAAAGTATAAAAAGACAATGTGTGTGGTCATTTTTGACTCTTCTCCTATGTGTTCATATGTATAGAGAAATAAAAAGAAGATATATATAAATGTCTGTTAATGTAGCTCCTATCTTAGAAATTTAAACACTATTCAGAACTTAAAAAAAAAATTAATGTCTTCTTTCAGCCTTGCATGCTCATCAGCTGTAATTCAAAATCCTTTAATGCTGATTTCAGTGCCTTATATGGGAATTATCTTGAGTACTGTACTTCTTTCAATAGAAATATCATGTAGGTCAAGACGGCAAGCTTAATGGACTGATTTTTTTCATAATTGTTGTGGAACATGTCTAACTCTCCCTTCAATATATCTATTTCAAAATATCTAAATAGAAAAAAGGGAAAAGAACCATATTCTTCATATTCTTCATGAAATCTTTATTCAAGGACCCAAACTATCATTGTAATGACGTTCGTTGCCAGATATTCTGATGAAATGAATTTTCTGTGACAAGGGTGACTAAAGAGTCACAAGATAAAAAAGTTTAAAACTTTTTATTCAATACAAAGACAACACAGGTTCACTTTAAAAGTTTTTTAAAAATTAGATAAGCAAAAAGGAAAACTAAAAGACCTTTCATCTTACTATTTATTCATGCATCTGGTCTTTTATATATGTGTATAGTCACAGACAAACATATAAATACTACATATATGTGTATGTAGATATATACTAGTATCTAATGTGTTCCTAGTGAGGTCAGAGTGGTACATATTATTTTATAACTTAGTTTTTACCTAACAATATGCTAGGAATATCTTTGCATATTCTTATTATTCTGTATTACATTAATGATTATATCAAATTTCATTTTATTTATCCACCATGGTAATTTAGCCATTTTTCCTCCTAAGTCTTATAACCATTTTTTCTTTTATTATGTTTATAAATTAGCCTTTGGCAAACATATTTCAACAAAATTTATATAGTATATCAAAGAATTCAAAAGTGAAATTTGACAGAATTCACTGTGAAATAAATTTTATTTATATCCCAACATAATGTTGGTTCATGAGTTGTACTTACTTTGTTTTAAATCAACACTTATCCAAATTATCTACATATGTCTTAAAAGACTACTGAATTGACCTAACTAAAAGGAAAAATAAGCTTTATGATGTTTATCTTTAACCTGGTATAACAAATTAGATATTCCATTTACACAGTTGAGTAAATAAAAATGTTTGCGGGGTTTAGGAAAAAGCCTAGGCTTTTTCAAAAAATAATTTCAACTTTTAGATTCAGGGGATACATGAGCAGCTTTCTTACATGGGTCAAATTAATGCAGGAACAGAAAACCAAATACCATATATCCTCACATACAAGCAGGAGCTAACCATTGGGCCCACATGGATAAAGATGGCAGAGGCTTTCTACAGGCAGGATTTTTTTGTTCATTAAAAATAAAATATTGTCACAGCATAGTTTGTCAGGGGCTCTCAGGCCTTTATCCCATAGGCTACATTTCTTATATATAATCTAAGAATCACAACACCGTAGAATATCCCACCAAAATTGCTTTTAATGCAGCTAAAATGTTTTGACATACACATTTTAAATGATCTTCTTTATCTTACTTTACAGGTACTGCATTCAAAGTAAAACACACATCATTTTGATGACTATTAGTTTGAAAGAAACCCCAAGACACTAAAGTAAAAAAATACTAAAATTAATCAGAAAACTTGGAGGATATATAGACACCAGAAAATATATGTTTAAAAAGAGAAAATATATGTTTAAAAATATTTTCTGCTTTACTTAAATTTAGAAATGTGGAAAATGATTTATATAATGCAATATAACCATAAAATTGTCAGAAAAAAGTTCACAAGATGGAAAGACTTATTTGAAGAACACTATAGCAGTATATATTATATATTTATGTATTTATTAATTGACAAGCAACTATATATATAAATGGGGTATAAGTTTTATGTATGCATACATGTGAAATAACTAAATCATGCTAATTAATGTATCTATCACCTCCCCTACACTTCAGGTTTTTGTGGTAAAAAACATTTAAAATCTATTCTTTTAGCCATTTTGAAATATGCAATACAGTATTATCAAATATGATCACCACTGTGATCACTCTAAACTTATTCTTCCTAACTAAAATCTTGTACCCTCGGCCAACATCTCCCATTTCCCCATTGAAAACATATAATTGATAATGCTTGTATAAATTAGGATAAGCAAGTATGATGGTTGAGTGTCAACTTGATTGGATTGAAGGATGCAAAGTATTGTTCCTGAGTGTGTCTGTAAGAGTGTTGCCAAAGGATATTAACATTTGGGTCAGTGGACTGGGAGAGGCAGACCCACCCTCAGTCTGGATGGGTACCATCTAATCAGCTGCCAGTGCAGCTAGAATAAAGCAGGCAGGAGAAGTCCAAAAAGCAAACTTGCTGAATCTTCCAGCTTTCATCTTTCTCCCATGCTGGATGCTTCCTTGGACTCCAAGTTCTTCAGCTTTTGGACTCTTGGACTTACAGCATTGTTTTGCCAGGGGATCTCAGGCCTTCAACCACAGACTGAAGGCTGCACTGTTGGCTTCCCTACTTTTGAGGTGTTGGAACTCAAGACTGGCTTCCTTGCTCCTCAGCTTGCAGACAGCCTATTGTGGGACTTCATCTTGTGATTGTGTGAGTTGATACTCTTTAATCAACTCCCCTTTATATATACATCTATCCTAGAAGTTTCATCCCTCTAGAGAACCTTGACTAATAAAGCAAGATTGTATGCGGATATACAGAAATAAACAATACCCACATATTAATAGAACAAAAGTTTATTTCTAGCTCATACTACCTGGTCAACAGTGGATAAGAATTTCTATCATTGTAGAGACCCAAGAATCAGGCTGATGAAAATTATCTGAACACAGGTTTCCAGGATCACCACGGCAGAGAGAACAGAATGACAAATCACACACTTCTTTTTACAATGCCCTTCCAAAGCTGTACTCTACGTGCCCTAATTTTAAGGGGGCATGAAATAACTGGAAATATTGAGTGACTTGCACTAATTCTACCACAAAAAAATAAACAAGCTTAATAGATGACAAAATACATTTTATTGGATAAATAATGCCAATAAAAAAGCAATGCATAACAAAAATGGGAAAATACGTCAAAATCTCGCAATATATTTGTATCATTGAGTTATGGGCATATAATAGGCCCTTCTTAAATGGTGAACAATTAATGAATGAGTAAAAGAATGAGTTTGTTAGCAGGTAAATAATAACAAATCTTTCTCACTGAGAAAAACACAATGGCATCATGAAAGTAATTCTACTATTGTATGAAAAATTGGCAGGGCAGGAAAATTAATGGAAGATACAAAATTATATATTTACTCACACAATAAATTACTTGTTGGCATTGTATGGATTAAGCATGGCGGAAAAAAAAAAAGTACTTGCCTAACTCTGTCCTTTGAAGATTATCATGCATTCAATTAAACATGTTTTCCCTTAGTACCACCTAAATGTGTTATATCCTTTTTTCTGCAGGGAATTTTTTTTAAGTATAATGCATAGTTAGATATGGCTGGCACTAAGGACCTTTCAGTCAGGATAGTAGAAAAGCTTAAAAACATCTGATTGTAATATGGAGCCGAATGAGGTAAGTGCAATTACACAGATCTGAATTGTCCCCAAAACACAAACATTTTGTGCCACAGGCATTCTATTTCAGCAATTGTTCACAGCAAAATTTTCATGTTGTGTTAGTCAAAATGAACCGCTGCAACAAAATATCTTAGACTAGGTTATTTATAAAACAACAGAAATTTATTGCTTGTAATTCTGGAGGCTAGGAAGTCTAAGATCAAGATGCCAGGAGATTCAGTGAGGGGTAAGGGCTTATTCTCTACTTCAAAGATGATACTTTCTTAATGTGCTTTTATGTGGCAGAAAAGGGTAAAGGCAACTTCCTTCAACCTCTTTTCAAAGTTTCCAAAGCTCCCACCTCTTAATACTATCATATTAAGATTCCAACACGCAAATTTGGAGAGAACACCAACATTCAGACCATAGCACGTATTTTAGTGAAAACACTGCAGGCCAGGTGTGATGGCTCATGCCTGTAATCCTAATAATTTGGCCAACGTGGGATAATTGCTTGAGCCCAGAAGTTCAAGACCAGCCTGGGTAACATAGGGAGACCCTGTCTCTCCAGAAAATTTGAAAATTAGCCAGGTAAGATGGCACATGCACATGGTGCCAGCTACTTGCAGGACTGAGGTGGAAGGATTGTTTGAGCCTGGGAGGTCGAGGCTGCAGTGACCTGTAATCATGCCACTGCACTCTGATCTGGGCAACAGAGTGAGATCTTGTCTCAAAAGAAAGTAAGGAAAAGAAAACAGTGCAGCTGGAATATTTTTTCTGATTATAGAAGGAAAAGTAATCCCAAGTGGTAATCTTTAACAAAAATGCAGCTTTACCATTCCCTATGTAAACCTGAGGAAAATTTTAATTGTTTATAAGAAAAATATCAGATATTAACATAGCTTTATGATTATGTTAGTTGGTCTTTCTATGAGCCTTCAAAGTATATATATTATATATATACACAAAAGATATATATAACATATATATGTGTGTGTACACACATAAGTAACTTCTTGGACACATGACAATTTATATAGGGACTAATTTCACTAATTTGAATGTGACTGACACAGGAAAATACAATAATTTCTCCATGTGGCAAATGGACCTTATCAGTTGTTCAAACAGTTATCCTATTTTCGAAGCAATTTCACATTCAGGTTTCTAGTTTTCCTATCTGCATTAACTAAAAAAGAGAAACCATTTAATGTTCTCATTTGCGCATGTAACTGTAATGACTTATTCTAAAGAACACATTTGTTAACCACCTCGAAACTATAAACAACCAGTTCACAAAACAGTGTGAATCATCCTTAAGCATTTTAAGAAAAAAAACATTAGGGTAAGGGCTGCTTCCAACACCCAGCTCTTTAATGTTCCTTAGACCACTTTAGGACTATGTGCCCTTCCAAATATCCTGGCAGGGCAGCTGAAATCTCATTCTGTGTATTTCACAAGGCTCCTTCCAACTCTAACATTCCATGGTACTATACCGAATACAAAGATAAAGCTATTCTCTGCCTTAGGCAATCGCAAGCAAGGATTATATAAAAAAGAAAGATAGAATGCTGAAAATACAATATAATATTTAATATTAGGCGTAGGAGACTAGCTGAACTTTAAGTTATATAGAGATATATATGAAGACTTATTTCTGAGGCCATGCTAAAAACTATCAGCTTAAATCCATATACAGGTTTGAACTGGGTTCAAAATTCAGTAATGAAGCTCTTATTGATTCCGTGGAACATGATCTAAAATCTCAGCAAATACTGAACAAACTATGAGAAGCTCTTAAACTCTGAACGTATGTACCTAGACATCTCAATTTAACAACCAGACATACATTAAACAGCATTAATAGCCAGGCACTTAATGGATCAATTCCCACTGTTTGTGTAATGTGGAAATAAAAAAGGCTTATTAAATGACAAGCTTTCCCTGGTTTGTGCTAATTAATTATACACTGCATCTGACTGCTAATTTAGTGGGCAAATGCAGCCCCAAACCATGGTTTCAGCTTGAACTTTGCCTCACCATCACCCAGTTCAGCACAGAGTGCCGCGGCAGCCCGCCTCTGAACGACACCAGTATTAAATTAGAGCACAAGGCCATCAATTTAATAAGCGCTGTAGCAGGTAATTTGAATAAGGACATATTAGTATTCTACCAGTGCACAACTAAAAGCAGCTGACCTTTCAGACCAAAGAAGATCCTTGAACACATCCAGCTGAATCTGAGAACACAGTAATAATCTGACAGTGTTAAGAGTGCCAAGAGAGACGTTTACAACCCTGGAGCCATTACTATACATCAGGCTCTCTATAGTATTATATGAACAGTTTATATACCTCTGCCTCTTATTTCACTCTTGCTCCCTGCCATAAAAGAAAATAGGAATAAAGCTTTTTGAAAATTATGTTTTTGATGACAGGTTTTGAAACTCTTTTTGTTACTCTGATTTATGGTACAAAGAACACAAAACTAATCAATGCACATGTAAATTAGATGATAAAATCCACATAAAAAATCACCAACTTCCTAAAATGGTAAGGCAAATTTAACATTTAAAAAAAACCTAGCATGTATCAGAGCAAAAACCCCTGCGAAACGATTAAGAAACACAGCACATTATTGTGGGTAAGAGCTTGGATGCAGGACTGAGAAAACTGGGTTTGAATTCAGGCTCTGCCATGTGCTCACTGTGGAATCTGCAGGAACCAAATTCATTGAGTTCAGTTCAACAGACATTTATCAGTTCTATCATGTACAGTGTGGTAAGCCCTAAGGTGATAAAGATGAAAAAGATTTGATCCCCGTTTTCAAGGCGATCAAAATCTCGCAATGGTGACAGAAACACACACTATTAATCACAATACAGAGTGAAAAGTGCTTTCAAGCACAGAGAATAGTGATCAATTCTGCCTGGTGGTTTCCAGGAAAGGTTCTCAGACATGGCAATAGCTGTACGGGGTGTTGTGAACAATTCACCAGCAGAGAAGATGGAATGCTATCTGATCGGAAGCATTAATCAAATGGAAAAACCTATTGCCTTTAAAGAGGAAGATACACTGGGTAAGTTAATAAATACATCAGATGTATCTCGTTGAAGGGTCTGCAAAGTTATAATTATATGATTCTGCATGCCTGAAAATGTTTTCTATTTTAATAAAAGTAGAATTTATTAGTGGATATAAGAACAAGATGTCTTGACTAGTAAAATTAGGAGCGTAAATTAGGAGGAACAGGTTAGAGTGTTTTCCCGGTCTTAGAAGAATGAGGTGGGCTAAAAGCCCACCTGGGTTTTACCAAATGGAAGGAAATGTGCAACTAAGTCTAGACTGTGCAATCTCCATGCTTACACAATCCCCAGGCTCTCCCTTGAACACACTTATGTTTTTAATTTGTAAATTTTGACACATTACTTACCATTACTTATAAAATATTTACTCCACATTCTATAGCCAGCACAAATACTTACACAGTATGCACTGGTGCTGCCTTACTGGCTGTTTACAGCTACAACCTTTCCAATTAGTTGTTGCCCATGCCTCACAAGTTATTGAATACTTTGAGTATCCCTTACACTAGCCATAGTCCCAACAGAAAACAGAGGACATACTCAGATGAAGGAGTTGGGGAGAGGAACTATTTAGAAAATGCAGGTAGGAGCAAAAGAAACAAGTAATGTATAGTGTGGTGCTTGGGGCTAGTAATTGTGTGTCTGCAACCACCCTTCACCCTGAAGAGGCAAAAAGAGAAGCCATAGAGAGGAACAGAGCCAATGCTTTGGCAATCTGCCAGGACAAAGCCTGGTGAGTGAATACCCTGATCTCACTGCATTGTTACCTGTTCATCCTTTGCCTGTGTCTCTCATTGGTCATGCCCAATCAGAAGCTAAAGAAGAGGAACCCATTGATGTAGAACTAGAGGTTATTTGTGCCTACAGTGCTCAGAGCATGGAGACAAGAAATGGAGAGTAGCTCTGAAAGGACAAAGGAAAAATATCCAGCACATTACTTCTGCTTATACTGACTGAGTTATGCCAGCATGTTGCAATTCACAATGGTGAACTTCTTCTCAAGTCCAAATCAGTTTCTTAGGTGTCTAGGGTCCCATACAGTTAATGTTCTAGAAATCCCATTTCTAATCTGACTTCTCCTGGAAATAGTCTGTTCTCAACAGCTTTCTGAAAACCTGAGGTACCTATTAAAACATTCTATCCCTCTAGGCTATTCTGTCTGTAAATGACAGCTAAAACTAAGAGTGTTTTTTTAAATCAGTATCTGTTGATAAATTTATCTGTGCTCTTTTCAGTTAACTTTTGAAAGCTGCCTTCTTTGTGATGCAAAGCTGAACCAAAAGAAGTATCAGTAATGAGAGCCTTTTTCAAGCCTACAAAATCATGTAGCAGCTTTCTACTGCAACCAATAAAAGTAAAATGAGCAGCAATGGAAGTTTGGACGAGGGAAGTGGACTGGGGAGATGATTTGGAGGAAATAACAGATTCACAGACATGACAGTTGAGTTTAGAGGATGTGATAGGGTGATGAGTAACTGGTTTGAGTGACTGACTTGTTGCATGATAACTCAGTTAACCAAAATCAAGATTAAGGGGAGATGTGTAGCCTTCGTACATTTTATGAAGCTTTCAAGAGAAATTCTGGCTCTTACCAGGATTATTCTTTTACTTATCCACCAAAAGGCAACAATCAGAAAACAATTAAGTTTTCAGTAATTTTTTTTAGTAGTGCATTTTAGCAGAATTGCAAGAGCTAAGCAAATGACATTTGGGTGTCTCTCAAGGAAACTATCTTTTGAGTAATGTAAAGACTCTTCATGATTATTTTCCATATGAGGTATTAGAGTACAAACATCAGGAATCTTAACTGCTATTATCACCCTTAGTTATAAGTTACAAGGTGAGGAAGAAAAGTAAACTCAACTGAGTATTAATTTTCAGTAAGATGTAGAGAAGTTAAGGACAAAACAAAAACATTGTTGAAGTAGCATCGATAAAGTAGTATAAATACATTCAATATTATTTATTTTTAAGCCTATCTTGTAACACTTAATATATCATTAAGGTACTTAATTATAGGCAGGAGAAACCAACTGCTTACTTAGGGCAGAGAATAAAATTACTGAAATGATATCAGAGTATAGGGCTGTATTAGTTCATTTTCACACTGCTATAAAGAACTACCCAAAACTGGGTAATTTATAAAGGAAAGAGGTTTAATTGACTACAGTTCAGCATTGCTGGGGAAGTCTCAGGAAACTTACAATCACGGCAGAAGGTGAAGGAGAAGAAAGGCACCTTCCTCACAAGGCAGCAGGGAGAAGAATGAATGCAGAAGGAACTACCAAACACTTATAAAACCATCAGCTCTCACGAGAATTCACTATCACAAGAATGGGATGGGAGAAACCCGCCCCTATGACTCAATTACCTCCAGCTGGTCTCTCCCTTGACACGTGGGGATTATGGGGATTATGGGGATTACAATTCAAGATGAGATTTTGGGTGGGGACACAGCTAAACCATATCAAGGGCATAGAGCTCTGCAACAGCCTCCAGATTGTAACAACAGCAACCACTCCTGAGGGAATGGGGAGTGAAAACAGGTGAGTCTGAGTGTTGCAGCTTGTCATGAGAAGCAGCCCCTAAGGCAGAAGACACCAGAACCATTCCATCGTTCCTGCTCTTCCTTGTTCTCCGTGACAGCAATGGTCTCTGTTAGCAGAGATTTCCAACATGGGCTGTAAAACAAAATATGTAGACACTTGAAAGAGAATGCCATTTATATCCTAACAACAAAAACAAGTGAGATCTTTAATGGCCATAAGTGTGCTGCAGATGAAAAGAAGCCAAATAAGTTACGGTCTAGAAAGCAATGACTCTCCTTTAGTGGCTTGAGTCTTTGGAGGAGAAGTGGGATTAGGATAGTCACTTTAAACATAGGTAAGAAGAAAATAGCTAAAATTTTAACTAAGTTTTAAACACCAATTTGCGGATGGCATGAGACTTTAGAATCCCCAGCGGGACTTAACAAAAGGTGAGTCTGCACATCTGTTACCTGTTCCACAGGCCTTTATCAAGTGTTAGGGAGGAATATAAAGGAAGAGCAGAAGAGGTGAGAGAGATCCACCTCACTCTGAAGCACAGGTGTGCTGGGCCTGCAGAAGGTTGGGGGCAGGGCAGGGAAAATAACTAGAGAAATGCTCTAGGCCCTCTGGGCCCTACATTCATTAACATTGGAATTGAAGCAGAGATATTATAGATCGTAGTGACAGTAAAAGGATAATAATGAGATATGAACAATTTTATGCAAATAAATGTGATAACTTACATAAAATGAATAAATTCTTTGAAAGAAAACTTACATGACACAAGAAATAGAAAATCTGAATAGCATTATATCTATTTTAAAAAATGAATTCATCATTCAAAAGTGTTCTATAAGATTTCCATTTCAAACCATCGTAGAATAACAAGGACTATTCCCCACCCTATCCCCAGAAGAGTAGGTGGAATAATTCTCACAGATTGCACAAGGCTATGAATTGTTCATGTTCCAACCAAAGTGGAAAGACCTCATAATTCATGGCGTATTGAGTAGCTGCTCAGAATCCTCCTAGAAATAGAACTAAATCAGCCCTCGACTGAAAGGTACTCTGGATCCTCACTAACTATATATAAAAGCAACCCTTGAAAAGATTTAACTGATACCAAAGAACATGGCTGCATTCCAGAAATTAAAAAAAAAAAAAAAAAGCTATTTAAAGGAATGTAACAAAATTCCACACCCTACAACATAAAAGCTGTAATGTCTGGCATTCACAACTGCATTCCAGAAATTTTTGAAAAATGCCATTTAAAGGAATATAACTAAATTTCACACCCTACAACATTAAATTCATAATGCCTGGCATTCAGTCAAAAATTATCAGTTATACATAAAGAAGATGGAAAATATAACCCAGAACCAAGAGAAACAGATCAACAGAAACAGTTCACAGAATACCAGAGATAATAGAATTGGCAAATAAAGACCTTAAAATGGCTACTGTAAATAGCCTCAACCTGTTAAAAAAATGTAGAGAAAAAATCTGAGCATGATGAGGAGGGACACAAAAGATACTATCTAACCAAAAAGAAAACAAAACAAACAAAAAGCAAATGGAACTCCTAGAGATTAAAACTATAATGTCTGAAATTTTAGAAAATATACAAGATGGGGCTAATAACAGATTGTACACTTCAGAATAAAAAAAATTAGTGAACTTGAAAACATAGCAATAGAAACTATCACATATACAGCACACTATAAAAGCAAACTAAATATGGCCTGGAAATGGCTTCATACTTCTATATTTGAGTCCTCATGAATGAACTGCAACCTAACTTCATAGGTAGGCAAGGTTGAAAACCTAACTTAGGAGTGTGCACCTATAATAGCTGAGTCTTGGCCAATTCCAGCAGCCATACTTCAACCACCATTACAATGCCAAATGTTTGAACAGTGTTCAAATAAGGCAAAGGCCAAGCTATAACCAATCCAGTTGTTTCTGTACCTCACTTCTGATTTATGTAGGTCATTTCCCTTTTTTGTTCTATAAATCTTCTTCCACCACGTGGTTGTGGGGGAATCTCTCTTAATCTGTTGCGATTCTGGGAGTTGCCTGATTTGTGAATCGTTCGTTGCTCAATTAAACTCCTTTAAATTTAATTCAGCTGGAGTTTTTCTTTAACAAATGGTGTCAGAAGTGGGACCCAAACTAGCGCTCCTAACGAGCCCCAGGAGCACTGAGTGAACAATCAAGGAACCTGCGGGAACCACTTGGGTCCTTTCATTTCTCAGAGTAACTGGGGATTGTGGATAAGTTCTCTATTGGATTTCAGAGCTCCACAGATTTGTGTTGTAAGCTCTCTGAGTTTCTTCGAGCAAATTTCTGATCCAAACTGGGTTTGGAAGCCATGACAGAAACTGGACTGGATCGGGATCAGATTTGATCTGGTAATTAACTGGCTTGGATCCAGTTAGAGGTCTCTTATATCTGACTGGGTCAGAAAGAAACTGGTAGTAAATGGTAATATTGCAGGGTTGTAAAATTTGGCTTTTAAAAATTCACAGGGATTTTTTGTGTTCTGCCCCTTCGTTTCATTTTTCTTGCATGCTTAGGTAGGAAAAATCACTGGCTAGGTTCAAGGGAACCTAAGAGCAAAGCCAATATTTCAGGTAAAGATGGGATCCTCGATTTCTGGAAAACTGAGTTCCTTCAGCTTATACATTAGGCCTGGGAAGTAGTAAAGTCTTAAGGAAATGACAAAATCTTACTAAAGATAAATTACAGTGGAACATTCTGAATGAACAATGCACTGAAGCGCATTTAGACTCATCTAGGGATGCCTATTAATATGCAGATGCTTCTAAAAAGATTTCAATATTTTTATTTAAAGACTTTATGAAAGGCAAATAAAAACCTTAAGTGACTAATTGATTAAAAAAATAAATCTTCTATTTTTAGCTTAGTTACTATCCCAATCCAAAGGAAATAGACTGCAGCACCAATTGGCTGACTTTGGATAAGTAATGGGGTACATTTTACCTGAGTAAAGGATAGGATTGGGTTAGAGGCCCTTTCCTCAGTAAAGTCCCTTTTGGTTAGAAATGGATTAAAGATGATAGGGCCCAACAAGGGGCAAGTTTAAGCCTTGCTGGTTTGATATTGGGTGCTAAGCAGAGTGGCTAATGTCTGTTTTGTCACACATATTTTGTTCTGGCCAGAATGGAGATGTTAATTTGGTTACCCTATGCAAACCCTTATTCAGCATCTTGCAAAATTGAGAGGATTTTGCCTGTGGTTCCATGATTTTCCTTAGTAATGTAGCTTGGGACCTGGAGCTATGGTGTGGTCAGCAGGGTCACTAGTGCTACTCAGGGAAAGGGAACCCAGAAATCTGACATGCCAGCAAAAGGATAAAAAATTCTTACCAGTCAGATTTCTAGCCTCTGTGTGTGTGTGTGTGTGTGTGTGTGTGTGTGTGTGTGTGTGTGTGTGTAAACCGGTTGAATGAATGGTAAAAATCACTGTTTATCTCCTCTGTAAAGTTTTAACTAATGGGGAAAAAGGATTTGTGAGGCTAGTCTTAAGCTATAGTGATTCTGATGGGCTTTGTGTTGTCATAAAGAGGGGTACCTCAGGATATAATGTAGGCCTAGTACCCCTCTAAGCCCATTGTTCAAGATGGCCCAGCAAACGGGTCAGTAACAAAGTTTGCTGCAGGTCTCTGAAACAACAAAAACTGCATAATGTTTCCTTCTCATCTTGTTTCATGTCCTTGGGAGCTTGACCTTGTGGCAGTACTTTCTCTTGGTCTCTCTCAACACAATGGCAGCCCTGGTTCAGGGTTCAATTCCTAGCTTAGAGAATGAGTCCTTCCTGGTTTGACATCTGTGTGACCTTTACCTTTTGTTGATTATCTTCCCCTCCATGAACCATCTTACATTTTCCTTTCTCTGAGCACAGAAATATGGGCTGTTTGGCCTAGCTTAAGTCACATAATAAAAGATTTAAAAGAACTATTTTTTTCTTTAAAGAGTGCTGTGGTTAAAAGTCAGCTTAATTAAAAGTGGGTATTCAAGCTCTAAAAGATTGGGACTCCTTGGGAAAAACAGGAGGTGCCACAAATCCTGTTTTGGGAAAAACCTTTGTTTCCTTCATGAAACCCCAGGAATTGAAAGTGAATACATCCCTCTCAAAATCTAAGGCTCTGTTCTGTTTTCCATTGTATTATCTGATATTTTTTACTTTGGGGTATCAGAGATTACTTCATATTATAAGAGAGCTTTAGTGTGTAATAACTAGGGAGCAAATATACTTTTAGGGATGGGTTAATTGCAAAATGGGCTCATTGGCTTTGGGTTGCCATGCAATAAAATGTACAGTAAAAGCATTGCACTGTCTTCTCTTGTAGCACTTCTCTTTTTTTGGAGACCTAAGACCTGATATAAAAATGCGATCCTTTTTCTTTTTTTTTTTTTTTTTTTTCCCAGATGGAGTCTCATTCTGTCACCCAGACTGGAATGCAGTGGCACGATCTTGGCTCACTGCAACCTCTACCTCCTGGGCTCAAGCAATTATTGTGTCTCAGCCTCCCAAGTAGCTGGGATAACAGGTGTGTACTACTACACCCAGGTAATTTTTGTATTTTTAGTAGAGACAGGGTTTCGCCATGTTAACCAGGAAAAATGAGACCCTTAATTTTGGGGATCTGTTTTTGTCTTCCAATTGTGCTTGTTTATTAGGCCCTAGAAACAGGGTGCTAGCCCTGTTCCTTGAAGGGATCCACACTGAGGCCAGTAATCCAATTAAGAAACTAGCAAATAAAAAAATCTTACAACTACTGGATCTTCTTCTGTCCGTCTGTGTAGTCATATATGTGTTGTGTATGTGTGATGTTTATATAAAAGAGCTCTAATTAATGGGCTTAAAGAAAAACAAGTACTAATCAAATATTTTGAAAGAAAAATAAAAACTGTAACACCTTTTAGCTCATGTAATTTTAGTAATCTTTGGGAAATAAAAAGTTTTAAAGATTATTGGTAAAATAAAGACATTTGGTCTAAATTGGAAGATCAGATATAAGGCTTACTAAATACTTTAAGGTCATAAACTGTTTTGACTTATGAAAATCATTCAATTTATCTACCTTGGAGATATTAGACTCTCAAAAACGCCTGCAGACATGTCGAATAAGCCATCCCCCTAGCTATGCAAGGTTATAGAGAAAAGAGATTTTATATAAGAAAGGATTGTATATGTTGAATTCTTGTCCTAAAGTAAAATAACTGGCTGTTTAAAAAGAAGGATGTTTAGAAGTCAGAAAGACCAAGCATGTCATAGATGGTCTGTGTAAGTCATGAAAGGATTTGTGAAAGAAAATGTATGCACTAAAAGTAGAAGCTACTCAGAGTTAGTATTATAACACGTAATTGAGACGACTGAAAAAATAGTTTTATATGCAAGGTGTGTAAGGAGAGTGGAGTGTGTCTTTGGTAAGAGAGTATAAGAAGGCATGGCAATGTAAATTTTTGCCTTGTTTATAGGGTTAAAGGATTGTTTTAAATTAGATGAGATAAAGCTAAAGGCTTGAATAAGTTGTGGAAGGGTTGTAAAAATTAATCTTGTAAAAGAAATTATGTATGTGAATATTTTGATTAAATTTAAAGGGGCATTATTTGGTTTTTCCACAAGTTGAACATCAAAATGAAAGCACAACAAGGTTTTGTTAAAGCATTGACCTGCTCTTTAACAAAAATCTGTAAAGGGTTATAAAAGGTTTATGAGAATCTCACCATATGATCAAGCTGATTAAAATAGGATAAATTTGTCTATATGGCTTTATTAAAATTTTGGGTTGACATTAACAGTATTTTAATGCAAGGGTGAAATTTGGCTTTCTCTATTGAACAAGATTTTCAGGTAATATTAAAAGATAATGAAAGATTTTTGTTTGCCTTTTGAATAAACTACCCCAAAAAAGAAGGGAAAGACAAGAGACAGTTCGGAAAGATAACTTTCTGCTATCAGTGAGTAAAGGTTTCTGCCTTTTTAAAAAATTTTTGAGACATTATTTTGGCTAAATGAATGACTTATTGTAACCTGGAATTCTATTTCATAATATCAAGTTAATATCATTATGTTAACCTTTAACATGTTGTTATGTTTTAACAATATGTTAAACCTCTAACTTTGAGATGCTACAGAGGGCCCCTGAAGCATACAAAAAAGAGGTAAACAGGATTATTTGACATGTTAAGTTACATGGAAAACACTGTCAAAATAAAATAATGTTTAATCTTCTTCAGGTTTTATTTTAGTGAATGATAATATATGTTCCAAAATTGTATGGGATTTCTAAAATTCTAATATGTCTGAGTATATGCTATCAATTATAATTATGGTTACTATGTTAAGTTATTGTAGATCACAGAAATAACTGATTTCCTTTTCAGTTGTTTCTTTAACTGTGGCTATTTAAAGTCATTTCCACAGTTAATTGCTTAATGCTGATGCAGTTTCTGAAAACTTCACATGCATGCAAAATCCTAGAATATAGTTTCTTTTAGGAGATTCATGAAAGGATGGAAAGGACCCTGAAAAGCACTCTTGAATACAGGTTTCTAATAACTTTAAAATCATATTATGATTTTATATGTAATCATATAAGTTTCTAATAACTTTAAAATCATATTCCCCAAAAATTGGACTGGATAAGAATTCCTGAAACTTTAATGAAAAGACTGACTGATTTATAAAACTTCTAAACCATGTAGAACAAAAATTAATTGAATACCAAGGAAATACTTTGCCAGATTTTCCTGCTACTTCAGCCAATACTGTAATTGTTTAGGTATACAATTTGAATGAACTCCGTGGTCTATGTCAAATTACCTATGATAACCCATAAGTTATCAGTGCTATCACCTAATTTGGAGAAACAACTTGTATTTAAGAGGATATAAGTCTAATGTTAATAAAGCATGGACTCATGGAGAACCAAGAAAGCCACCTTGTCCTTTCTAAGTTCTTAAAAATTTTGTTATTAAAAGTTCTGCATTCCATGACTCATCATGGAAAATATAAAATGATCCAAATTAAATATATTGGTATGGTTACTTATAAATTGCTAAAATAGTTTATAACAAATGTTTGGTTTGTCAAATCCATACCCCTGGGAAGACAGTCAAAGCTTCAGGTACATTTGGCTACCTGATGGACCATTTAAACTTTTATAAAGGGATTTCGTTCAACTGTCATTTTCAATGCCTGTTATCTGGTTGTATAAAAGCTCTCCCATGCAAGATGGCTAATGTTATAACAGTAGATTATTATGCCACAGTGTATTTTCACCAGGTAAAGAAAGTTTTTTATAATTCATGGAGGACAACCAACCCCTTCACAATCTAGAACCCAAAGACTGGATCTTCTGAGAACATCAGAGAAAGTTACTACCCTTGCCATTCACACTGTAACAAAACTTTGAAACCTTGAACTTTGAGTTCTTTATCTCACAGCTGAAAAGAGTCCCTCAAATCTCTTGGAACTGTACATCCATTGAAACCCCTGAGGTAAAGTTAACCAGGAAAGTTTCTCCCCAAAGAAGATGGCATCCTTGACATGAACAGCTTTCCCAAGATCAAGGATCAAGACTTCTCTACTATCATGAGACTTTTATCTTTGAATATTTTTTCCTTGTTTATGCCTTTATGAAAAATAGAAATGAAAATGTTATGTGGACTTCTGGGGTGTATTTTGTTTGTGAAGGGTTTCGCAGACAGCCTTATACATGGATAACCTTATACCTTGATATATAAAAATGAAGGCCCAATGTAAGTGAGAAACTTTAATGGTGCATACGTTGCTTCATAATCAGTCAGAAACAGAACATTGGTTCACTCCTGTTAACCCACATCATGAGTTAAAGGGAACATTGCC
Source organism: Colobus angolensis palliatus (assembly GCF_000951035.1). Taxonomy (NCBI): domain Eukaryota; kingdom Metazoa; phylum Chordata; class Mammalia; order Primates; family Cercopithecidae; genus Colobus; species Colobus angolensis. Next base: position 10,288,628 of record NW_012115488.1, on the reverse strand, counting down.
AGGAGGCATTCGTTCTTCTAAAAGAGCATCATTTGCTAGGTTCTTTTTCCATAGTTTGGAGTAAAAGAGGTAATAATTAGAAATGTATCCCTCATGAAAAGCTCTATAGTAGATTCTACTGTAAAGACTATAGTTATACAACAGACTTTAAATTCCTTTGCCAAAGTTATGCTAAATAGTAGAATTGGCTAAACAGAGAAGTATCTGTGCATCTGCTGGCACCTGTGGCCTATGGAGAAATACATCAAATGTAGATTATAGAGATTTAGTTGCAGAGGATTAATGAAGAAACTTCTTAATTGAGTAGACTTTTTATCTAGCTCATTCTTTAATCTATTTAATTTTAGATGGCTTGGTTTATGCGGACCCTGGGTAAAGGGCATACTCCAAACTCTTGGTATTATCCTCCCAATAGTCATAGTAGTAGTCTCCCTGGTGCACCATGAGGACACCATAACCTACAAATGACATTCTGAGACTGGATACCCAAAATTATGGTAACTGAGAGTGGCACTAATGCCTTAAGTTTTGGTCATACTCTCACCTAGGTGAGATCCTGACCGAAACAGGGGAGACTTTTTTAAACAAAATTATGAGATGCTATTGTTTTGGACTGAGCTCATGCACTAGGCCCCAACAGACCAAACCAAACAAAAATGGAGTCACTCATGCTAAATGTGACATAATTAAGACTTTAAGGAAACACATAGGTCCTAGAACAGACCAGGATTTGTTTTTCTCCTGCAAACAGGAATTTCCAGCATAACAAGGTACCCTCTACTTAGTTCTTGTTTCTACCTTTGTAAAACTCACTGTTCTACTTCTTCCCAGTGGGTTTCAAAACCAAATAAGTACATTTATGATGGCAAAAGTGACATCAATGACTAACATTTTGGTCAGTCTCTCAAAATTGAAAAAAATGACCAAAAGGGGCAAATTATTAAAGCAATCTATATATGGCCTGAGAAGGACTTTGTACTTCTATATTTGAGTCCTTGTGGACAAACTGCAACCTAATTCAATAGGTAGAAAAGATTGAAAATCTAACTTAGGAGCCTGCACCTGTAACAATAGCTGAGTCTTGGCGAATCCCAGCAGCCACACTTTAACCACTCATAGACTGCCAAGTGTTAAACTGTGTTCAAATAAGGCAAACACTGAGCTGTAACCAATCTAGTTGTTTCGGTACCTAACTTCTGATTTCTGTACATCATTTCCCTTCTTTGTCTATAAAAGGTAAATTTACCTTTTTTGTCTATCATGTGGCTGGGGTGGAGTTTCTCTGAATCTGCTGACTCTGAGGGTTGCCTAATTCATGAACTGTTCATTTCTCAATTAAACTCCTTTAAATTTAATTCAGCTGAAGTTTTTCTTTTAACAACACAAAGGAAAAAGAGCAAAGAAATAAAAATAGATCAGTGAGTTATGCAACAATATCAAATGGCCAGATATACTTGTAACTGAAGTCTCACAAAGAAAAGGCAGAAAAGAGAGAAATATATTTAAAGAATGGCTACACCTTTTCCAAATTTGAGGAAAATTATTAGATAACAGGTCCAAAAACATCAATCAACCCTAAAATAATAAACATAAAGAAATATATAATTAGGCATGTCATAATTGAATCGGTAAAAACCATTGATAAAGAGATGATCTTAAAAGCACTCAGAAAAGGGAAATATTATGTTCAGAATAACTAAAATAATTAAGATATACTTCTCAATAGTAACTATTCAAGCCATAAGAAAATATTATAACAGGCTCGGTGTGGTGGCTCATGCCTGCAATCCCAGTGCTTTGGTAAGCCGAGGTAGGAGGATCACTGGAGGCCAGGAATTCAAGACTGGCCTGGGCAACATAGAGAGACCCCATATCTATAAAAAAAAAAAAAATCAGCTGGGTGTGGTGTGTGCACCTGCAGTCCTAGCTACTGTGGAGGCTGAGGTGGGAGGATCACTTGAGACCGGGAGTTCAAGGCTGCAGTAAACTATGATCACACTATGACACTCCAGCCTTGATGACATAGTGAGATCCTGCCTCTTTTTTAGAGGTGGTAACACTATCTTTCAAAAAATGAAGGTAAAATAAAGATTTTTTTGAACAAACAAAAGTTGAGACAATTCATTGCCATTAGACTTGCTCTACAAGAATTCTTAAAGGAAGTTCTTCAGGCACAAGAAAAATAACACAAAAATTTCAAAACACTAAAAAATGAAGAGCACTATAATAGGAAATATATAGGCAAATATAAAAGCCATTTTTCTAGTTTACTCTTGTTTATTTATTGTCTTTAAAACTTAACTTATTCCTTATAGAAGAAAAGAATAACAACATATGGTAAGGTTTGTAAATTATGTTACCATAAAATATATGACCAAGATTACATAAAAGATAGAAGAAATGAAAGCATACTTTTATAAAGTTCTTGTACTATATATGAAAAGGTATAATATTATTTGAAGATATACTGTCATATATTAAAGATTTATATTATAAACTGTAGAGCAGTCATTAAAGCAAAACAGAGTTGTATAGGTTATAATTCAATAGCTACATAAAAATAATAGATGCTTAATCCAAAAGAAGTTAGAAAACAATGGAATGAAGAAAAAATAAAATAAATAATAAACAAATGGCCTTTTAGATCCTTCACAAAAAAACAAAACTCAAAATGGATCATAAACTTAAATATGAATCATAAAACTACTGGAGGACAACAGGTAAAAATTAAGATGACCTTGGCTATAGTGATGACTTTTTAGATACAACACTGAAGGTATGATTTATGAAAGGAATAATAAGTTAGAATTCATTAAAAGTAAAAACTTCCACTCTGCAAAAGACACTATCAAGAGAATGAGTTGACAATCCACATACTAGGAGGAAATATTTTTAAAAGACATTTCTGACAAAGCACTGTTATGCAAAACATTCAAAGAACTCTTAAAATGCAACAACAGGAAAATTAGTAAACTGGCCAGGCACAATGGCTCACGCTTATAATCGCAGCACTGTGGGAGGCCAAGGCAGGCAAATCACCTGAGGGCAGGAATTCAAGACCAGCCCGGACAACATGGTGAAACTCTGTCTCTCCTAAAAATACAAAAATGCCCAGTGCATGGTGGTGCATATCTGTAGTCCCAGCTACTCATGAGGCTGAGGCAGGAGAATCTCTCGAACCCAGGAAGCAGAGGTTGCAGTGAGCAAGGCCACGTCACTGCACTGCACTCCAGCCTGGGCAACAGAACTAGACCATCTCAAGAAAAAAAAAAGAAAGAAAATTAGTAACACGACTAAAAACTGGACAAAAGACCTGAACAGATACCTCACCAAAGAAGATACACAGATGACAAACACATGAAAAGGTACGTCACATCATATGTTATCAGAGAAATTTACGTTAAAAGAATAATAGCAAGGTGCAGTGCCTCACTCCTGTAATCCCAGCACTTTGGGAGGTTGAGGTGGGAGGACCTCTTGAGCCCAGGAGCTCAAGACCATTCTAGGCAACATGGCAAAACCCTGTCTCCACAAAAAATTAGCTGGGCACAGTGGCACGTGTTTATAGTCCTAGCAACTCAGGAGATGGAGGTAGGAGGATAATCTGAGCCTGGGAGGCAGAGGTTGCAGTAAGCCTAGATAGCAGCAGTGCACTCCAACGTGAGTGACAGAGTGAGACCCTATGTCAAAAAAAAAAAAGAAAAAGAAAAAAAAAAAGGGTAGCACAACATACCCATTAGAATGACCAAAATTCAGAATACCGACAACACCAAATGCTGACAAGGATGTGGAGCAATTAGAACTCATTCACAGAGGATTTTTAGGACAGTGAAAGTATTCTATATGGTACTGTAATGGTGGATACATGTCAATGACCATAGAATGTACATGTCAAAGCCTATAGAATATAGAGCACCAGGAATGAGCCCTGGTGTAAACCATAGCTTTGGATGATAATGATGTGTCAACAGGAGTTTATCAGCTGTAACAGGTGTACCATTTGAGTACGGGATGATGATGGTTGGGGAGGATGAGGTGGGGAATGGATGGGTGAGAAAGGGGTGATCAGGAGATATGTGAGAACTCTCTGTACTTTCTCCTCAATCGTGTGGTGAATCTAAAACTGCTCTAAAAATAGAGTGTATTTAATGAAATAGAAAGATAGTAAACTTAAACCTGATTATATAGGTAATTCTATTAAATGCAAATTGTCTAAAATCCTAAATTAAAAGTCAGAGTTGTCAGATTAAAAAGCAAGACCCTACTATATACTCTATACAGGATACCCACTTTAAATATAATGATGCAGATAGGATAAAGGAATGAAAACAAATCATAAGAAAACTAGAGTGGCTACATTCATGTTAGACAAAGCAGTTTCCAGAACAAGAGATATTGCCAGGTATAAAGAAGAATATTTTGTAATGAAAAAAATTCCAGCACTTTGTAAACCCAGCACTTTGGAGGGTTGAGGCAGGTGGATCACTTGAGCCCAGGAGTTCAAGACAAGTCTGGACAACATGACAAAGCCTGTCATTACCAAAAAAAAAAAAAGAAGAAGAAGAAAATTAGCCAGGTATGGTGACACACACCTGTAGTCCAAGCTACTTAGGAGGCTGAGGTGGGAGGACCATCTGAGCCTGGGGATGTTGAGGCTGTAGTGAGCTATGATTACACCACTGTACTCCAGCCTGGGCTACAGAATGAGACTGTATCTGAAAACAAAAAAAAAGGACGTGAGATGAGGAAACTAAATGCATATAGAACTAATTACACAGCTTCAAAATAGATGAAGCAAAAATTTATAGAATTGAAAAGAGAAATAGAAAACTCTCAATTATAGTTGGAAATTTCAACACTTCTCTCTCAGTAATCAATAAAACAAACACAACGATCACAAAGGATATAACCTACTTGCCTTAATTTACACTTACTCAAACATTCCACCTCAAGACAGAAGAAAACTTTATTTCCTAGTGCACATGTAGCACCCAGTAAGATTGACTATATTCCTGGCTGTAAAACAATTCTCAGACATTTAAAAAGATTGAATCACACGACGTATGTATGTTCTCAGAGTGTGTATGTGGAATGATAAACACCCAAAGATGCCCATGCTCTAATCCCTGGAGCCTGTGCATTAGGTTACATGGGAAATAGGAATTAATGTTGCAGACAAAATCAAGGTTGCTAATCATTTTACCTTAAAATACAGAGATCATCCTGGATTTTCTGGGTAGACCCAGTGTAATCCACAAGGTCCTTAAAAGTGGAAGAACTTAAAAGGTCTTCAGGGACCAAGGTTAGGTAGTTACCAGGTGTATAAAATGGTCAAAAATGATCAAATTAAGCACATAAGGTGTATGTAATTTAATGTATATAAAGTATATGTGAATTTTAGATACACACAGAACATTTGCAAGGGCTAAACTCTAAAGTTAAAACAAATGTTCACCACTGCTACTTCCACTGAGTACAGGATGCCACAAGTTAGGCAATAGAGCTATCAGTGGGCTGTGGATGCTGCCACTGGATCCACATGGAGCTTTCTTCTATAAACTAGAAACAATAACACAGAGGCAATCATCATCTCTTGAGTGGATTCTACAAGGTCCATCCTTCCTCCTTTCACCGGATTTTTGCCAAGGACCCTGGTGAGGCAATTTGATTGGCAGCACCTAGGTCATGTGTCCATAGAAGGGATGCTCAGGACGTGAATATCTGACATTTTCAGGGAGCAAGCTCTACTTCTTACTAGGCATTTTTCACACGTAAGTCAAAGCTTCAGACATTGAGAAGTCAAAAAGTCTAACAAATATCCCCAAACTCACTTGTAATTTAGTCATGGTGAAAACACTGACCACTTAAAATTTTAAATTGAATTTCCAAATAAGAACTTTTTTAGAAATACAATGGTACATGTAAACACTGTTACTGAGAATTTTTGTATCAGACTTGCCCATTACCCTGACTCCTGCCTGCAGTGCACTTTGAGCTCTTCAGGAGCTGAGGATATGGTTAAACTATTTTTTCTTTGTTTACTTTCATTTTACCCCATTCAAATCTACCTCAGGCTACCAAACCACCTCAGTCAGAGGGAGCAAATTGCTCAGTCTGTCTTTTCATCCTCATTGTTCACAGGTTTTACCTTATTTCTAGCCTCTTGAGTATACTGTGTTGGTGGACATTCTACTCTAGGAAGGACAAGAATAGAGCCCCGCCTTCTCTGGCCAGTTCTTTATCTCCCGACGTTACATTCCTTGCACATTCTACAGTTATTCTTGAGAATTAAAAGCAAGAAAGGTGAGGAAGAACTGGGTGACCAAGGCCAACTGGGATTTTGTCCTGCAGGCATATAATTTCAGAAAGTACTACTATTAATATAAGCACTGAGGTTAAAATGTAGTACTGCATAATGCTGTACCTGCCAATCCTAAATGAACACTCACAGAGGCAGCAGGGACCGAGGGCATAGCATAATTTAAGCCAAAAAAATACATATATATCAAACTTAAACATGTGAAATATCTATCTGCATTTACAGAATAAAAAATAGATTAATATTTTTCATGTCAAACATGATATCTATTTAAAATGAAATAAACTTAGCATCCAGAATATTTAAACATTATTATGATATGAAACACATTTAAATTATCTGCTTTTTTTCTTATTTTCAGTAAGATTTTCATTATAAAAGACAAGAGTCTCATGATATACATTGATCTTCATAAATCAGTAGTTTTCTAGGATCTTCTCCCTTTACTGTGTCCTTTCCACCTAACACAAATCTTTTAACACCATTGGCTTGTTCTTAATAAGTTTGTAAAATAATATTATTAATAGGGAGTAAGTTGATTTTTCATTATATAGTATAAAAACACATATATAAAATATGGACATCCTTGTATATTTTTATCATGTGCTTCATAGATATATGCAGCTTTAAAATTTCTTTTACCAGAATTTCATTCTCTTTTAGATATTCTTATTCTGGCAATTTGACACTAATCCTGTACCTTAGAAAGTACAACATAGGCCTGAAAAGATTTAATATGATCTAAAGTAATCAAAGCTAAACTCCACATTCCAAAAACTAGTGGTAAAAAGAGAAAGGTAATAATATATCATGTACTAGAATTTTAAGATAGCTGACGGACCCCATGCAAAAACACAAGCGATACATTTTTTCCTACAGAACATCTGAATAGCAGGCTCAAAAACAAAGAAGTTTTGTTTCTTCTCTACTTCTTTTTATATTCCATTAAATTAAGTTACTATTTTTTAATAATTATTATACATTCCCCTGCACACACTGCTATGGTTGCCACAGAGGCTTTTCAAGAGAGAAACTGATTATCACAACATATACAACAACATGAAAAATCTGATGCTCAGAAATGATGCCAATCTAGTAGATAAACCTGAGAACTGAGCACACTGAGTGACAAAATGAACCACACTGCTGTGCATTTATTTTAGTATTGCTAAAAGATATATAGACTAATGTGAAAAGTTATTGCTAGTTTCATTATTATGTTACTTGTATGGAAATATAACAAAGCATTATAGTCGAATTTAACACACAGTATATGAAAGAAAAGAGGAAAAGAAATCAAAGGGCAAGGAAGGAAAGGGGAAGAAAGAAGGCAAAGAAGAGAAGAAAGGCTGGAAGAAGCTGAGCATTCTGCAGACATAACCTCCATCCATTCTTATAGGATAAGAATCCTACAATTGAGAGAATTATTGTCCATATTTTATATATAAGAAAACTAGTTAGGACATATTATCTTTCCCAAAGTAAATATATGACAAAACTGGCATTTAAATCTAGGTTTTTGCTGAATCCAAAGTCCATGCTCTTTTCTCATCCCCTGGATACCTCCTCCGGCCACCTACTTTTTGACTTAGGAGTAATGTCAATGCATGCGAAAAACCAAGGTCTATCCAGTGGGGAAAGTTGAGCTCCTTCCGACAAATTCTGCATTAGGCAGTCAGTTGACTGTTGGATGAGTGTCTAACCATTCCACAAAGATTTTTTCTTTCTCTGACCACAGCAAGTGACAGAGAGATTTCTCACCTTCTAGTTAGTATCCATTAGCAAGAAACACTCTGGAAGTCTAATCCTCATAAAACCACAATGCAACAAATGTGTTGAAGATAATGCACAGCCAAGCTTAGAATGCTTCACCTCCTGTCATTTTCTCCCTCTGGGTTCATCACCCATTGTTATCTATTATTTATATTACATCACAAAGTGTAACTTTATTGACGAGGTAAAGCCTGTGTCAGAAAGGTCACAGACTTAGTTCACTTCCTGTGCCTTCAGCAATTCTTCAATTCATTCGCTTTTTTAAAAATTAATCAATAAGTTTTTGAGTGCCTGAATGGAAAACCCATCAACTTTTAATGAAATTGTTGAACCATTTTTATATACATATGAAATATATAAACCTAATTAATATTTGGCTAGAGTAATAAACTTTAACTTCTAAAGAACTTTGTCCATTTTAGAGGTAGTCTCCACATTGAAAGATGAGCCAAAGTGTCACCAAAGTGTCACAGACCTCAATAGCAGAAGCAACAGTCAATTCCCTGTTCAACATTTTGAGTGCAGTTCAGGTGAAACAACACACATTACTAAAAAATAATGCCATTCCCTAATCCTAATATTGAGCCCATAACTCAGGGTGGAACTGTCTCCCTAGAAGGCATCCTAAAACGTAGAGGGAATGTGCTGTACACAACTAGTGACCGGGGCATCAGTGAGGGCTGGGAGTGAGGAACAATGAAAATTATTTGGCAATGTGCAGGATAGTCCTTTACAAGGAAGAATTGCTCACCCAATGTCAATAGCACCCAGTGAAAAATACCACATTGGCCCATTAAAAAAAAATAACATCATTAGCCCAATCTATATTATATTTGGCTTTCATGATGCCTTAAAATAAAGTTAAATGGAGTATGTGCATTTCGGGATGACAGGTACTTGTCACTCTATTTTCTTAAACCTATGTTTGTGGCTCAATTAAGTTATTTGTCAGTCCCGTAAAGGCATTTAAAGATGACAACTCCTAAATCCTGATTATTATACCAGTATGTAAATGGATGACTCCATCCAGATTGGGCAAATAATGCATTCTTTAAAACTCTCTTAGTTCTGTACGTGTAGAACAATCACAGGTCCCAAAATCTTGAGCAGTTCATTTTGCATCATTAGAACTCAGGAAAGAGAATAAAAAATCAATAAAATTATTGAATTATATGCAAATTTAAGAAAGTTTTAAAAATTGAGTTTTTCCAAAGTCTCCAAAAAGTGTTCTACAACTGTTCTACAGCCCCTGACAGCTCTCTTATAGAGAGAGCTAAAATGTGTTAATTTTCCTCTTTGTCAAGTCAGACTTAATATCTACAAATAAAAAAGTATTTATTTTTTATGTGAACTTCAAATACAAGAATTGTTTTGTTAGTGTGAAGTTTTATTGCAAGTTCTCAATTATGTGCTGTAATTTATTGATCTGGATTATAAAATGATTTCTCAAATATGTGATAATTGTTAAATTCTTTGGTTTAACCTTATTTTATTTTTTTAATTTTAAATTTCAATTGTAACAGAGGTTCTTTTTTTTTTTTTTTTTTTTTTTTGAGTCTCACTCTGTCGCCCAGGCTGGAGTGCAATGGCCGGATCTCAGCTCACTTTTATTGATTATTTTTTTCATAATATTTG
>NW_012115488.1:10241974-10274170 GCF_000951035.1 Colobus angolensis palliatus | reverse complement strand
AGGGACCCACTTGAGCAGGCAGTCTGTCCCTTCTCAGATCTCAACCTCCGTGTTGGGAGATCCACTGCTCTTTTCAAAGTTGTCAGACAGATTCGTTCGCGCCTGCACAAGTCTCTGCTGCTTCCCCGTAACAGAGGTTCTTTGAGCAAATGAAATGATAAAATACAAACATTTAAAATGTTTGTATTATAAAATCCCTTGACAAAGCTAAACCATACCTTTTTTCTGTGACTTTATAATCACAGTTCCTTACCAACAGTAATCTCTGACTTTTGACAGAATGCAGATCAACTCTGCTCATTTTCATAACTTAGAAAGGCATTATACACTATATACTATTTGGGGTCTGGATTCTTTTGGTCAATATTATGATAATAAGATTTATCCAAATTGCCAGGAAGTTAACTTTTAATACATACTAGAGCTGTCCTGTGACCACCTGCATCATAATTATCTGGGAATGCTTCACTTTTAAAAAGGCAGGGACCAGGTCCCAGCCTAGGCCTAGAAAATCTAAAACTCTGGGAGGAGGAAGGAGATTAAGTCCAAATTTCTACCTTGTATAATCTCCTCTACTAATAAATTTTGCCTATCAAAGCTTTAGATTCTACACTAAAAACTTAACGCTTCTATTTACTTTCTTAATTCTACGATAATTTTTTACCAGACATTTTTTAGAGAGGCTGTGCTTTCTATGACATCATGCCAATTATAGAGATACTTCAGACCCAAAACTGATTATTTGTACTTTTAATAGTTTTAATAACCTGCAAAATCCATTAACAATTTTTTCCAAATTCACTATCTTAGCACATGTATTTCTTAAGAGAATCATTCTGTAGTCTTAAACATTTTAGTACCACAAAAAATTAGATAGATTTAGTCATTCCACAACATATACATACTTCAAAACTTCATGTATATGATAAATACCTACAATTTTATGTGTCAATTAAAAAAACAAAATTTTATAGTATCTGTTTGAGATGTGTTTTTAATTTTTTGTAAAATTTCTTCTGCCTTTCATTATTCAGTCACTAAGTGCTTGAAATCAAATAGAGCCAAGTTAATTGTGATGGTTGTCTTAAACCTACAAGTAACATAATGACAGTTTTACTATTGAAGCACCATGCTTTCTAGTAATATTAGGATGAAAAAACAGTAGAGAAACATGCAATGAACCTAACAGTGATGTAACTTATCTGGGACTCATTGCTATAGGATGTATTGTCTTTCTCCTAAAAAGAGAGTGGCAAGAGAAATCATATTTCAAATAACCCTGGACAATTCAAAAAATGTAAGAACTTCTGAAATGTCATGGTCATTCGCTTGTGGCTAACATTAGAAGTGTTAAATCACAATTAGATTTAACACATATAATCAGGCTGGAGGTGTCTCTAGTAGCCTCCAGTAAACACACTCTCTCTCTCAGCAAGATCTTGTACAAATATCTCTCTGATGACACTATCATCATTATAAGTATGAGTGAATTTCAGAAGCTCATTGATGCCTCTTCAAACAAACTAGTACTTGCTGAATGGTATGAGCTTTTCAAAGATGTCCTTAATCTGTTTCTTTTTCAAGACATGTCAATTTGTTTCTGAGGGAGACTCTTCAATATGACAGAACCTAAATATGGTTCTTTTTATTCCCAGATACTTCATTTATTTATTTGTCTATTTATCTATTTACTTATTTTTATTTCAATAGCTTTAGGGGTACAAATGACTTCATTCCAGTCACTGTGAAAGACATTCTTTATTTTTTATGACTGAGTAGTATTTCATAGTATTTATATACCACATCTTATTTATACACTCATCAATTGATGGGCACCTAGGTTGATTCCATATATTTGCAATTATGAATTGTGCTGTGATAAACATATGAGTGCAGGTATATTTTTGATATAATTACTTCTTTTTCTTTAGGTAGGTACCCAGTAGTATGATTGCTGTAAGGCCCCAAAAGCAATTGCAACAAAAATGAAAATAAATAAATGAGACTTAATTAAACTAAAAAAAGCTTCTGCACAACAAAAGAAATAATCAATAGGTACATAGACAACCCTATAGAATGGGAGAAAATATTCACAAACTCTATATACAATAAAAGACTAATATTCAGAGTCTACAAGGAATTCAAACAAATCACCAAGAAAAAAATGAATAACCCCATTAAAAAGTGGGCAAATGACATGAAGAAACATTTTTCAAAAGAAACTATAGAAATGGCCATCAAAGATATGAAAAAGATGCTCAATATCACTAATGATCAGGAAAATGCATATTAAAGTCACAATGAGATACCACCTTACCCCAGCGAAATGGCCGTTTTTTTTTACTTTTATTTTACTTCAGGGGTACACATGCAGGTTTGTTATATAGGTGAACTTGTGTCTGGGGGGTTGCTGTGCAGACTGTCTCATCCCCCAGGTATTAAGCCTAGTACCCATTAGATATTTTTTCTGATCCTCTTCCTCCTCCCAACCTCCACCATCTGGTAGCCCCCAGTGTGTGTTGTTCCCCTTTATGTGTCCATGTGTTCTCATCATTTAGCTCCCACTTATAAGTGAAAATACGCAGTATTTGGTCTTCTGTTCCCGTGTTAGTTTGCTAAGGACAACGGCCTCCAGCTCCATCCATTTTCTGGCAAAGAACATGTTCTCACTCTTTTTTATGGCTACATAGTATTCCATGGTGTATACGTACCACATTTTCTTTATTCAGTTTATCACTGATGGGCATTTAGGTCAATTCCATGTCTTCGCTATTGTAAATAGTGCTGCAAAAAACATACTCGTGCAAGTGTCTTCATAATAGAAGGATTTATATCCCTTGAGGTATATGCCCAGTAAGGGATTGGTGGGTGGTCAAATGGTATTTCTGTTCTTAGGTCTCTGAGGAATTGCCACACTGTCTTCCATAATGGTTGAACATTACAAATTGAACAATTTACACTTTCACCAACAGTGGATAAGCATTCCTTTCTCACTGCAACTTCACCAGCATCTATTATTTTTTGACTTTTTAATAATAGCCATTCTGACTGGAGTGAGATGGTATCTCACCGTGGTTTTTATTTGCATTTTTCTAGTGATCAGTGATACTAAGCTTTTTTAAAAATGATTGTTTGGCCACATGTATGTCTTCTTTTGAATAGTGTTCATATCCTTTGCCCATTTTTAATGGAGTTGGAAAACAGTCATTATTAAAATGTCAAAAAACAATAGATGGCACAGATGCGGTGAAAAGGGAACACTTATACACCATTAGTAGGAATGTAAATTAGTACAACCTCTATGGAAAACAGTATGATTCTTTAAGACTGTAAATCTCAGTGTTAGTATTATGTAAAATGGATCCTAGTTTACACTCTAAGGCTAATGATACCTTTTTTTTTTTTTTTTTTTTTTGAGATGGAATCTCACTCTGCCGCCCAGGCTGGAGTGCAATGGCACGATCTCAGCTCACTGCAACCTCCATCTCCCGGGTTGAACTGATTCTTATGCCTCAGCCTCCTGAGTAGCTGGAATTACAGGTGTGTGCCACCACACTTGGGTAATTTTTGTATTTTTGGTAGAGATGGGGTTTCCCTATGTTGGCCAGGCTGGTCTCAAACTCCTGGCCTCAAGTGATCCACCTGCCTCAGCCTCCCAAAGTGCTCGGATTACAGGCATGAGCCACCACGTCCAGCCAGGCCAGTGATTCTTGATAGGATAAGTTCATGAGATTTACTTTTAAACACTGAAATAGGGTTGCTAAAGTTCAAAGAAAAGTTTAAAATATTTTAGAAATGCCAGATTATTCACAGTACAAAATTTTTTTTACATGGAAAGCCACTTAAAATAGCTTAAGATAATAAGCTTAAGTAAGCAAATAGAGTGTTTACATTTGTGAATATCAAAAAAAAAATGTGCAGTCTTAGCATCACTGGGCAGAAACAATTTTCAAGGGATTCCCTAACTCATTTTCTTGCTTTCATGCAGCAGGATGATTTTCCTAGTTTTCAAGGTATTCATAAAGAAAGAACCCACATAATAATTTTTTTAAAGAGTTATTTCTTTCCCTCTAATGTTTATATCTAAAGACATACCATTCACAAACCTGGGAGGTGGAGGTTGTAGTGAGCTGAGATCACACCACTGCAGTCCAGCTGGGCGACAGAGCAAGACTCTGTCTTAAAAAAAATTAATTAATTGTTTTAAAAATAAAGACATACCATTCATTACTCCATTTTTAAAGACTTAAATTCTATAACTTAGAGTTATTGTCATATAGACAAAATTCTTCTCTCCCTCATGTCTTCATCTTGGACTACGGAGAAGATAATGCCATTCTCTTGGAGGAGGAAGCTTCTGTACTTCTCTCCAGTCCTTACTCTAGTTATCAATGGAAAAGTAGCTATGAGGGCTAGACTCCCTGTGAGGCATGTCCCATGAATTGGGGGTGAGGTTACTTTGTTTCAAAAGCAGGTTAACAAGTCTCATCATTGTGTCCTTGTTTTATTCAGCAATTTTACTCAGTCTTCATGACAAGCAGGCTCTTCAGGAACAAACAATTCTTTGTCCCTGTTCTTGCAGTGTCTTTATCTGTCACTGAAAGGATAAGTCACTTTAACCTTTTGCAGATGGGCTCATTATCTTCAAGAGAGTGGGAAGCCTCAAAAATGTGGACCTCAAGTCTTAGTCTCCTCAATTATAAATATGGAAATAACAATTCCTCATATGATGAACTGTAGAAAATAAAAGAAACAACATAAAGTGTGGTGCAAACAATAAAGCACTATACAAATGCATGTTCCTTAGGAATAACTTCTATCATCTAGAAAATAATGGAGTTAGGTTAAATTATTTTTAAGGAGCCATTACTTTCTAACATTATCTCTAGTCCAGACCTATCTATTGAGTCTCAGACCCTTAATCCAATTGCCTAATTATATTTTTACCTAATGAATACACATTAGGTAACCACATAAATACTTAAAAGAGCCACTTGGCTAATTCACAGGTCCAAATTCAACATGTCCAAAAATAAACTCACATCTTTCTTCTTGGTTTTCGGTCAGTATTCCCTATTTTCATAAAATGTCATGTCATCTACCTGATGACCCAAGTCAGAAACCAGAAAATTATTCTTGACTCCTTTCTTACACTCAAATCCAATTAATCACCAACTGTTCTTAATTCTTCCTCCTAAACATCTTTCAAATTGGTCCTCAGGTCTCTGTGTACACTGCCATCACCCTAGTTCAAGTCACCATTTTCTCTCACCTTGACTATTGCCATCAATTCTGAAAGAGACTCCACAAGTAATTATTTTCCCCTCTCTCTTAATTTCATCTCACTGGAGACAGAGTGAGGTGAAGTTTAAAATACAAATCTGGCCATGCCATTCTTCTTAAAACACACACAGTATCCTGTTGTTGTTAAGATAAAGTCCAAGTCCTTAACGTATCTAAAAATGTCCTGGCCTGATCCAATACCTGTTTCTTTCTGCAGCCTCACCTTATACCTTGCCAATGCATGATTTCCATTCTCCAATCATTCTGCCTTTCTAATCCTTTGAGAGTCCTATGTCCATCTCCCTCACTTACGTGCCTTGACAGCTCATACCCATTCTTTAGTTGTTCACTTCAGTGTTAGTCTCTCATAGGAGACTTCCCTAATTCCCTCTCACCGCATTTTCAAGTGAAATTTCTTATTATATGCTCACTTAATATGATGTAGTTCTCCTGTGCAGCATATGTCAGATATAGTGAGTTATGGGGTTTAGTGATAAATGGATTATGAATAATAATAATTAATATGAATATATATAATTATGAGGTTTACTGATAAACTCAGACTCTGTAGGGAGAAAATATGTTTATCTCAAAATGACTGTATCTCAGCCATCCTGTGCTTGCCTGGCACACTTATAGATAGAAAGAATTAAAGGATGGAGTGGAGGATGGAGGGACAGAGAAAGGGAAATCTCATACATCACATTGAATATAAATTAAACATATATAATCCAAACATAGTACCATCATGTTTCTCATGGTGTTTGCTTTTTTTAGAAATAAGTGTGTACAATACAAATAAAGATCTATGACTTCTGTTTCTGCCAAATTTTAAAGTCCCCTTATCTGTAAACTCAAGGATTTCCTGATTTTTATTATTACCTACTAATAATAGATCTTTACTAACAACAATTGTGTGTCAGTAAACTAAAGCCCTTCAAGAATAAATTTTAAAGCCATAATGGTATTTTTAAGGCCATGTACAGTTTTGATGGATTAGGAATAGCATACTAAAAATTAAGAAGGTCTTATCAAGAAATTGTTTGTATTAGGGTAATACTAACTGCAGTAACAAACCCAAAAATATATGATGCCTCAAACACAATAGAAATTTATTTCTTGTTTGTCTAAAGTCCAGCTTTTTTTCTGAATACCAAAGGACCCTCATCTAAGCAGCAATTCAGAGAGTAAGGGTCTTTTTTTCTGTGACTCCATATTTCCAGTATGTGCTTTCCAAGGCCACTGGGCTCAGCTGTGCCAAGTTGGTGAAAGAAGAAAAAGGTTTGAAGGTTGCCTCAGAGTTCTGTAAGCCAAACCAGGAAATAGAGCCTGTCACTTTTGCTCACATTGCAATGGATAGATCTCCAGTACATGGCTGCAACTAAGTGCAAGGAAGGCTGGAAAGTACAGGTTAACTCTATGACTAAGAAGAGGAATTATGGTTGGAACAGCTGGCCAGTCTCCACCATACCATTGCTTCTCCACTAAGATTTCTCATTGGTCTTCTCTCAACACACTCACCTCAATTTATTTTTCCTCAAAATTTATTCTTCAAAGTTGACAATTCTGACCAATAACAGAATATTTAAAGTATAGTAACGTAATTATTATGTACAGCATACAATCTCAACATTACAATACTTGTATAATAATTTTCTCTTGAACAATAATTTCATGCAAATGAACTCAGATCCTTCCCATTGTTAACTTTCTACTTATAATTCTCCCTTTCTAAAAAATAGGAAAAGGAAATAATCTTCATAGGTATATTTATAAAGAAGTATAAAAACAAAGTTAGTAAGAGAATGACTTTAGCTTAGAAACTATTCATTTTATAACAATTGTATAAAGAAACTTGAACGACACAACTTAATTTATGCACATGCTAATATGAATAATAAAATTAGCACTTAGTGAATGTCAGCTACACTTATCTGTATAGTAATATTCATTTGCATGAATTGAGAATTCTCCATTATTGATACAAGAAAAAAGTGAAACAAAAAGAGGAAGCTACAGAGACTAATAAGTCTGTCAGAGTAACTACAATGGAGGAAACACAGATATTCAACAAAGGCTTGATGTATCCATCTCACTCTTAAGCCAAATTTGATTGCACAATAACATTGAAAACTGCTTCAGTGAAACTGCCAAACAAATGTTTTTGACACTACTCAATCTCCTTGAATTTTCTCATATGTCCTACCCAAATTCCAAAAACCTTTTAAGAACCTGAAGTATCTGGAGGCACTCTGGAATGTGATGTCTTATGATAGTACATGAAAGCAATAATGAAATGTCTGCCCATCTAAAACTTAGGTCATGATCTAAAAAATAAACAATTAAAATATTAAATATTTAAATAAATTCAAAGCTTTAAATCTATACAGTCACACACACAGAGCAGAAGGTTTTATCTAAGTGCAATGGTTAATCAAGGTAATGTCTGTGATATGACTGCAAAGTTTAGATACATAAAAACACCAATTAAGAGAGGCATACAATGACAACTGAGTCAATTTGAAACATAAACAATTACTCAGTAGCCTAAGAAAGACTGAGAAAACAGATTGTTTATAGATGGTCAACTTTGGAGCACAGATAACACCAGAGGTTAGTTTTTGAGCAAGTATGACATGGAGAGAGGGTGTCCTGAACCACTGACTTATGCATTCTGTTTTCTTATTTATCACACAATTACTTGTGATAATTCTATCCCCATCAAATTGTCTTCTGATTATAATTTAGTTTCCCACATAGCTCTGCCTAAAATGAGATAATGCGTTAGTCATGCTAATATGAATAGGTCAGTCCATTTAACAGTCATATTTCTCATTGTTCATAGATGATTTGGTTCTATGCACTTGATTAACATAACTCTGCTCCTGAGAAATGGATCTACTCTCAGTTTCCGAGGAAAACAAGTTTCCGATCCTAAAAATCAAGTCAAAAGACCCTAGACTGTTATTATTGCAACACAATACATTTCATTTTGAAATCCCCTGGACAGCCTGCCAGGCACATAATCAATATCACTTCATTCCAATTACAATAGTGTGGTGGTACTTGCCAGCCAACAAACAAGTACATGAAAATTAGCAGCACTACCAAACACAACAAATTAAAAATAAGTAATTGCTAATGTATACCTCTAATTTGACAAGGTGGCTCCAAATAAAACTTCCAATAAGATATATTTTATATGTTCCCCTTAACTCCTTTTAAAAAAATTTTCATTTCCATAGGTTTTGGGGGAACAGGAGGTATTTGGTTACATAAGTAAGTTCTTTCGTGGTGATTTGTGAGATTTTGGTGCACCCATCACCCCAGCAGTGTACACTGAATCCAATTTGCAGTTTTTATCCCTCACCCCCCTCCCACCCTTTCCCCTGAGTCCACAAAATCCATTGTATCATTCTTATGCCTTTGCATCCTCGTAGCTTAACTCCCACTTAGGAGTGAGAACATACAATTTTTGGTTTTTCATTCCTGACTTACTTCACTTAGAATGATAGTCTCCAGTTCCAACCAGGTTGCTGTGAATGTCATTAATTTATTCCTTTGTATTGTTGAATAGTATACCATCGTATGTATGTACCAAAATTTCTTTATCCAGTCATTGACTGATGAGCATTTGGCTGGTTCCATATTTTTGCAATTGCAAGTTTTGCTGCTGCAAACATGTGTGTGCAAATATCCTTTCTGTATATTGACTTCTTTTCTTCTAGGTAGATACCCAGTAGTGGGATCGCTGGAATAAATGGTAGTTCCACTTTTAGTTCTTTAAGGAATCCCCACAGTTTTTCATGAAGATTGTACTAGTTTACATTCCCAACAGCATGTAGAAGTGTTCCCTTTTCACCCCATCCACACCAACATCTTAATTTGTTTTTTATATTTTGATTATGGTCATTCTTGCAGGGGTAAGGTGGTATCACATGGTGGTTTTGATTTGCATTTTCCTGGTAATGAGTGATGTTGAGCATTTTTTCATATATTTGTTGGCCATTTGTACATCTTCATTTAAGAATTGTCTATTCATGTCGTTAGTGCACTTTTAGATGCGATCATTTGTTTGTTTGTTTTCTGGTTAATTTGTTTGAGTTCCTTGTAGATTCTGGATATTAGTCCTATGTCAGAAATATAGATTATGAATATTTTCTCCCACTTTGTGGATTTTCTGTTTACTCTGCTGACTGTTCCTTTTTACCGTGCAGAGCTCTTTAGTTTAATTAAGTCTCACTTACTTATCTTTGTTTTTGTTGTATTTGCTTTTGGGTTCTTGGTCATGAAGTCTTTGCCTAAGCCAATGTCTATAAGGGTTTTTTCAATGTTATCTTCCAGAATTTTTATAGTTTCAGGTCTTAAATTTAGGTCCTTCATCCATCTTGAGTTGATTTTTGTATAAGGTGAGAGATGAGGATACAGTTCGTTCTCCTACATGTGGCTTGCCAATTATCCCAGCACCATTTGTTGAATAGTGTGTCCTTTCCCCACTTTATGTTTTTGTTTGCTTTGTCGAAGATCAGTTGGCTGTAAGCATTTGGGTTTTATTTCTGGGTTCTCCATTCTGGTCCATTGGTCTAGGTGCCTATTTTTTATGCCAGTGGCATGCTGTTTTGGTGACTATGGCCTTATAGTATAGTTTGAAATCAGGTAATGTGATGCCTCCAGATTTGTTCTTTTTGCTTAGTCTTGCTTTGGATATGCAGGCTCTTTTTGGGATCCATATGAATTTTAGGATTGTTTTTTCTAGTTCTATGAAGAATGATGATGATATTTTGATGGGATGGAAATTGCACTGAATTTGTAAATTGCTTTTGGCAGTATGGTTATTTTCACAATATTGATTCTACCCATCCATGAGCATGGGATGTGTTTCCATTTTTTTGTGTCATCTATGATTTCTTTCAGCAATGTTTTGTAGTTTTCCTTGTAGAGTCACCCCCTGGTCAGATGTATTCCTAAATATTTTTTTGCAGCTATCGTAAAAGGGGTTGAGTAGTCAATTTTATTCTCAGCTTGGTCACTGTTGGCGTAAAGAAGAGCTACCAATTTTCATACATTAATTTTGTATCCAGAAACTTTGCTGAGTTCTTTTATTAGTTCTAGGAGCTTTCTGGAGTAGTCTTTAGAGTTTTTGAGGTAAACTATCATATCATCAGCAAACAGTGACAATTTGACTTCCTCTTTATGATTTGGATGCCCTTTATTTATCTCTTGTCTGATTGCTCTGGCTAGGACTTCCAGTACTACATTGAACAGGAATGGCAAGAGTGGGCATCCTTGTCTTGTTCCAGTTCTCAGAGGGAATGCTTTCAACTTTTCCCCATTCAGTATTATGTTGGCTGTGGGTTTGTCATAGATGGCTTTTACTACCTTGAGGTATGTCTCTTGTATGCTGATTTTGTTGAGGGTTTTAATCATAAAGGAATGCTGGATTTTGTCAAATGCTTTTTCTGCATCTATTCAGATGATTATGTGAACTTTTTTTAATTCTGTTCATGTGGTGCATCACATTTCTTGACCTGCATATGTTAAACCATCCCTGCATCCCTGGTATGAAACTCACTTGATCATGGTGTATTATCTTTTTGATATGCTATTAGATTTGTTTAGCTAGTATTTTATTAAGGATATTTGCATCTATGTTCATCAGAGATATCAGTCTGTAGGTTTTTTTTCTTTTGTTATGTCCTTTCCTGGTTTTGGTATTAGGGTGATACTGGCTTCATAGAATGATTTAGTGAGAATTCCTTCTTTCTCTATCTTGTAGAATAATGTCAATAGGATTGGTACCAATTCTTCTTTGAATGTCTGATAGAATTCAGCTGTGAATCCATCTGGTCCTAGAGGGTTTTTTATTGGTAACTTTTTTATTACCATTTCAATCTTGCAGGTTCTTATTGGTCTATTCAGGGTTTCTAATTTTTCCTAATTTAAGCTAGGTGGGTTGTATATTTCCAGAAAGTTATCCATCTCCTCCAGGTTTTCTGGTTTATGTGCATAAAGGTGTTCAGAGTAGCCTGGAATAATCTTTTGTACATCTGCAGTGTAGGTTGTAATATCTCCCATTTCATTTCTAACTGAGCTCATTCGAATCTTCTCTTTTCTTTTCTTGGTTAATCTTGCTAATGGTTTATCAATTTTATTTATCTTTTCAAAGAACCAACTTTTTTCAATTTCTCTTTTGTGCTTTTTTGTTTCAATTTCATTTAGTTCTGCTCTAATCTTGGTTATTACTTTCTTCTGCTGGGTTTGGGTTTGGTTTGTTCTAGTTCCTCTAGTTCCACACCTCTAGTTCCTTGAGGCGTGAACTTAGATTGTCTATTTGTGCTCTTTCAGACTTTTTGATGTAGGCATTTATGACTATAAACTTTCCTCTTAGCACTGCCTTTGCAGTATTCCAGAGGTTTTTATAGATTATGTCCCTATTGTTATTCAGTTCAAATAATTTTTTAATTTCCATCTTGATTTCATTGTTGACCCAATGATTATTCAGGAGCAGATTATTTAATTTCCATGTATTTGCATGTTTTTGAATGTTCCTTTTGGAGTTGATTTCCAATTTTATTCTACTGTGGTCTGAGAGAATACTTGATAGGATTTGAAATTTCTTAAATTTATTGAGATTTGTTTTGTGGTGTATCATATGGTCTATCTTACAGAAAGTTCCATGCACTGATGAATAGAATGTATATTCTGTGGTTGTTGGGTAGAATGTTCTTTAAATATCCATTAAGTCCATTCGTTCTAGGGTATAGTTTAAATCCATTGTTTCTTTGCTGACTTTCTGTCTTAATCACCTGTCAACTACTGTAAGTGGAGTATTGAAGTCTTCCACTATATTATGTTGCTGTCTATCTCATTTCTTAGATCTAGTAATAATTGTTTTATAAATTTGGGATTTCTAGTGTTAGGTGCATATATATTTAGAATCATAGTATTTTCCTATGGACAAGGCTTTTTATCATTATACAATGTCCCTTTTGTCTTTTTTAACTGCTCTTGCTTTAAAGTTTATATTGGCTGATATAAGAATAACTACACCTGCTTGCTTTTGGTGTTCATTTGCATGGAACATCTTTTTTCACCCCTTTACCTTCAGTTCATGTGAGTCCTTATGTATAAGATGAGTCTCTTGAAGGCAGCAGATATTTGACTAATGAATTCTTATCCATACTTCAATTCCGTATGCTTTACATGGAGCATTTAGGCCACTTACATTCAACATTACTATTGAGATATGTACTATTCAATGCATTGTGCTATTTGTTGTCTGAATACCTTTCTAAATTTATTGTATTTTTGTTTTATAGGTTGATATAGTTTGCTGTGTCCCCACCCAAATCACACCTTGAATTGTAATAATCTCCACATGCCAAGGGCAGGGCCAGGTGGAGATAACTGAATCATGGGGATGGTTTCCCCCATACCCCCATGGTAGTGAATAACTCTCATGAGTTCTGACGGTTTTATAAAGAGTAGTTCCCTGGCACAAGCTTTCTCTTGCCTGCTCCCACGTAAGACGTGACTTTGCTTCTCTTTGGCTTCCACCATGATTGTGAGGCCTCCCTAGCCATGTGGAACTGTGAGTCAATTAAATCTCTTTCCTTTATAAATTACCTAATCTTGGGTATGTCTTTATTAGCAGTATGAGAACAGACTAATACAGTAAATTGGTACCAGGAGTGGGGTGCAGATATAAAGCTACCCAAAGCTACCCAAAAATGTGGAAGCGACTTTGGAATTGGATAACAGGCAGAGACTGGAAGTTTGGAGGGCTCAGAAGAAGACAGGAAAATGTGGGAAAGTTTGGAACTTCCTAGAGACTTAGAGGGCTCCAAAGATGACAGAAATATGTGGGAAGTTTGGAGCTTCTTAGAGACTTGTTGAATGGCTTTGACCAAAATGCTGATGGTAATATGGACAATAAGGTCCAAGCTGAGGTGGTCTCAGATGGAGATGAGAGACTTGTTAGAAACTGGAGTAAAGGTCGCTCTTGCTATGCAAAGAGACTGGCATTTTGCCCCTGCCCTAGAGATTTGTGGAACTTTGAACTTGAAAGAGATGATTTAGGGTATCTGGTAGAAGAACTTTATAAGCAGCAAAGTGTTCAGGAGTAAGCAGAGAATAAAGTTTGGAAAACTAGCACCTGACAATGCGATAGAAAAGAAAAAAACATTTTTCTGGAGAGAAATTCAATCTAGCTGCAGAAATTTACCTAAGTAATGAGTAGCTGAATGTTAATCCCCAAAACAATGGGGAAAATGTCTCCAGGGCATGTTACAGACTTTCACAGAAACCCTCATATCACAGACATGGAGGCCTACTGGGGAAAAATGGTTTTGTGGGCCAGGCACAGGACTCTCCTGCTCTATGCAGCCTTGGAACATGGTGCCCTATGTCCCAGTTGCTTTAGCTACAGCTATGGCTAAAAGGGGCCAACATACTGCTCAGGTCATTGCTTCAGAGGCTGCAAACCCCAAGTCTTGGCAGCTTCCACATGTGTTGGTCCTTTGGGTGCACAGAAGTCAAGAATTAAGGTTTAGGAACCGCAGCCTAGATTTCAGAGGATGTAGGAAATGCCTGGATGTCCAGGCAGAAGTTGGCTGCATGGGCAGGGCTCTTATGAAGAACCTCTGCTAGAGCAGTGCAGAAAGGAAATGTGGGGTCAGAGACCTCACACAGAGTCCCCATGGGAGCACTGCCTCATGGAGCTGTGACAGGAGGGCCACCATCCTTCAGATCCCAGAATGGTAGATCCACTGACAGCTTGCACTGTGTGCCTGGAAAAGCTGCAGATGCTCAACACCAGCCCATGAAAGCAGCCAGAAGGGAGGCTGTGTCCTGCAAAGTCACAGGGGTGGAGCTGCCCAAGGCCATAGGAGCCCACCTCTTACATCAGTGTGACCTGGATGTGAGATGTGGAATCAAAGGAGATCATTTTGGAGCTTTAATATTTGACTACCCCATTGGACTTTGGACTTGCATGGAGCCTCTTTCATTTTGGCCAATTTCTCCCGTTTAGAATGGGTTTATTTACCCAATGCTCATATCTTCATTTTATCTAGGAAGTAACTGACTTGCTTTTGATTTTACAGGCTCAGAGGCAGAAGGGACTTGCCTTTTCTCAGATGAGACTTTAGACTGTGAACTTTGGAGTAAATGCTGAAATGAGTTAAGACTTTGGGGGACTGTTGGGAAGGCATGATTGGTTTTGAAATATGAGGACATGAGATTTGGGAATGGTCAGGGATGGAATGATATGGTCTGGCTGTGTCCCCACCCAACTCTCACCTTGAACTGTAATAATCCACACACATCAAGGGCAGGGCCAGGTGGAGATAACTGAATCATGGGGGCGGTTTCCTCCATACTCTTCTCGTGGTAGTGAATGAGTCTCATGAGATCTGATGGTTTTATAAAGGGAAGTTCCCATGCGCAAACTCTTTCTTGTCTGCGGTCATGTAACATGTGACTTTGCTCCTCCTTGCCTTCCACCTTGATTGTGAGGCCTCCCCAGTCATGTGGAACTGAGTTAATTAAACCTCTTTCCTTTATAAATTACCCAGTCTTGAGTATGTCTGTATTAGCAGCATGAGAACAGATGAATACGTAGGTCCTGTGAGATTTATGCTTTAAAGTGGTTCTGTTTTGACATGTTTCCAGAATTTGTTCCAAGATTTAGAGCTCCTTTTAGCAGTTCTTGTAGTGCTGGCTTGGTAATGGTGAATTCTCTTAGCAATTTCTTTGTCTGAAAAAGGCTGTATCTTTCCTTCATTTATGAAGCTTAGTTTCATTGGATACAAAATTCTCGGCTAATTGTTTTGTTTAAGGAGGGTGAAGATAGGGCCCCAATCCCTTTTAGCTTGGAGGGTATCTGTTGTTAATCTGAAAGGTTTTCCTTTATAGGTTACCTGGTGCTTTTGCCTCACATTTCTCAAAGTGTATGCTTTATTTCCTGAAGTTGTGTTTTTTTGTGTGTATGTTTTTTATTTTTTTTATTTACGCCATCTATTTCACTGAAGATTTCTCATATCTTACATCTTTTTTTATTTCCTTAAGTTCGACTTCACCTTTCTCTGGTGCCTCCTTGATTAGTGTAATAATTGACCTTCTGAATTCTTTTTCTGACAATTCAGGGATTTCTTCTTGTTTTGGATCCGTTGATGGTGATTTTGGTGGGCTAGTGTGATTTTGGTGGGCTACTAAAGAACCTTGTTTTGTCATATTATCAGAATTGTTTTTCTGGTTCCTTCTTATTTGGGTAGGCTATGTCAGAGGGAAGATCTGGCACTCAAGGCTACTGTTCAGATTCTTTTGTCCTATGGGGTGCTCCCTTGATGTAGTACTCTCCCCCTTTTTCTAGGGATGGGGCTTCCTGAGAGCCAAACTGTAGTGAATGTTATTTCTCTTCTGGATCTAGCTACCCAGCAGGACTACCAGGCTATGGGTTGGCACTGAGGGGTGTCTGTACAGAGTCCTTGATATAAACCATCTTCAGGTCTCCCAGCCATGGATACCAGTACCTTCTCTGGTGGAGGTAGCGGGGCAGTGAAATGGACTCTTTGAAAGTCCTTAGTTGTATTATTGTTGTTTATTGCACTATTTTTGTGCTGACTGGCCTCCTGCAAGGAGGTGATCTTTTCAAAAGAGTATCAGCTGTGGTAGTATAGGGAGGACCAGGCAGTAGGAGGGACCCTAGAACTCCCAAGAGAATATAACCTTTGTCTTCAGCTACCAGGGTGGGTAGGGAAGGGCCTTCAGGTGGTGGCAAACTTAGACGTCTCTCAACTCAGACTCTCCTTGGGCAGGGCTTGCTGCTGCTGCTGAAGGGGATGGGGGTGTGGTTTCAGGTCAATGGAGTTATGTTTCCAGGAGGATTTTGGCTGCATCTGCTATGTCATACAGGCTATTAGGAAAGTGGGGGAAAACCGGCAGTTACAGAACTCACCCAGCTCCCACACGACCCAAAAGGCCAGTCTCACTCCCTCCTTGTCCCATTCCCAAATAGCACTGAGTTTTTTTCCAGGCAGTAGATGAGCACAGGTGAGAACTTGCCCCAGACTACCAGCCTCATGGCTGAGAAAGCAGCAAGGCTCTCACACCTCCCCCTGCTTGTTGAGTCTGCACACCAGATTCATGCCCTCTCCCAAGTTCTGGCCAGGAAACTTCACATTCAGTTGGAATTGTTACAAAGTTCAGCTGCAGGGTACCTTCTCCCTGTGGTCTTTTCCAAGTTTTCTGGTAGTCCTTCCCAAGGACCCCTGTGAGAAAAGGCATAAATGGCTTTCCTGGGGAACAAGAGAACCCACAGAACTTTTCCCACTGCTTTCTCTACCCATGTATTTTGCTTGACTCTAAATTGATTCAGCTCCAGGTAAGGTCAGAATCTTCTCATACGATTTGGACCTTCAGGTTCCCCAGTGAGGGGTGTGCTCTGAGGCAGATGATCCTCCTTTGTCACTTTCACAGTTTGGGCACTCGCAGTATTTGGGCTGGTCTCCTGGGTCCTACAGGAGCAATTCATTTCCTTCAAAGGGTCTGTGGATTCTTTCAGCTTTCTTGGTATATTCCTGCAGTAGCTCTTGGAGCAAAAGTTCACAGTGTGAGCTTCCACACGCTGCTCTGTCCATCACAGGGGGAGCTGCAATTTATTCCTGCCTCCTATCCAACATTTTTTCCCTCCCCTTAACTCTGTTTGACTAGTCCTTTATTTTGGTCCCACTTACTTTGTCTATTTTTGGTGGGGCCCTGAAATATGTCCTTCTTTAAAAATATAATGATGTAGAATATTTTAATTTCTCTTTGGAGAGAGAAACATGTCTTAGGCATATCAAGTCATGTTAGCATCAAGTGGTTCCATTATTTTCCTGTGTTTTTCTAACTGACTGGCAGCAACTCCCAGGAAACTGGCCAAGAATACTGGATCAAGCACAGCTGAGGAGGGAACTAAAAACTTACAGAAAATATGGACATTCTGTCTCTGATCTCTTAACTTCAGAGAAGTAGATGTTATAGAATATAAGATAAAAATTGATATTGACTATTACTTTATATACTAATGAAAAGAAAAATACTGACCAAACTATGACACACTATTAATTGTAAGGTGTATCTTCATTTCAGAGAGTTAAAATGTATACAAAAAAATGTACAACTGAGAATTAGTAAACTACAGTATTGGCTTTTACTCCTTCTTACTGAGCTCCACATTCACTAAAGTTGACATAACACTCAAGGCACCATTTCATAAATAGATGTGGTACAGGAAGAGGATTTCAACAGGCCAGAATTAGTCTTAGCCAGCTAGTTCAATGTCCCAACTAGTACTTCTAATCTGGCTGCTTCAAATTATTTAAATGTCCACTCATCCACTGACATTTCTGTACAGAATTCTTTAAGTTCTTTTTGCTTTTTATGCCCTAAGTTCTAGGGTACATGGGCACAACCTGCAGGTTTGTTACACATGTACACATGTGCCATGTTGGTGTGCTGCACCCATTAACTCATTTGCATTAGGTATATCTCCTAATGCTATCCCTCCCACCTCCCCCAAACCCACGACAGGCCCCAATGTGTGATGTTCCCCTCCCTGTGTCCAAGTGTTCTCATTGTTCAATTCCCACCTATGAGTGAGAACATGAGGTGTTTGGTTTTCTGTCCTTGCAATAGTTTGCTCATAATGATGATTTCCAGCTTCATCCATGTCCCTACAAAGGACATGAACTCATCCTTTTTTATGGCTGCATAGTATTCCATGGTGTATATGTGCCACTATCATTAATGGACATTTGGGTTGGTTCCAAGTCTTTGCTATTGTGAATAGTGCCACAAAAAACATATGCGTGCATGTATCTTTATAGCAGCATGATTTATAAACCTTTGGATATATACCCAGTAATGGGATGGCTGGGTCAAATGATATTTCTAGTTCTAGATCCTTGAGGAATTGCCACACTGTCTTCCACAATGGTTGAACTAGTTTACAGTCCCACCAACAGTGTAAAAGTGTGCCTATTTCTCCATATCCTCTCCAGCACCTGTTGTTTCCTGACTTTTTAATGATCGCCATTCTAATTGGTGTGAGATGGCATCTCATTGTGGTTTTGCTTTGCATTTCTCTGATGACCAGTGATGAGGAGCATTTTTTCATGTGTCTGTTGACTGCATAAATGTCTTCTTTCGAGAAGTGTCTGTTCATAACCTTTCCCCACTTTTTGAGGGGTTGTTTGATTTTTTTCTTGTAAATTTGTTTAAGTTCTTTGTAGGTTCTGGATATTAGCCCTTTGTCAGATGGGTAGATTGAAAAAATTTTCTCCCATTCTCTAGGTTGCCTGTTCACTCTGACGGTAGTTTCTTTTGCTGTGCAGAAGCTCTTTAGTTTAATTAGATCCCATTTGTCTATTTTGGCTTTTGTTGCCATTGCTTTTGGTGTTTTAGTCATGAAGTCCTTGCCCATGCCTATGTCCTGAATGGTATTGCCTAGATTTTCTTCTAGGGTTTTTATGGTTTTAGGTCTAATGTTTAAGTCTTTAATCCATCTTGAACTAATTTTTTTATAAGGTGTAAAGGAGGGATCCAATTTCAGCTTTCTACATATGGCTAGTCAGTTTTCCCAGCACCATTTATTAAATAGAGAATCCTTTCCCCATTGCTTGTTTTTGTCAGGTTTGCCAAAGATCAGATGAAGCATTGATAGTTGTAGATGTGTGGTATGATTTCTGCAGGCTCTGTTCTGTTCCATTGGTCTGTATTTCTGTATTGGTGCCTGTACCATGCTGTTTTCGTTTCTGTAGCCTTGTAGTACAGTTTGAAGTCAGGTAGCGTGATGCCTCCAGCTTTGTTATTTTGACTTAGGATTGTCTTGGCAATGCGGGCTCTTTTTTGGTTCCATATGAACTTTAAAGTGGTTTTTTCCAATTCTGTGAAGAAAGTCATTGGTAGCCTGATGGGGATGGCACTGAATCCATAAATTATCTTGGGCACGGTAGCCATTTTCACGATATTGAGTCTTCCTATCCATGAGCATGAAATGTTCTTCCATTTGTTTGTGTCCTCTTTTATTTCATTGAGCAGTGATTTGTAGTTCTCCTTGAAGAGATCCTTCACATCCCTTGTGAGTTGGATTCCTAGGTATTTTATTCTCTTTGAAGCAATTGTGAATGGCAGTTCACTCATGACCTGGCTCTCTGTTTGTCTGTTATCAGTTTATAGGAATGCTTGTGATTTTTGCACATTGAGTTTGTATCCTGAGACTTTGCTGAAGTTGCTTATCATTAAAGGAGATTTGGGGCTAAGATGATGGGGTTTTCTAAATATTCAATCATGTCATCTGCAAACAGGGACAGTTTGACTTCCTCTTTTCCTAATTGAATACCCTTTCTTTCTTTCTTTCTTTCTCCTGCCTGACTGCCCTGACCAGAACTTCCAACACTATGTTGGATAGGAGTGGTGAGAGAGGGCATCCCTGTCCTGTGCCAGTTTTCAAAGGGAATGCTTCCAGTTTTTACCCATTCAGTGTGATATTTATTGGCTGTGGGTCTGTCATAAATAGCTCTTATTATTTTGAGATACGTCCCATCAATAACTAGTTTATTGAGTTTTTAGTATGAATGACTGTTGAATTTTGTCAAAGATCTTTTCTGCATCTATTGAGATAATCATGTGGTTTTTGTCTTTGGTTCTCTTTATATGCTGGATTACATTTATTGATTTATGTACGCTGAACCAGCCTTGCATCCCAGAGATGAAGTCCACTTTTGGTGGATAAGGTTTTTGATGTGCTGCTGGATTTGGTTTGCCAGTATTTTATTGAGGATTTTTGCATCGATGTTCATCAGGAATATTGGTCTAAAATTGTCTTTTTTTGTTGAGTCTCTGCCAGGCTTTGGTATCAGGATGATGTTGGCCTCATAAAATGAGTTAGGGATGATTCCCTCTTTTTCTATTGATTGGAATAGTCTCAGAAGGAATGTTACCAGCTCCTCATTGTACTTCTGGTAGAATTCGGCTGTGAATCCATCTGGTCCTGGGCTTTTTTTTTGGTTGGTAGGCTATTAATTATTGCCTCAATTTCAAAGCCTATTATTGGTCTATTCAGGTATTCAACTTCGTGGTTTAGTCATGGGAGGGTGTATGTGTCCAGGAATTTATCAATTTCTTCTAGATTTTCTAGCTTATTTTCATAGAGGTGTTCATAGTATTCTCTGGTGGTAGTTTGTATTTCTGTGGGATCAGTGGTGATACCCTCTTTATCATTTTTATTGCGTCTGTTTGATTCTTCTCTCTTTTCTTCTTTATTAGTCTTGCTAGCAGTCTATCAATTTTGTTGATCTTTTCAAAAAATCAGCTCCTAGATTCATCGATTTTTTGAAGGGTTTTTTGTGTCTTTATCTCCTTCAGTTCTGCTCTGGTCTTAGGTATTTCTTACCTTCTGCTAGCTTTTGAATGTATTTGCTCTTGCTTCTCTAGTTATTTTAATTGTGATGTTAGGGTGTCAATTTTAGATCATTCCTGTTTTCTCTTGTGGGCATTTAGTGCTATAAATTTCCCTCTACACACTGCTTTAAATGTGTCCCAGAGATTCTGGTATGTTGTGTCTTTGTTCTCATTGGTTTCAAAGAACATCTTTATTTCTGCCTTCATTTCGTTATGTACCTAGTAGTCATTCAGGAGCAGGTTGTTCAGTTTCCAGTAGTTGAGTGGTTTTGAGTGAGTTTCTTAATCCAGAGTTCTAGTTTGATTGCACTGTGGTCTGAAAGACAGTTTGTTTTAATTTCTGTTCTTTTACATTTGTTGAGGTGTGCTTCACTTCCAACTCTGTGGCCGATTTTGGAATAAGTGTGATGTGGTGCTGAGAAGGATGTATATTCTGTTGATCTGGGGTGGAGAGTTCTGTAGATGTCTATCAGGTACACTTGGTGCAAAGCTGTGTTCAATTCCTGGATTTCCTTGTTAACTTTCTGTCTTGTTGATTTGTCTAATGTTGACAGTGGGGTGTGAAAGTCTCCCATTGTTATTGTGTGGGAGTCTAAGTCTCTTTGTAGGTCTCTAAGAACTTGCTTTATGAATCTGGGTGCTCCTGTATTGGGTGCATATATATTTAGCACAGTTAGCCCTTCTTGTTGAATTGATCCCTTTACCATTATGTAATGGCCTTGTCTCTTTTGATCCTTGATGGTTTAAAGTCTGTTTTATCAGAGACTAGGATTACAACCCCTGATTTTTTGTTTTCCCTTTTCTTGGTAGATCTTCCTCCATCCCTTTATTTTGAGCCTATGTGTGTCTCTGCATGTGAGATGGGTCTCCTGAGTACAGCACACTGATGGGTTTTGACTCTATACAATTTGCCAGTCTGTGTCTTTCAATTGGAGCATTTAGCCCATTTACATTTGAGGTTAATATTGTTATGTGTGAATTTGATCATATCATTATGATGTTAGCTGGTTATTTTGCTCATTAGTTGATGCAGTTTCTTCGTAGCCTCGATGGTCTTTACAATTTGGCATGTTTTTGCAGTGGCTGGTACTGGTTGTTCCTTTCCATGTTTAGTGCTTCCTTCAGGAGCTATTGTAAGGCAGGCCTGGTGGTGACAAAATCTCTCAGCATTTGCTTGTCTGTAAAGGATTTTATTTCTCCTTCATTTATGAAACTTAGTTTGGCTGGATATGAAATTCCGGGTTGAAAATTCTTTTCTTTGAGAATGTTGATTATTGGCGCCCACTCTCTTCTGGCTTGTAGAGTTTGTGCTGAGAGATCTGCTGTTAGTCTGATGGACTTCCCTTTGTGGGTAACCCAACCTGTCTCTCTGGCTGCCCTTAACATTTTTTCCTCCATTTCAACTTTGATGAATCTGACAATTATGTGTCTTGGAGTTGCTCTTCTCAAGGAGTATCTTTGTGGTGCTCTCTGTATTTCCTGAATTTGAATGTTGGCCTGCCTTGCTAGGTTGGGGAAGTTCTCTTGGATAATATCCTAAAGAGTGTTTTCCAACTTGGTTCCATTCTCCCCATCACTTTCAGGTACACCAATCAGACATAGATTTGGTCTTTTCACATAGTCCCATATTTCTTGGAGGCTTTGTTCGTTTCTTTTTACTCTTTTTTCTCTAAACTTCTCCTTCTCATTTCCTTTCATTCATTTGATATTCCATCACTGATAACCTTTCTTCCACTTGATCAAATCAACAACTGAGGCTTGTGCATGCATCACGTTCTTGTGCCATGGTTTTCAGCTCCATCAGGTCATTTAAAGTCTTCTCTATGCTATTTGTTCTAGTTAGCCATTCGTCTAATCTTTTCTCAAGGTTTTTAGCTTCTTTGCGATGGGTTCAAACATCCTCCTTTAGCTTGGAGAAGTTTGTTATTACTGATCATCTAAAGCCTTCTTCTCGCAACTCGTCAAAGTCATTCTCCATCCAGTTTTGTTCCATTGCTGGTGAGGAGCTGCATTCTTTTGGAGAAGAAGAGGTGCTCTGATTTTTAGAATTTTCAGCTTTTCTGCTCTGTTTT
Organism: Colobus angolensis palliatus; assembly: GCF_000951035.1. Lineage (NCBI taxonomy): Eukaryota > Metazoa > Chordata > Mammalia > Primates > Cercopithecidae > Colobus > Colobus angolensis. The sequence goes on along the minus strand of NW_012115488.1, from coordinate 10,251,371 downwards.
CTCCCCATCTTTGTGGTTTTATCTACTTTTGGTCTTTGATTATGGTGACATACAGATGGGGTTTTGGTGTGAATGTCCTTTCTGTTTGTTAGTTTTTCTTCTAACAGTCAGGACCCTCAGCTGCAGGTCTGTTGTAGTTTGCTGGAGGTCCACTCCAGACCCTGTTTGCCTGGGTATCACCAGTGGAGGCTGCAGAACAGCAAATACTGCAGAACGGTAAATGTTGCTGCCTGATCCTTCCCCTGGAAGCTTTGTCTCAGAGGGGCACGCAGCTGTATGAGGTGTCAGTCGGCCCCTACTGGGAGGTGTCTCCCAGTTTGGCTACTTAGGGGTCAGGGACCCACTTGAGGAGGCAGTCTGTCCATTCTCAGATATCAAACTCTGTGCTGGGAGAAGCACTATGCTCTTCAAAGCTGTCAGACAGGGAAGTTTAAGTCTGCAGAAGTTTCTGCTGCCTTTTTTTCAGCTTTGTCCTGCCCCCAGAGGTGGAGTCTACAGAGGCAGGTCGGCTTCCTTGAGCTGCCATGGGCTCCACCCAGTTCTGGCTTCCCAGTCACTTTGTTTACCTACTCAAGCCTCAGCAATGGTGGACGCCCCTCCCCCAGCCTCCTTGCCACCTTGCAGTTAGATCTCAGACTGCTGTGCTAGCAGTGAGCGAGGCTCTGTGGGTGTGGGACCCTCCGAGCCAGGCACGGGATATAGTCTCCTGGTGTGCCGTTTGCTAAGACCATTGGAAAAGCTCAGTATTAGTGTGGGAGTGTTCCGATTTTCCAGGTACCATCTGTCATGGCTTCCCTTGGCTAGGAAAGGGAATTCCCTGACCCCTTGCACTTCCCGGGTGAGGTGATGCCCCGCCCTGCTTTGGCTCACACTCTCTGGGCTGCAACCACTCTCTGACAAGCCCCAGTGAGATGAACCTGGTACCACAGTTGGATATGCAGAAATCACCCGTCTTCTGCGTCGCTCACGCTGGGAGCTGTAGACTGGAGCTCTTCCTATTGAGCCATCTTGGAACCTCCCCCCAAGGACTTCAGAATTCTTTAAGTTCTAAAGAATCAACCTCTTTGCTAAAACTTCACTTAAATTCAGCCCATCTACATGGAGGAAAGTTTTGGGACTGTTGATGGATATATTAAATCTCCTCCTGTGGTAATGGTCCATACCAATGGGTGTACATATACATTAAAGCTCATCAATTTGTACACTTAAAATATATGCAATTTATTTTATGTCAGCTATATTGTTAAAGTTGTTTTTAAAAAGAAATAATATTCAAAACCGGAAGGAAAAAGCAGCCCATATATTTCAATGAACTTCTTTAAGGGATGATAGTCAAGTGTAGAAGACAATCACATAAACAAATATTTACACTGCAATGGAAAGTTTGAAAGAGCACTGGGGAATCAGCCACTAGCTGGAAGATAATTATCTGCATGTAGAATTTGAGGAAGTCATCCTAGAAGAAATGAGGTCTCTGATATGACTTGAAGTTAGATGGCAATAGAGTTAAATCACCAAGCAGAAAAGAGGAAGGATGAGCCTCCAAAAATTAGTTTTTGTTGGTTGGCTAGCTCACTGTATTGTTAAAAAGAAATTTTTAATCATGCCTACTCCACTGCAGTTTCTGCTTTTATAAGAGATGGTCAATGACACATGGCCTTTTCTTATGTGTCTGTGTGTATATATATGTGTGTGTGTATTTATATATACTCGTATTATACATATAAATACAAATAATAGTGTATATATGGTATATATATGGTATACATATATATGTCTATATATATATATCCCCCCTATATGGCATATATCCCCTTTTCTTTTTCCAGGTTTTATTGTTAAGTATTGTTTGCTTTATAGATAAAGTGTACATGACGATGAACTACATAAATGCATGAAAGCTAGATGGCAACATAACAGAAAATTATTAGTATCTAGTGAATTTTGCAGCGGAAAATTGAGTAGGTACATTTGGGCATGCTTCAAGGAGATACCAGATGTTAATTTTAAAGGTTACTTTATGACTATGTACTTAAAAGAGAACCTTGGGAAATTGTTTTGAACTGGGTCCTGGGTCCCTTAAAAAGCACTATGTCATCATAACATATTTCTTAAATACTTGCAAGCATATAGTATTTATATGTAAACCTAGCAACTTGCTAGCAATACTACAGCATGGATTTAGTCACCAATGCTGTATTTAACATGTAAATGTATGATTTTCCTGTAGCTATTCCCTTCCTGTTCTCAAAGTACTTCCGAGCTCCAACTTCTGTTTACCTTGTTACTGCTGACAGGTCTGAGCATCAATACTGCCTTAAATTCCAAGAGCTGCAGTCACAAAGTATCACAAACTGGGTGGCTGAAAATAATAGAAATGTATTCTTTCACAGTTATGAAGGCTAAAAGTTTGAAATTAAGGTGTCAGAGGGTTATGTTTCCTCTGAAGTCTCTAGGGAAGAATTCTCCCTTGTCCTTTCCATCTTCCGGTTGTTGTCAGTGATCCCTGACGTTCCTTGGCTTGTAAATGCATCCCTCTAGTCTCTCCTTCCAGCTTCACGTGGACTTCTCCCCTGTGTGTATGTCTCTGCTTCTTCATATGGCCTTCATATAAGGACACGAGTCAGGGGACTTAAGGTCTACCCTAACTCAGTATGACTTCATCTTAACTAATTACATCTGCCAGGACTCCATTTCCAAGAAAGATCATTCTGAGGTTCCAGGTGGAAATGAATTTTGAAGGAACACTATTCAATTCAGTTAAGTCTACCTCTGCCCCCCTGCCCCTGCCTTGACATTCATCCCACGTATAAAATACATTCACCACTTTTCAAAAGTCTTCAGCCATTCTAGCATTAACCCTAAATCCAAAATTCTATCTAAATACAAGCATAAAAAGTTCCAAATTAAGTCATCTAAATAATTTAAATCAGGTATGGGTGAGACTTTGGATATGGTTCCTCCTGGGCAAAATTCCTTTTCCTCTGTGAACATGTGAAACTAGAAAATAAATTATCCACTTCCAAAATACAATGGTGTGACAGGCAGATGATAGATTTTCCATTCCAAAAGAGAAATTGGAAGGAATATAGGGGTCACAGATCTCAAGCAAGCCCAAAATCCAGCATTCCATTAGGTTTCAAGGCCCATGCTTTCAAGGCCCAAGAGTAATACTGTGGTTTGATATTCGACTGTCCTCTGGGCCCTACATTACAGGGCAGTCCCACCCTCTTGATCATTTATTTGGAAGTCATTTTCTCAATCACAGTTTAAAATTACCAGTTTGGCAAGGCACGGTGGCTCACGCCTGTAATCCCAGCACTTTGAGAGTCGGAGGTGGATGAATCACTTGAGCTCAGAAGTTCAAGACCAGCCTGGGCAATATAATTAAACTCCATCTCTACCAAAAAAAAAACAAAAAGTAGCCAGTCATGGTGCCATGCACCTGTGGTCCCAGCTTCTCGTGGGGCAGAAGTAGGAGGATCACTTGAGCCTGGGAGGTGGAGGCTGCAGTGAGCCAAGACTGCGCCACTTAACTCTAGCCTGGGTGACAGAGTGAGACTCCATCTCAAAACCAATAAATAAATAAAAATAAAAATACCAATTAGACAAATAATAATTTAATATTCTTTAAAAAGTAGTTCATTTGTGTAGTGTTAAATATGATTCACTTGATAGAATCTACATCAATGTAATATAGCCTATATCTTTGTAAATATGTTATAATTAAAAAAGAAAATTATAGAAATACTTGGAAAGTTTAATCTTCTATACTAATAGATTTCCATTATTTCAGCACTATAAGGAAACTTGTAAAAGCCCAAATCTTCCTAATTTAAGCATTTCATATCTTTTTAAAAAAAAAATCTAATTAATTTCAAAACTTGCTGTCATGTTCTAATATTCTGAGAATATAGGTCTAATTCTGTCACATAAGTCTAAAATAAAAGTAACAATTATTAAAGGCAAATTTAGTGAACACCAGTATTAATATAAAACAGCACTTAAAATTGTGATGTCCAATGAAATTGAAAATAACTTACTCATAGCTCTGCTTAGAGGAACTTCAGTCATAAACATTGGTACACTATATACATTCCCTATACAGCACACCTTAATAATAAATTACAGTATATACAGTTCAGTTTATGTAGACATTAAATATAGTATATATGTTATTAATAGTCAAATATTTTATACTACTTTTCTTAGAATTTATTTCTCTATCCTTACATCTACAAATGAGGTGTCTTAATCAAAACGGAATAATTTCATGTTTTGTTCTCTTCCAATGTGTTATATAACTTTTAAAATGTCATTTAAGCTTAGCTGAGTACTTTAGTTCTTTTCCTATCTATGGAAGTTGATTAGCTAATGCCTAAAATTTCTTAACAATATGCTACATTGTTACATAAAGCAATCATTAACTAGTTTGTGTCAAATTGTCATTATTGCTTGACCAGAATACTAGTTGATTAAGTATCATAGTGTGATGGTTGATTTTGTACGTCAACTTCACTAGGCCAAGGGGAACCCAGATACTGGTTCAAACATTATTTAGGTGTTTCTCTAAGGTTGTTTTGGATGAGATTAACACTGATAGACTGAGTAAAGAAATCCAAAGGTGGTAGCACTCAACCAATCAGTTGAAGTCCTGAATAGAACAAAAAGGCATACTCTCCTCTGAGTAAGGGAGAATTCTTCCTGGCCTAACAAACTTCGAACTGGGACAAGAAAAAGTTATTTGTTATAAATCTATGAGGTACAAGTGCAATTCTGTTACATGCATAGATCATTAGGGTCAAGTCAAGGGTTTTAGGGTATGCATCACTCAAAAAAAAAATGCACATTGTACCGATTAAGTTAATTCCTCACCATCCATCCCTCTCCCACTCCCCCACTCTTCCAAGTCTCCACTGTTCACCATTCCACTCTCTACATCCATGTGTGCCCATTGTTTAGCACTCCTTTATCAGTGAGAGCATGCAATATTTGACTTCCTGTGTCTGCCCTGATTCACTTAAGATGATAATCTCCAATTCCATCCATGTTGCTGCAAAAAAAAGACATGACTTTATTCTTTTTATGGCTGAATTGTATTCCATTCTGTATGCATACCACATTTTCTTTCTTCGTTCATCCACTGATGGACACCAAGGCGTATTCCATATCTTTGCTATTGGGTATAGTGTCGGTAAACATACAAGTGCAGGTATATTTTTGATATATTGATTTCTTTACCTTTGGGTAGATACCCAGTAGTGGGATTGCTATATCAAATGGTAGTTCTATTTTTAATTCTTTAAGAAATATCTATATTGTTTTCCACAGAGGCTGTACTAATTTAAATTCCCACCAACAGTGTATAAGAGTTCTCTTTTCTCTGTATCCTCACTGATATCTGTTTGTTTTGTTTTGTTTTTGTCTTTTTAACAATAGCCATTCTTACTGGGGTAAGATCTTATTGTTTTTTCTGATGATGACTGATGTTGAGCATTTTTTCATATACCTTATGGCCCACTTCTATGTCTCTTTTTGAAAAATGTCTGTTCATGTCTGATATGGTTTGAATGTTTGTTCCCTCCAAATTTCATGTTGAAATGTGATTCCCAGTGTTGGAAGTGGGCCCTAGTGGGAAGTAACTGAATCACGGGGGTGGATCCCTCATGAATGGTTTAGCACCATACCCTTAGTGATAACTTGAGTTCTCGCTCTGAATCCACACAAGAAAGATCTGATTGTTTAAAAGTACGTGGCACCTCCCCACCACCTTGCTTCTGTTCTCACCATATGAGACACCTGCTCCTCTTTTGCCTCCTGCCAACATTGTAAGTTTCCTGAGGTCCTTAACAGAAGCAAAGCAGATGTTGATGCCATGTTTGTGCAGCCTGCAGAAGCATGAGCCAATTAAACCTCCTTTATTTATAAATTACCAAACCAGGTGCTGGTATCCACAGTTGGGAGACCTAAAGACAGATCACATCACAGAACTCTTTGTAGATGTTCCCCAGCACCATCCCAGAGCCTGGTAGCCCCACTGGGTGGCTGGACCCAGAAGGGCAATAAAAATCACTCCAATCTGCCTCTCAAGAAGCCCCATCCATAGGAGAAGAGAAAAGAGCACCACATCAAGCCATCACTCCACAGGACATAAGTATCTGAATAGGAGCCCTTGAGTTCCAGATCTTTGCACTGAAATGGTCTACCCAAATAAGAAGGAACTAAAAAGTAATTCTGGTAATATGACAAAACAAGATTCTATAACAACCCCAAAAGATAACACTGGTTCTCCAGCAATGAATCCAAACCAGTAAGATCTCCGAATTGCTGGATAAAGAAATCAGAAAGTTGATTGCTAAGCCATTCAAATGCTTTTGATTGCTAAGCCATTCAAATGCTTTTCCTGTGTTTATTGAGATGCTCATATAATTATATCCTTAATTCTGTTTATGTGATGTATCACATTTATTGATTTGCATAACATTTATTGATTTGCATATGTTGAACCATCCTTGCATTCTTGGTATAGTACTCCCTTGATCACAGTGTATTATCTTTTTGATGTGCTGTTAGATATGGTTGCTAGAATTTGTGGAGGATTTCTGCATCTATGTTCATAAGGAATACTGGTCTGCAGTTTTCTTTTTTTGTTGTGCCTTTGCCTGGTTTTGGCATCAGGGTAACACTGGCTTCAAAGAATGAGAGAGATTTTTTTCTCTTCAATGTTTTGGAACAGTTTCAGGATGATTTTTGTAAATTGTGAGAGATAAGAATCCACCTTCAATTTTCCCAACACCACTTATTGACAAGCATGTCCTTACCTCAGGGTATGTTCTCATTGGCTCTGTAAAAGATCAGTTCATTTTAAATATGTGGCTATATTATAGGCACTCTATTCTGTTCCACTAACCTACGTGTCAGTTTTTATACCAGTACCATGCTATTTTGATGACTATAACCTTACAGTATAATTTAAACTCAGGATATATAATGGCTCCAGTTATGTCCTTTTTGCTTAGGATTGCTTTGGCTATTCAGGTTCCTTTTGGCTTCCATATGAATTCAAAAATTGTTTTTGCTAATTCCATGAAAAAAAATGACATTTCTTGAAATATTTGAAGTATTCTGATAGTAATTGCATTGAATCTGTAGATTCCTTTGGGCAGTAGGGTCATTTTAATGGTATTAATATGCTGGTCCATGAGCATGGGATGTTTTTCCATTTGTTTGTGTCATGTATGATATTTTTCATCATGTTTTATAGTTTTCTTTATAAAGACCATTCACCTCTTTGGTTAAATATATTTCTAGAAATTTAAAATTTACTTGTAGCTATTGCACATGAGATTGCATTCTTGATTTGATTTTCAGCTTGATCATCATCATCATTGCTGTATAGAAATCAAACTGATTTTTGAATGTTGATTTTGTAGCCCATAACTTTATTAAATTCATTTATCAAATAAGAGTTTTTTAGTGGAGTCTTTAAATTTTTCTAGGTGTAAGATTATATCATCAGCAAACAGGGATAATTTGAATTCCTATTTTCCAATTTGGGTGCCTTTTATTTTTATTTACAGAATTCACTAAGAAAAGTCATTAAAAAAATAAGCAACAACAACAACAATAAATCCTGGAGAGAATCTGATTTTTGAGTCACTATACTATATTATTTTAGATGTCTAATTTTCAACAGAAAATTATGCGGCATGCAAAGCAGCAAGAGAATATAGTACATATATCATGGGGGATGCATGGGGAGAAGTGACCAATTGAAACTATCCCTGAAAAAGCCAAAATGCTGGACTAACTAGAAAAATATATTATATCAGCTATTTTAAATACTACTCAGCACCAGCTCTGAGCAGACAGAAGAAAGAATCTGTGACCTTGAAGACAGATCAATTAATATTATTCAATCCAATGACCAGAGTTTTTTTAAATGAAGAAAAATGAACAGTGTCTCAGAGATCTGTGGGACATGATCAAGCATACTAATATACACTTAATGGGAATCTTTGAAGGAAAGGAGAAAGAACAGGCAGAAAAATATTCAAAAAATTGATAAAAATTCCCAAATTTGATGAAAAATATAAATCTTAGCATTTATCCAAGAACCTCCAAAAAATCCAAACAGGATCAAAGAGATTCACATTTTAGACACATTTTGAAAGTTAAAGCCAAAATAAAACCTGGAAATCACCATAGAGAAGTTAATCTTCACATACAAGGATCTTCAAAAAGTTAACAGTCAATTTCTCATCAGAAATCATGGAGGCAAAAATGTGGTAGGATGATATGTTTGAAGTTCAGAAAGAAAGACTATCAACCAAGAATTCTACATCCACTAAAACTAATTGAAAAATAAAGGAGAAATTAAGATGTTCGCCGATAGACAATATCTGAGAGAATATGTTTCTAGCAGACCTGACCTGTAAGAAATACAAAAGGGTGGGCGGCGGAGCAAGATGGCCAAATAGGAACAGCTCCAGTCTCCAACTCCCGGCGCGAGCAACACAGAACACCGGTGATTTCTGCATTTTCAACTGAGGTACTGGGGTCATCTCACTGGGGAGTGCCGGACAATCGGTGATGGTCAACTGCTGCAGCCCGACCAGCGAGAGCTGAAGCAGGGTGAGGCATTGCCTCACCTGGGAAGTGCAAGGGGGAAGGGAATCCCTTTTGCTAGCCAGGGTAACTGAGACACACCTGGAAAATGGGGTAATTCCCACCCCAATAGGCACACCAGGAGACTATACCCACACCTGGCCAGGAGGGTCCCACGGTCACGGAGCCTCCCTCATTGCTAGCACAGCAGTCTGCGATCTAACCACAAGGCAGCAGCGAGGCTGGGGGAGGGGCGCCCGCCATTGCTGAGGCTTAAGTAGGTAAACAAAGCCGCTGGGAAGCTCCAACTGGGTGGAGCTCACAGCAGCTCAAGGAAACCTGCCTGTCTCTGTAGACTCCACCTCTGGGGACAGGGCACAGCTAAAAAACAACAGGGGAAGCAGCAGAGGCCTGTGCAGACCCGAACGACTCTGTCTGACAACTTTGAAGAGAGCCGTGGATCTCCCAAAACAGAGGTTGAAATCTGAGAATGGACAGACTGCCTGCTCAAGTGGGTCCCTGACCCCTGAGTAGCCTAACTGGGAGACATCCCCCACTAGGGGCAGTCTGACACTCCACACCTCCCAGGGTGGAGTACATCCCTGAGAGGAAGCTTCCAAAGTAAGAATCAGACAGGTACACTTGCTGTTCAGCAATATTGTATCTTCTGCAACCTCTGCTGCTGATACCCAGGAAAACAGGGTCTGGAGTGGACCTCAAGCAATCTCAAACAGACCTACAGCTGAGAGTCCTGACTATTAGAAGGAAAACTATCAAACAGGAAGAACAC
>NW_012115488.1:10236744-10237732 GCF_000951035.1 Colobus angolensis palliatus | reverse complement strand
TGCAGCACACCAACATGGCACAAGTATACATATGTAACAAACCTGCATGTTATGCACATGTACCCTAGAACTTAAAGTATAATAATAAAAAAAAAGAAAAAAAAAAACCTACACATCCTGCACACATATCTCAGAACTTGAAATAAAATTAAATTAAATAAGTTAAAAAAAAAAAAGAAAAAAAAAGAAATACAAAAGGGTGTTCTTCAGGTTGAAATGAAAGGACACTGTTGAACCTGTAAGAAACACAAAAGAGAGTTCAGGCTGAAATGAAAGGACACTGTATAGTTAACAAATTTGCATAAAGAAATAAAAAGCACTGGTAAAGGTAACAACATAAGTAAATATAAAAGTATAATTGTAGTTCTGTCTGTAACTATTTTTACTTCATACGATTTAAAAGTTTACAGCATAAAGCAATGATTATTAATCTGAATCTGGGGGCATACAATTTATTAAGATGAAATTTGTTTGACAAGAACAGTACAAAGGAAGGAGAGAGAAAGCAGCCACATAGAAATGTTTTTTTACATATTTTGATTAAATTGGTATTAATATGGACTAGATTATAGTAAATTAAGATGTTAATTGTAATTCCCAGTTATTGCTAGGAAAATAAAATGTATAGTAAAATAAACAAAAATTAAAATGGCTCACTAAAGAACAACTTTGGACACAAAAAGAGGCAGAAATGGAGGAATAGAGGAACAAAGATATAAGACATATTCTTAAAAAGTAGCAAAATGGCAAATGTAAACCCTACCTTATCAGTAACTATATTAAAAATGAATGGATTAAATTATCCAATTAAAAGAAAGAAACTGGCAGAATAAATTGCTTTTAAAAAACATGATAGGCTGGGCGCGGTGGCTCAAGCCTGTAATCCCAGCACTGTGGGAGGCCGAGACGGGCGGATCACAAGGTCAGGAGATCAAGACCATCCTGGTTAACACGGTGAAACCCCGTCTCTACTAAAAAAATACAAAAA
>NW_012115488.1:10235995-10236349 GCF_000951035.1 Colobus angolensis palliatus | reverse complement strand
TGGGAAAACTGGCTAGCCATATGCAGAAAGCTGAAACTGGATCCCTTCCTTACACCTTATACAAAAATTAACTCAAGATGGATTAAATACTTAAACATTAGACCTAAAACCATAAAAACCATAGAAGAAAACCTAGGCAATACCATTCAGGACATAGGCATGGGCAAAGACGTCATGACTAAAACACAGAAAGCAATGGCAACAAAACTCAAAAGAAGACAAATGGGATCCAATTAAACTAAAGAGCTTCTGCATAGCAAAAGAAATTATCAGCAGAGTGAACAGGCAACCTACAGAATGGGAGAAAATTTTTGCAATCTACTCATCTGACAAAGGGCTAATATCCAGAATCTA
>NW_012115488.1:10104904-10235945 GCF_000951035.1 Colobus angolensis palliatus | reverse complement strand
AGAGTGAACAGGCAACCTACAGAATGGGAGAAAATTTTTGCAATCTACTCATCTGACAAAGGGCTAATATCCAGAATCTACAAATAAACAAATTTACATGAGAAAAAAACAAACAACCCCATCAAAAACTAGGTGAAGCATATGCACAGACACTTCTCCAAAGAAGACATGTATGCAGCCAACAAACTTATGAAAAAATGCTCATCATCACTGGTCACCAGAAAAATGCAAATCAAAACCACAATGAGATACCATTTCACGCCAGTTAGAAAGGTGATCATTAAAAGGTCAGGAAACAACAGAAGCTGGAGAGGATGTGGAGAAATAGGAATGTTTTTACACTGTTGATGGGACTGTAAATTAGTTCAACCATTGTGGAAAACAGTGTGGTGACTCCTCAAGGATCTAGAACTAGAAATACCATTTGACCCAGCAACCTTATTACTGGATATATACCCAAAGGATTATAAATCCTGCTACTATAAAGACATATGCACACATGTTTCTCGCAGTACTGTTCACAACGGTAAAGACTTGTGAACCAACCCAAATGCCCATCAATGATAGACTGGATAAAGAAAATGTGGCACATATACGCCATGGAACACTATGCAGCCATAAAAAAAAGAATGAGTTCATGTCCTTTGCAGGGATATGGATGAAACTGAAAACCATCATTCTCAGCAAAGTAACACAAGAAGAGAAAACCAAACACTGCATGTTCTCACTCATAAGTGGGAGCTGAACAATGAGAACACATGGACACAGGGAGGGGAACATCAAACACTGGGGTCTGTCAGGAGGTGGGGAGCTGGGGGAGGGATAGCACTAGGAAAAATGCTTAATATAAATGATGAATTGATGAGTGCAGCAAACCAACATGGCACATGTATACCTATGTAAAAAACCTGCACGTTGTGCACATGTACCCCAGAACTTAAAAGTATAATAATAATAAAAAAGAGATACACTGTAAATTCATAGACACAAATATATTGAAAGTAAGGAGACAGAAGAAAATACACCATGCAAACAATAATTGAAGAAGGTTAGAGAGCTATAGTGGTTATATTAATATCATACAAAATAGATTTTTAATGCAAAATTGTTGCCTGAGATAAAAAGACACATGTTATAATGACAAATACATCAATAAATCAAGAAAATATATATTATAAACATATATGCATGCTATTGTTTGAATGTTTCTTCTATCCAAATCTCATATTGAAATTTGGTCTCCAGTGTTGAAGGTGGTGTCCAATGGGAGGTGTTTGGATTGTGGGGGCAGATCCCTCATGAATAGATAAATATCCTCCCTCAGAAGTGAGCAGGTTCTCACTCTACCATTCCTCCCAGATCTGGTTGTTAAAAAAAGCCTGGCATCTTCCACCTCTCTCCTGCGTCCTCTCTCACCATGTGATCCCTGCACACACCAACTCATCTTTGTCTTTGTTTTCTCCCATTTGTGGAAGCAGCCTGAGGTTTTCACCAGATGCCCAATCTTATAGCCAGCAGAATCATGAACCAAATAAATCTTTTTTTTTTTTTGTAAATTACCCAGTCTCAGGCCTTCCATTATAGCAACACAAAATGGACTCAGTGCACTTAACAACAAAGCTCCAAATACATGAAGAAAAAAATGACAGAGTCGAAGCAAGAGATAGATAATTCAACAATAACAGTTGGAGACTTCCATATACTACCTTCAACAATGGATAGAACAACTAGACACAAGATCAACCAAAACATAAGAGACCTGAACAAAACTTACACTAACCAGACTTAACAGAAGTTATAGAACATTCCACACAAAAATAGAAGAATCAAGTGCCCATAAGACATTCTCCAGAATACACAATATAGCAGGTCATAGACAAGCTTCAATAAATTTAAAATGATTAAAGTTATACAATGTGTGTTCTCTGACAGCATAAAATGAGACATCAATAACTGAAGGAAATTTAGGAAATCCACAAATTTGAGGAAATTAAACAATACACTCCTAAATAACCAATGAGTCAAAGAGGTCACAAGATAAATTAAAAATGAAATGTTGAAAATGAGAATACCACATAACATACTGTATGGTGTGCAGATAAAGCAGTGAATATAGGGAAATGTATAGCTCCAAACACCTACATTAATAAAAAAAGTAATCAATAGTCAAATCTTACACTGTAAGAAACTATAAAAAGAAAGGCAAACTAAGTGCAAATAAAGAACAAGTAATAAAGATTAAAGAGGAAATCAGTAGAGAATAGAGAAACAATAAGAAAGCCAAGATTTGGTTTTTGGAAAAGATTTTTTAAAATTTACAACCCTCTAGAATGATTGACCAAGAAATAAGAAAAGTTTCAAATTACTAAAGTCAGGAACAAAAAAGGAATCATCATTACTGACCTTAAAGGAATAAAAAGATTTATTAAGGGATAATTTGAATAATTGCCTACGAACAAATTAGATAACCTAGATGAAATGGATAAATACCTAAAATGACATAAACTATCAAAACTTACTCAAGAAGCAATGGAAGCCTGAGCAACATAGTGAGATCCTGTCTCTACAAAAAAAAAAAAAAATAGGTAAAAAAATTACCAGGTATGGTGACATGTGCCTGTAGAATGAGCTATTTGGAGGCAGAAGGCTGAGTTGAGAACACTGCATGAGGCCGGTCGAGCCTGCAATGAGCTATGATGTTGCCACTGTACTCCAGCCTGGTGACAGAGTGAGAACGTGAGACTATATCTAAAAAAAAAAACAAAAAAAAAAAAAATAGAAGGAGGAGGAGGAGGAAAGAAGACAGAAGAAGAAGAAAATGAATTAGTAATCACAAAACTTTCCACAAAGAAAATCCTAGGACCTGATGTCATTAGTGGTATTTCTTCCAAATGTTTAAAAACAATTAACCAATAGCCAATCTTTTACGAATTCTTTCCCCTCCCCCAAAAAATACAGAAAAGGAGTTAACACATTGCAATTCACTCTACAAGGCCAAAATCACACTGATATGAAAAGCAAAGTTATTATAAGAAAAGTACTCAACATACTTCATGAACATAGCCATAAAAATCTTCAACAAAATGCAAGCAAACCAAATCCAGCGGCTCATGAAAATAATTATACACTATAACCAAGCAGTATTTATTCAAGGAAAGCAAAGATGTGTTCAACATGTGAAAATCAATCAGTGTAATATACCACGTTGATAAGTAAAGGGCAAAAAAAGATAATCTCTGAAAAGGCACTTGACAAAATCCAACACTCTTTCATGATAAAAACACTCAGCAACCTGGGAGCAGAAGAGAAATTCCTTCCTCAACTGTAAGTGATAAAGGGTAGGGTCCTTCCTATTTTCACTCAGCACCTAGAAGCGTGCCTACCATATAAAAGCTTTTAAAGAAATATTTGCTGAATGAATGACTTAAAACCTGTCTCAACACAATCTTGAAAATTATTGTTATCACCAATCCATTAGTATATTAGGAATTCTTTAGACGGACTTCCTCATGCCTCTGAAAAGCCATAAAACTAATTAGTTTTAGTCCTCACTTCTTTTAACTCCACCTCTTCCTTCCTTTAAATGAAGTACTTGGGAGTTTTGCCTCTCTAACAAAAACATTCCTAATCAAATGGTTAAGTGGAAAAAACTTACAATAAAATAACGCCCGGATTTCCAGTTTTGTAATTTCCCTTAAGTATGTTTATTGAAAAAGCACCAAACATACACACAAAGCTTAATAACACAGAATATTTCCTTGGAGAAAGTATTATTTTCAATAGTAGTTTTAAATATATGTGTAAAAGATTAATTAAGCAGACCACTTCACCAGCTACATGACATTATTCCTAAAGTGCATCTCCAGAAAAAGAGAGATGATCTTTTCTAACAGAAGCATAAGCATTTTATACTGGTATTTTGAACATGACATCTCTCTCCGTAAAATGATTTTCCAGTTTATTAGGGAATTGGATGCAAACACATACATTAAGTGAAGCAGAGTAAAATGCATCACTGTATATATAGATTTCCAATCAGAACGAGCAGTGTCTTATCTCTCAGCAGGAAATGTGTGAGATGAATTTCTCACTTACCCAATTAATTTATACTTTAGTCACCAGTGCTGGAAGGTAGCTTGGCCTACTTAGTGGTCTAAGGCTAGAATGAGTAATAATAATTCACATTTATGAAGGGCTACAGAATATTAATTATTTAATCCACACTATATCACTGCATGATAATTCAGAATTATTGTATGTGCTTTTTAGGCTAGAGAAACTGATCTAAATCAATTAAAATCCATGCTAAAAGCAGAGTTCCTGGCCTTCAAGTTGGTGCTCAGTCTATTTTTGCATTGCCACTTCAGCCCTTTGGACTCTACAATGGGTTAATTAACCTCTCTTGCTTTGAATTTGTCCATAAAGTGGTGATAATAAGACTAACCTTACAGTAGTATATTGTGCAAATTAATTGATTTTTGGAAAGCACTTTCAGATCTATGGAAGAAAAGAATTAATTGTAAATATCTCAATTGATTTAAATGACAAATGATCATTTTTCATATCATTTATCATCAGAAATAGTGACAGAGATATTGAATAATATATAAAATGATGAAAAATTCTTTCCATCACTCAAAGAAAGAGCACTTGAAACTCCCACCTCTAGTCAGCCAACCATGACTCATTCATTGGAGGAGAAGCTATGATTCATTCCTTTCCACAACTACCAAGCCTAACATACATTTCCCAGTACAATGAGAATACTGGCTATTCCTAACAATATAGTCTCTCATTATGGGTTGTATTTTAGACAATATTCCAAATTCTTTGCAGCTGGGAATATAAGTTAGGACAAAATTTATTTTATTTGTATTTTGCAGTGCCCTGAATAGAGGTGCAGAACTTCTTTCTGGAAATAATATCTTATTAGGTATTATTGTTAATGCATTTACTTTTAACTAAACATTGTATGGCTTCTATGAAGATACTATCAACATTGTAGATCTTAAAGAAGAATTATTTCATTTTATGTATACTTTTTAAAGTGGGTTTGTCTACATAATAGTTCTATAAAGCATGCTGAACTTGATTCTGAAAAAAATACAACTAAGTTATTTCACCTTAAAACTGCAAATAAATAATTTAAGGACTTTTATTTCAGACATGAACCCAAAGTTGAAGCTCCAAAGCCATATAAACCTAGAATTATATGGTGATAAAATGTTGGTGCTTAGTGCTAGAAATGAAATACTGAACCTTAAAATGTGTCTAAAGGATGGTTTGTAGCCATCTTCAATCAAAACTCAATACTCATTGATTTTTTTCCCAAAATGGGAGGCCCCGTTCTACTCTGAGTGGAGCTCTCCCTTCAACACTCAGTCTCCACATTTCCACCAACTGGAAGTATACACTTAACACAGAACGATCTTTTAAAAGACACAAACTAATCAAATCAAGAGGCACATTTAGGCCCTGGTTTGGAAAGGATATAACCATAATTAGAATGTACAAGTAGACCTACTCCTGTCTGTTAACCCAGTCCAGAATGTCAGTGAATCCTTAGTAAAAACAAATCCTGAAATCCAGAGTCAACCAAAGTATCCCAGATCTTGATACCGATCAGGATCTCATTTAATCTGCCCATATTAAATGTAATAGCCTCCTCAGTATAAAGATGTGTGTGTATATGAAATGCATATGTCATATGTGTGTGTGTGTGTGTATATATATATAGGATAAACATTCCAACGTCTATATAAAATCCTATTTCAACCTACTTAGCAGACATACAACATCATAAATGAGAAACAACAGAAATGCCCTGAATTAAAACCTTATTTCATCTTTCTTCATGTAGTTATGAATTTATTGCTACCTTTATTTTATGTATTAAGACAACACTGCTTTTCCATGTAAGCTGTCACAAAGGGTTAAACATCATTTATATGTGCCTTTGGTATCATTTTTAAGTAAACAAACTTTCCCATTCAGAGTCAAGGAGATTACCCAAACAAATAAAAATAATGGGACAATTCAAATTAAGATGATTCAAAGTTGCAACTTTGTGACAATTTACATAAAATTAGCAAATAAAAAAATTTGTATGGATTACTTAAAGTATCTATTTGGTTTAACAAAAGCTCAAGGTTAACATCCACTAAGAGGGTTATTATCAAAAAATAGGAAATATCAAGTGTTGACAAAGATATTGAGAAATTGGAGCCCTCACACACTGCTGGTAAAAATGTAAAATGGAGTAACTACCATGAAAAACAGTTTGTCAGTGCCTCAAAAGGTTAAAATTAGAATTACTAGATGATCCAGAAATTTCACATTTCTGTATATGCCCATAAGCAGGGATTAAAACAAATACATGTATATCAATGTTCATATCAAAACTATCAACAATATCTACAAGGTACTGTGTTAGTCTGTTCTCATGCCGCTAATAAAGACATACCCGAGACTGGGTAATTTATATAGGAAAGACGTTTAATTGACTCACAGTTCCACAAGGCTGGGGAGACCTCAGGAAACTTACAATCATGGCAAAAGAGGAAGCAAACACGTCCTTCTTCACATGGCGGCAGCAAGAAGAGCCGAGCTAAGGCTAAAGCCCCTTATAAAACCATCAGATCTTGTGAGAACTTATTCACTATCACAAGAATAGCATGAGGGAAACTGCCCCCATGATTCAGTTACTTCCTGCCAGGTCACTCCCACAACACATGGGGATCATGGGAACTATAATTCAAGATGAGACTTGGGTGGGGACACACCCAAAGCATATCAGGACCAATGCCTATCCCAATGTCGATTCCAATATCCATCAACAGAAGAATGAAGAAACAATGTGTGGTATTTGCCTACAATGGAATATTAGCCATAAAAAGGAATGAAATTCTAATACATGGATAAACCCTGAAAACATTTTGCTAAGTGCAATAATTACACTAAATGAAATAAGCCAGACACAAAGGGACAAATATTGCATGATTCCACTTACATGAGCGTCTTAGTTTGTTCCTGCTGCTATAATGAAATACTTTAGACTGGATTATTGATAGATAACATAAATTTATTCCTCACAGAGGCTGAAAAGTTAAAGATGAAGGGACTAGGAAACCTGGTGTCTGGTGAGGGCTTGGTCTCTGCTTCAAAGAAGGCCACTTCTTACTGCACCCCCACATGGAGAAAAGGCAAAAAGAGATGAAATTCTTCCCTCAAGCCCTTTTATAAGGCCACTAATCCCCTTTATTAGAGAAGAGCTTTTTTGATCTAATCAAAGGTTCTGATTCGTAATACTATTGCATTGAGGATTAAATTTCGGCATGAACTTTGGAGGGACACAAACAGACAAACCATAGCAATAAGATACTGAGAAGAGGCAAATTCATAGATACAGAAAACGGATGTTACCAGTGGATGAGATGGAGAGGAAAATGGGAGTTACTGTTTAACAGGTACAGGGTTTCTGTTTGAGAAAATGAAAGTATCCTGGAAGACAACTCTCAGTCCATAACTTCAGGACTATACTAAACTCCTGTCAGACTAAACGAGTTACAAAAACATCTGCCCTCCCTGCATTTTCTTCAAAGCAAGGAAAAATAGTCATGATGGCTGCACAAGATTATGAGATTAATGCCACTGCACTGTACACTTAAAACAGTTAAAATGATAAATATTATGTAATATCATATGTATTTTATCACAAGAAAGAGCTCAAGACTAACAGGAATTATTTTAGTACATTTGCTAAGAATTATTTGGTATCACTTGGCCCATTATTTTTTCACAGTAACTAGGGGTCTTTAATGTGTTCCCAATAGCAGTGTGTGTGTGTGTGTGTGTGTGTGTGTGTGTGTGTGTGTGTGTGTGCGCACATACACTAGCATACATACCTGTCTATAAGTTACAGTTTGTATGGAAAAAGGTATACTCAGTGTTCTAATTTATTAGATGAGGAAATAAACATAAAATTTCCCTTTGAAATTTGCTGACGTTTACAGCAAAATATCCTTCTTGAGGTTTATTAAACTCTAATCATTTTCCTGAAAGATTAGCAACAATTATCATTAAGGTTTAAGCATTTAACTGTGACTACTGCAATAAATCTTAGTAAAATAACTGAAACATACTTTTTTCGCATGTGGCAACCTGTCTCTGAATCACAACCATCTGTAAGTGGTGATTGCCTGGTGCACACAGATGGGAGTAAAACAACTATAAAGCTATACCATTCTTTAATCATCAGTTGGTACCAAACAAACTGAAATCTGAGTCAGATTATTTGCATTTGAAAGATTATATGATCGCTGTAATTAACAAATGCTCATCAGATTTCTGATATAAAATGTGTTATAGGTACCTGATTGAAAATAACGCTTGAACTCTGCAGCCCCTCTTTCTAATCTCTGACAGCCTATAAAAAAATCGTATGTTAACAATAGAAGAGCAAGTTTCAAGTTTTTATAGCACACAATTCCTTTACAGATTTAAAAATGACAGAAAAGGGGAACAGAATAATTTATTCTTTCTGGCTTGCAACACACAATCATGAAGACTCTCAGTCCATAACTTCAGGGCTACACTAAACTCCTGTCAGCCTAAATCAGCTACAAAGGTGAGTATCTGCCCTGCCTGCATTTCCTTCAAAGCAAGGAAAAAACAGACCCAAGTTACTCACAAGGCCCGAATCATTAAATAATAAAGAAAGCCAAAAATCAAGGAGATTAGTATCTTTCCACGTGTCACCACATGTTAGCCATTAAGATCTACCTCTATTGTGTTAGTAATCAGAAAATAGAGAAAGGTTTTATCACTGTATCATGACAAAGAGCACTGAGTTTGGAGTTGGACAAGCTTTACTATCAATTGTGCATGCTAATCGCAGGACAGGTTAACTGGGCCAAATTACTTAACTTTTTTTTTTTTTTTTTTTGAGTCTCGCTCTGTCACCCGGGCTGGAGTGCAGTGGTGTGATCTCGGGTTACTGCAACCTCTGCCTCCCGAGTTCAAGTGATTCTCCTGCCTCAGCCTCCCAAGTAGCTGGGACTACAGGCGCGTGCCACCATGCCCAGGTAACTTTTGTATTTTTAGTAGAGATGAGTTTTCACCATGTTGGCCAGGCTGGTCTCGAATATCTGACCTACAGTAATCCACCCACCTCAGGCTCCCGCAGTGCTGGGATTACAGGCATGAGCCACTGTGCCCGGCCTACTTAATCTTTTGAAGCCTCAGTTTCCTCATCTATAAAACAGAGAGAATAAGATTCACACACACACACACACACACACACACACACACACACACACAGAGGATTCCTGTAAGGTAATCTAAGAAAGTACTTAATACAACTGCACATAAGACGTACTCAATGCAGTTTTGTTAAACGAATAAGTACTATGACAAGAGGTAATGGCTGCCTTAACATCTAAGTGAGTAATTTTCTCTATAGGTCTTTTCCAATCTTGATTAATTTCAGAGAATTTATTACTTTGACAAGAGTTCATTTAGTAATTAAAAACATCTATTGAGATAAAGTCAGACTGCCTAGGTTTAAATCCTGCTTCTGCTATCTACTAGCTGTGTGACTTTGGCAAGTTACCTAACTTTTCTGTGCTTCTTTTTACTCATGTATAAAGTGGGGATAATACTAATGCACTTATAATACTGTTGGGAGTATTAAATGAGTCAATATATCTAAGTTGTTTAGAACAGTGCCAGGCATAAATTAACTGATTAATAAATATCAATTTAATATTTTCTATTAAATCTTTTCACTGCTATTCATATATGAGCTGACCACTGGGTATGTAACAGAGGACGGGCATAGTCTTTGACCTCATGGAGCTTACAGACTGCTGGGGACATAGACATTAAAAAACAATTGCAAATTGAAATAAAAGGGAATAAAAGAGAAACCTGGATACAATCAGGGCTGACCTAATTTAAACTTATTATTTCATGCCAGGTTTTTCATCCATAAAATCTCAAAATGTTATCTATATGATAGTTATCTATATGAGAGTTGCAGGAAATATATAAGTATCATAATGTAATGCCCCCTAGTAAAAGAAAAACCTCCATACGTTAGTTTCTTTCTTCCCGTCTTTCCATGGTGTCTGACTGTTTTGATAAGAACTTGCCTTTTTCACTGTTTGTCTGAAGATTATTATTATTATTATTATTATTTCCAGGGAAAAGTTTCTTAACCTCAAATGACCCCATTCTTTGAGACGCCAGATGCTGAAGAATATTAAAATTATATTTAAAGCAGTGTTACATTCAAATTAAGATGTATTTTCTGCTAGATTACATTTTTAAAAGACAGTCATCACATATTATATACACTTAGATATGAAATGACTGCATTTACATTTGAACCAAAATAAAAGATGAAAGTGGTTAATGAAGTTCTAATTCATTGCCTTGAATGTTTTTAGCCTACTACATCCAAATTATTTTTTTAAAATAACTATCACTAGAAAGGCTAATGCAGAGCAGATGACACCCCAAATATTTGCAATAGGTCACATGAACACCGCTGTGACATCTCAACAATTGACTATAATAGATTTAAGGAGGAATGATAGGCTGTCTTGACATTTAAATAGATAATATTTTCTATTAAATCTTTTTTTAAAAAAACCTTGATTAACACCAGAAATATTTCTCACTTTACCAAAAGAAACCCTCATTAAGGAAATTTTCACTGAGTTACATACAATATGCTCATCTGTGCACCATGAACTTGTTTTTACTCTATATTCAAAGCTGTATGTTTATTTCTCTGTTCTAGTTCAGTTCTAAAAGCCAAAAATATGAAACAGATGTGGTGACTTTCTGTGTACTGTGAAGCACAATTATGCTTCTTTGAATTGCTTAGGCTAAACAGTTGCCCTCCCTAGAGCATATCGAAACTGCTTGAGATTCTTTACAGCCAAGAAACCAGCTTGCTACCTGTCAGGAACTAGAATTGGCAGGCCACAGCTGTTTGATTGCAGTGGAGGCTCTGTACTGTCCTCCTAACTGAAGCCTACGAAACATAAAAAACATATATATACAGGAAAAAGTTCAGCTACATGCATATGTTGTCTTATACTTAAGTAGTTGAGCTTTTCAATAGTGCATTTCAAGGTGCCCCTTGTGCACTAATTTAACTACACACACACACACACACACAAAAAAAAAAAAAAAAAAAAAAAGCACTTCAATTTGTCCTGTTTCTGAGTTCACAGACAACATGGGTTAAGAGCATACAATGAAAATCTTCCAAGTCACTTGTTTCAGCCATGACTCCTTCAAACTGATGTCTACCAGATTAGCCTATGTTTCAAAAGCACATAATGTTGATTTTTCTTTTGCTGAGAATAGTTTTAAAACATGTGGAAATTGCTATAATTGAAGAGAAAGCTTTAAACAAATGGTAATTTTGTTCTCAAAAAGGAAACTTTCTTCAGGCTGTGGGAGGTGAGGAAAGGAAGTTTCCTTTTCTTCTAAAATGAGTGAATGCTGAAAATAATGACATTCATAGACTCCATTGATTTGTCAGTTTACAACTTCAAAAGGTTTTGAACAAAAGTTTGAGGTGGACACATTCATATAGGAACATTTCCAGAGTGGCACGCTCATGGAGGTTATAAATTTAATACAAATAAGCAGACCAGCAGTCCCATAAGACCCATGTTTTTCATCAAAGGAAACAATGCACCACCATTCAATCATCCGCGTGTATTTATTTAACGCAGACCTCGGCATTATGCTCTAAGGGATGCTGAGGACACTGAAATGAAAATACTAAGTATATGCATCAAAATGTTCATAAGGAAAGGGGAAAAAGACATCTAAAAGACATGTAACACACAAATATAATATTCTTACCACTAATGAGGACTCATTTCCCTCTGTAGTCAGGCCTCTGGGTCTTGGGATAATAGAAATGAAGATAGGGAAGGCAGAGACATGTGGCCTACATAATCTTAGGAGATTTTACTGTCATTTATAACTAAGAGTCAGGCCACGTTTTCAGACCAATTCCCAAATTGCAATGACTTCTCTAGTCTCCTCCCACCAATTTCATCATTCTCTCAACATAACACTCATGCAAAACTGAGAGGGTGAGAGGAAATATAATCAAGAGGGCTTGCTACTTTTGCTCTTTATCCCATGACCTGTCTGATCCTATCTGGTCGTTTCCAGTTTTATTGACATATTATGATACTTTTTAACCATCTAGCAATGTTGAAGGATAATCTGGTGTTTTTCCCCCTCAACATCACTGCTGGATATTGTACAGGCTAGTTCCTGTATCCCAGACCCACCCTCTATTCTGGAGGATTTCTAGTGTCCTGGGCCCTTAAAGAGAGGTCTCTTGTTCATGTGGTTTGACTCAGATGAGGTTGTGCATGCTCAGAGCATAGGAGACACCAGTATACAATGTGATAGCTGTATCCTGTGGCCAGTCGCAGCCCACATCAAGGAAAAGGACAGTAGCCATAATTGAGGTTTGAGATTGTTGCATCCCAAGCAGAAAATGGAATCATTTCAGTACTGACTCTGCACTAACTCAGCTCTTATCTTCGACAGGTGCAGATACTTTGCAGCAGAATACAGAAAGATTGATTCCAGCCTCCCTCCAATCACATCACCTCAAATTTTTCTGTCTTATACCTACACCAAGTCCTTGAACTCAGATACAAATAATTAATGCATCCGTCCTGTGGTTGCATATTATGGGTTAAAGTAGAATATTATTTGATAGAAAGTCCTTGAAGTACAAGTGAGTGAATCACAAAGAAGTCAATGGATCCCAATCAATAAAACTGTAAAACTATGCTTGTTTAAAGAAAGCTCTGTAAAAGAGTTCTGAATTTGGAAGCATATTCATTGCACAATGTATTCTACTTCTACTAGTTGAGGAAAAAAATAATGACTCTTTAATCAAAGCCATCCTGCCTTAAGATTCAGCAAAGTAAGAATGGAGAAAATTTGCCTCTGTTCATAGTCTACCATATTAATATTGCATTTCAATGAATACGAATACTGTACTATAATTACTATGATAATCATACACTAAAAGTATGCCAGTAACAAAGAGGAAAACAGCACCTAAGAAAAATTTATTTAAAGCCTTACATTGTTTCTAACAAGAAATAGTTTCTACTTAGGGCAGTTGATAAAGGCTCCAGCTAAGATTATGCTACACTTAATCTGAGACAAGTTTGCCAGAGACAAAAGCAGGCAGAGAGAACACCGCAGGCTGAGACAACAGCCTGTGCAAAAGCCCAGCAGCCTGAAACTACCTGAGAGCCTGGGATATGTTACTGGGATTTGAGTCAAGGAATACAAGAGGTAAGGCATATCAGCATGTATGGTGTTTGAACTTTTTCAGACAACGCAGTGTCATTCATGGTTTTAAGCAGTGGTGTAATGTGATCAGATACGAAGCAGATAGGAAGCAGATGATAGGAAGAATCATTTTTATACACAAGTGCCACTACAAATAATTCTCTATGTGTATAAATATATAATCCTGTATATGCATAATTTGCATCACAAGCTGTTAGGTGCATTTCTCTTGGAGAAGTTTGGAAACAATAACTTACCACTTGAATAGATAAGGTAGAGACTATGGAAATATGCTGAATAGCTTCTACAGAAATCTCCAATTACAATGAACTTTAATTATTCAAGAATAAAAAATGTTATTTGAATTGCAGGATTCTGAACTGTAGAACTTTCAATGTCACTGCTACATAAGCTGAAAAGGGTAGTGTTTTTAAAATAGAAAAGGAAAAAAATTCTTTCAAATTGTAAAAATGATAATTATTTAGCATAATGTTTCCCACCCCCATAATAGTTTCTCCTAAAATGTGCAATTGCATAGAATAATTTATATACAAATATGTAGATGTATACAAACTGAAATGCCAAACATTGAAAAGAAACTCAAATGAGTGGGCATTTACATATGGAATAGAGCTTATAAGAAACTGTATTTTTGTGATAATGAGATGTTTTCCAAGCTCTCCTTCATTCTGGAAATTTACTCAGAGACAAGTCCATATTTCCATAAGACAACAGAGAAATGCAAAAAGCAGATTTACAAATCTGAAAAGACAAAAGCTCACTTAAGAAATGGCCCTTGTGCAACCTCAAGTTCAGTGATGGGTCAAAGAGTGGAATGAAAATTCTCACGACACAGAAAGCAGAAAATCCTTCAGTAAAGATTTGACTGATTTAGGTTATATATTATATCAAGCCCCGAAACTTTAAATGGATTTAGACAAGTTTCCTGTTTGGGAACATTCTAAGAAAATATTAACTATCTACTGCAATCACAAAAAATAAAGAGAAAGAAAAAAGTTATTTCTCCATAATATTTAGGAAATAAGTGCTTATGATCTACACAGCCTGAGTAACAACAAGGTAATTAACGTATTTTCCAATTTTTCTAGGTACTACCATATTTTTAAAAATCAAGATGTAGCCAGCAGCATTGTTAGAAAGATGATGTCTTCGCTTTTTTTTTTTTTTAGATGGAGTCTCGCTGTGTCGCCAGGCTGGAGTACAGTGGCACAATCTTGGCACACTGCAACCTCTGCCTCCTGGATTCAAGCAACTCTCCTGCCTCAGCCCTCCGAGTAGCAGGACTGCAGGTACACGACACCATGCCCAGCTAATTTTTGTGTTTTTAGTAGAGACAAGGTTTCATCATGTTGGCCAGGATGCCCTTGATCTCTTGACCTCATGATCCACCTGCCTCAGCCTCCCAAAGTGCTGGGATTACAAGTGTAAGCCACCACACCTGTGTCTCCCTCTGTTGCCCAGGAGTACCATGATGCAATCTCGGCTCACTGCAACCTCTGCCTCCTGGGCTCAAGCAATTCTCCTGCCTCAACCTCTCGAGTAGCTGGGATTACAGGTGCCCACCACCACACCCTGCTAATTTTTGTATTTTTAGTAGAGACAGAGTTTTGCCAAGTTGACCAGACTGGTCTCAAACTCCTGACCTTAAGTGATCTTCCTGTCTCGGCCTCCCATAGTGCTGGGATTATAGGAGTGAGCCACCGTGCCAGGCAAAAGATAACGTCTCCTTAGGAAGATTTCATGTTATATAAAGAAAACAAGAAAAATTGATGTAAAGCCTTACATTATTTCCAATAAGAAAAGTAAGCATATCAATTACAAAACTATTTAATTTATAATCTAAAAGCTATATGCAAATTCCT
This sequence comes from Colobus angolensis palliatus, assembly GCF_000951035.1. Lineage (NCBI taxonomy): Eukaryota > Metazoa > Chordata > Mammalia > Primates > Cercopithecidae > Colobus > Colobus angolensis. The sequence continues at coordinate 10,220,709 of NW_012115488.1, read as the reverse complement.
GACTTAATTAGCCAAGCTCCTTTCAGTTGCAGGGGACAAAAACCTAACTCAAACCAGCATAAAACAAAAAAGAACTTAGTACCTCACATGACTAAATTGGGTGTTAATCAAGTTGCTCTAATAAATTCATCAGAACACTGTTTCTCCGCATCTTAACTCTGTTTTCTTCTGTGTCCACTTTATTGTCAAATATGCCTTCCTGATGCAGAGGGTAGAAACGGCCATTAATAACTCAAAGAGTTTATCAGTTACTTTCTATCAGTTCAGTAACTCAAATGGAAATAAATTGCCTCTTTCCCAGTAATTTTTGCTAAATTCTCAAAACTGACTTAGATTTGGCAAGCTTGAGTAATATGCTCACCTCTGAATCATGTGATCCCTCCAAGGATGTCTAATAATAATTAGCAAAATTTGGATCACATGCCCACCCTGAAGCCATGGTTAGTTTAGTGCTTTTTGGGCATATTGACCAAGAATGAAGGATGGATAGTTCCCCCAAAGAAGTAATGAGCAGACAAATAAATGTTTGTACTCCACAGACAAAATAGGATCATGTATTTCTGAGTTATTTTGTATACTCACTTTTAACAAAATAACATTTCATAGTTTAAATAAATAGCCTTATCTGTAGGGGCAGGTACTCTATTTATGTTCCAGCCAATGCCCTAACGCCAAGGGAACTATGGCAACTCTTACTTTACTGGCAAAAATTATCAAGTGTTTCTTGGCCCCAGACAATTTCATGTATTTCCGCCTTTCTTTATATTTTGATCTTAGCAGGTTAAAATATCCTTTTGAGACACTCTATTGTAGAGGGGTGAAGAGCAGAGTTATATACAGGTAACTACAGATATGTTACCACAGGTATTTTGAAAATCTGCAAAATAGCAGGGAAATAAGGCCTGGGATAAAGCCCAGTAAGCAAAAAACTAGATAGATAATATAAATCTAAAAATCCTAGGAAGTCAATACAGTCAGGAAAGTAAAACTAGAAAGACAGTGCCCAGGATCCAGGAATTCAGAGGTTTAACAAGGACCAGTATAGGAAGCAGAAAACTGTAGCTCTTAGGAAGAGGATATTCTCTGCAGTCTTTTAAAATTGCTGTTGAATAGTGAATATTCAAAGACAAAGTCTCACCAACTAGAAGTATGTTTCATTCAGAAGTATGAATAGAGTCCCCATGTGCCTTTTGATCCTATTTGAAGAAAAAGAACTAGGGCTTTTCAAACTTCAGATAGCTGAGACAAGGTGGCCTAAACAAGTCAATCCTAATCATCATGCCTCAAATTTTTTAAAAATTCCCCTTTTAACACATTTCTATTTCTGGCACATAGAAAGATATGGCTGGAGGCTACATTGATTGGTACTGCCCTAAATCACAGGGAATGTGTAGCATGGCCAAGGTTACTGACAGACCCCCAGTTGGCTCAACCACAGGTCTTCTCAGCAATCACCCTTTCTAGGAGGTCATGTGATTGTGAGTGGGTCACAGTTAAACTTGAACACTAAATATTTTTGCCTCTTATATCAGAAATTGAGTGTGGGGTAAGTGAGTAAAGAAATAGAATTAAAAAGTAAGAATTCTATTTAAACCTCTGTCTTAAATAAAGGCCTGGGATAGCTGTACAAGTACTACTAATGAAGATGAGTTAATGACAATACCAATTGATATGGTTTTGGCTGTGTCTCCACCCAAATCTCATCTTGAATTATAGCTCCCATAATTCCCATGTGTTGTGGGAAGGACCCAGTGGGAGACAACTGAATCATGGGGGCAGTTTCCCCCATGCTGTTCTGATGGCAATGAATTCGTCTCATGAGATCTGATGGTTTTATAAGGGCTTTCCCCTTTCACTTGGTTTTCATTCTCTCTTGCCTGCCACCATGTAAGATGTGTCTTTCACCTTCCACCATGATTGTGAGGCCTCCTCAGCCACATGGAACTGTGTGAGTCCATTAAACCTCTTTTTCTTTATAAATTACCCAGTCTTGGGTATGTCTTTATCAGCAGTGTGAGAACAGACTAATACACCAAATGTAAGGTCATTTATTAATTTTATAAACCTTTGCTGAGCATCTATAATGTTCCAGGTACTGTGCTAAGTGCTAACATAATGCACATACACACAAACTGGCAAATGATATCATCAGTGTTATTCATAAAAGCATGAAAAATATAAAACTACAAAGGAACATAGGAGAATCCTTGCCAACATTTGAGCTAAGTATAAGGATGAGTAGGTATTTGTCCACTTGGAAGAAATAAGAGATAAGTACTTCTGGTGGAAGAAACAGCACTCATAAAGGCACACAGGGCATAATATATTTGGTAAATAAACAGAATTCAGTGTTACTGGAGCACAAGTGGGAGGTGACAGGTGAGCTGTAGAAGCTGATAAATGCCAGATTGGAAGGAGCAGTGTATATCAAATTAAGGTTGTTTGAATTTTGCACTTGCAGTGAGCCAGGAGGTTTTTTTCTTAATACAAGTGAAGTAAGATTATATTTTGGGGTAATATAACAGTTTCAACAGTGTGGAGAAAGACCAGGGTGGATAGAGGGTAGGAATGAGGCAATCAACCACACAAGAAATAATGAAATGGTGGAACAGAGAGAAACTCAATTAGAAAGATAGAATAGGATTTGGTAACCAACTGAGAATAATTGTAGAAAGAGAAGAGATAATTGATAATTTATCCAAGGCTTCTGACTTTGAAAAGTAAGAAAACAAAGGGAAATGATTAACCAGGCTTAAGGTCATAGAAGGTAGAGCTCTCTGTCTAAGGCAGGTCCCCGTCCACCGAATCCATGCCCCACTTCTGCCTCAGCATGCCAGCAGACTGCATTTCCCAAATACCTCTAGTTAGCTGAGTGCTAAAACAAGTAGAATTTTGAACTTTCTCTCAGATTTTAAGACAGTTGAATAGGCAGTTCGACTTAGAAATTTGAAGCTCAGAAGAAATGTCAGGTCTGCAGATGGGATTGAGGACAAAACATATGATTGGAACTGTGACATGAGTGGAGAACCCCTGCTAGCCCACCACACCAGACCAATCCATTGTAAGACATCAAATGTTTATTTGATGATATTATCCCCATAAGATTTATACATATAAGGAACATTGAAAATATAACTGGATACATGACACTGAAAAAACAATAGGCCGGGTGTCGTGGCACATGCCTGTAATCCAAGAACTTTGGGAGGTGAAGGCGGGCGGATTGCTTGACCCCAGTAGTTCAAGATCATCTGGGCAATATGAGGAGCCCCCATCTCTACAAAATAATAATAATAATTATTCAAAAAGTAGCCAGGTGTGGTCATGTGCACCTGTACTCCCAGTTACTCGGGAAGCTGAGGTGGAAGGATAGATTGAACCCAGGAGGTCAAGGCTGCAGTGAGCTATGACAGTGAGATGCTGTCTCAAAAAAAAAAAAAAAAGGAAAAAAAACAGCAAGAAAAATGAAACACTGTCATTTCTCTATCATCTGTGATCAGATGCAGGCAACGTAAAATGCAAGATGGGAAGTAGTTAATGTTGCTTTATTCCAACCTATGATCACATAGCACATATGTACAGCTTATTTGCTTTATTATAATGACCTACTAAATAAAAGCTCAGATACTATCATATTTATTTCTTTACACTCAACAACTCTGCAAAAAGAGTTTGAAGCATCCTAAACACTATATTCTGCAACTTATGAAAATCTTATCCAACTGTTGAAGAACTATATTTGTACCTATATAAAAACATGTAAGTAAACAGTGCATACAAATAGTACTTTTATATTTTAAATGTTTGGAATATGCATTAATCTACTTTCTTACTCCTCTGAGACTTGTGAACAGAATAAGAGAAAATGAAAAATATATATGCTGAAATGGAATTTCTGGGAAAAAAATGTGACATTCTACTAACATTTAGAAATGTTTCCTTTAATTCCTAGCAGGTTATTTTAGTCAAACTTTAAAGGTTAAATAAATTTGTGCCCAAACAGCTTTATTTTGCATTATTACTTTATGAACTAAAAATGCCTCTGCCTGAAAAAGTCCTCTTAACAGCAGAATAATACTAACCCCACACCAGAAATCATTCCATGAACATCACAAAAATATAGCGAGAAAAGAAATTACTGATACTTGAGCCATCCTTTGCTTCATTCTTTATTTGACTATATCCCACTTAAGTACTGACCAAAGTTGCCTTCACTTAGTTTCAGAGAGCCTGCAGGCAAAAAATTATAAAGGTGTCTGAATTATTTATTTTAAAACTTTAAAGGCATGCAAGGCATCGCCTATATTTTATAGACTTTGAATGGATCAGTGTCAACTACTAGAAATGTAGATTCAATGATCCTATAAGCCCAAATGACCATTCTGTACCCAAATGAAAAACGTCACGTGAGCTCTTTGGTCTTGAAGAATCTAACCCAGAACTGGCTTATTTATGGAGATTACATGCTTTAGTCACTAATAAATCTTACAACCATAATCTATGAAGAAACTGATTTTATTTATATTAAGTTATGGAAGTCAGTGACGGCTGTGAGGTGAGCTGCTTAGAAAGTAGTCTGTAAATCCAAGTCTATTAGGTAAGCCTTTTAAGAACATTTTTCTCTTAGCAACAGAAGGAATGGTACTTCAGTTTAGATTTTATTTCCTTATGGAACATATTCTAGTGGTAAAAATCACTTTGAATATTTTGTGACTCTGAAATGCAATAATTAAAACATAATCTGTTCCTTAGGAACTCTAAATTTTTCTAAATTTGAGATACACAACTGGGATGTCTCAAACTAAATTTAGATTACCTAAAGAGTAAATCCAAATCTTTTTGGAAAATTGATGCATGCACCCACTATATCTGTATGACATGAGAGCATAACCTAAATATAATACCTAGCTGCAGATTCAACAAACCATTTATATCATAAAATTTAAGGCACATCTAAATCATACATTTAAAAAGTCTTAATTTCTTTGAAAGTACAATTTGATTCATCTTTTTCAATTTTGGAGTTTTCTAGTTCAAGATGGCTAGTTCTAGTTCAAGTTTTCTAGTTCAGTACATATTCACTGTCCCTTTTTCCTAAAATCTCATTAAAAGAATAGAAATATGAACAGGAGGGACTAGATGTTAAATAGCACTGAGACTGGTAAGGGGAGCCATCAGTAGAACAGAGAATTTTAGCAATTTTGCAGCAAAAACTGGATGAGATAAAACATGCTGAAAAGCCATAGGAAAAGACTGCAAGAGAGGCAGAAGCTATTTTAATGGCAGACTACCAGGGAGGTGCCAAATTTGGAGTGAAAAAGAATAGGGAACAGCACAACACTGTGGGGCTGTAATTAGGGAAATAAATTTAAAGGACTTTGCATGGACCAGCCAATCAACCATCTCTTCCCTCAAGCCCTTGTCCTTCTTCTCAGTTGGAGTACCAGGCAGTAGCATTTACCACTGGATAAGGCCATAAAAATCCTATTTTTTTTTTAATTCCTAGGGTTTCAGTAATTTTTAAACCCAAAAGTATAAAAATACCAATTTATTCAAGTCAAAGTTGTAGACCTAGGTTTTCAACAGTTAACACTTGGGGGGAACATAATACTTGATTCCACAATTTAAGCATTCATACTGAAGTTATTGATCACTTAGTTGAACTCCTTTTCCTCACAATGTTGGATGTTTTCCATCTCAAAACCTTTACACATAGTCATTCATATTAATTTTAGTTAGGAGACATTTTTCCTTTCTCAGAAATAAGGTGTTCTTTATGAATCAAATAGCCAGCTATATCTGACCAATTTTCCTATAATTATGATCTATTGACTTGGCCTATTGGTGTGATTAAAAATAACTATTTCTTATCAGTATTTCATTATAAATAGTAGGGGTTATAAAATTAGGAGTTTTGTCTTTCAGAGATAAAAAATAAATTCTACTTATATCATCATTTCTAAGACACTCCATTTTATTTTTCACAGTAACATGCTTGAAATCCAGGTACATCTTACGATAAATGGTATCATGTAGTCTCAGTCAGTCAGGAGCTGGTGGGACATAGTGTTTGCCATTGCTTGCTCATGAACTGACTTGGTTGTTATCCAAAGGGCATGACTAGACACAGCAAGCTCTCAACATTTCAGACAGCAAACTATTCAAGAATAGTTCCAGAAAGGATTATGAGACTTTGTGGTTGACTGAAAACTTCTTATTGATACCTGCTGTCCACAACACGAAAGCAAAGTGTCATTATCAAAACCTGCTGAAGAGATGTCAGTGGCTTAGAAGCAAAATTCGGAGATAATTAGTGCAGCATACTCCTAGAAAGGCTGCATCACCAATGTTCTTAATAGTAAAAAGGGCCAAATTGTACAGAAAATCATAGATGCTGATGACTTTGAGTCAAATGGTTCAGAAGACTCAGAATGGGAAGAAGTTTTAATTACATCTTAATTTATTTTGCTTACATTTTCCTTTTTATGTATGCACAAAAATAATGTTTGGTGTCTAACCAAATCTAAATATTCTGAGCTATAAAAAAATGTGCTAGGGTATAACTGGCAGCGAATATTTTTCTTGATGGTATGAAAAATAATAATACATCTTATTTATTTATTTTTGAGATGGAGTCTCACACTGTCATCCAGGCTGGAGTGCAGTGGTGCGATCTTGGCTCACTGCAACCTCCGCCTCCCAGGTTCAAGCAATTCTTTTGCCTCAGCCTCCCCAGTAGCTGGGACTACAGGCATGTACCACATGCCCGGCTATTTTTTTTTTTTTTTTTGTATTTTTAGTAGAGATGGGGTTTCACCATATTGGCCAGGCTAACCTCATGATCCCCCAACCTCAGCCTCACAAAGGGCTGGGATTATAGGCCTGAGCCACCACACCCGGCCAAAAAATAACAGTACATCTTATACTCAAATGTATCCTAGATTTCATGAGGTACAGTTGCTATTTTTTCAAAAAAATTTAGCGGATTTATCATTCTTGGAATGAAATGTTGGACCTTCTTTTAATTGTGTTAATGTTTACTGGAGATCTGTAGCTACTGAACTGAGTTCCTTGTCTGCCTACTTAGTTATTCCAATCTCTCCCAAATTCTTCATTATATTCCTGCTGCAGTTATATTTTTTGCCCCAGAACTGTATGGTTCACTCACTAGTTTTTTTTCCCTCTTTCCTGATTACAGATCAAAACAAGTACCTACAATGTTGTATAAACAGGCATATGCTTAACAGAAGAAACATAACATTCATAATTTCCTACCTATTCAAATCAGTCAAATCAAGCATAATCTTACTAGGTTTACTCTTCTGTTATATTACAACTGATTGTACATTAATTTACCTAATCTTTCATTCTTAAATATGAATGAACAACCTAAAACTCTGCTATTTCAGGAAAACCAATACCATAAAAGAGAAGGATAAAGTTGAACAGGGAAAAATGATCCCAGGAGAACAGCAGTAACTCTAGAAAAGAGGATATATAATAAAAATTGTAAACTGATATTATCAGAGGATTTGAGGTGGCTATTGTACCCATAAAGGAAGAATAAGCTACTGTGGGGGAAAGAAGCAATCCAAGAACAATTTTTTAAAAAATCCTTGTAAATTAAAATATAAAATTAATTTGATTTTGATAAGAACAAAAAAATTAACCAAAAAAGAAATTGAATAAAAGAGCTAAGTAATCAATAACATTGATAAATGAATGGAGTTAAGTAATAGATAACACTGATAAATAAATGAATGATCTGGAAGAAAAACTCAAATAAAGTTCTTAAATATAGAACAAAAAAGCAAAAATTAAAAATGTATGCAAAAAGTTGAGATACAGAGAAGAAAAGCATAAATTCCTACATCTATCATATAAGAACCCAAAAGAAAAAAGCAGAAACTCGTAAGATAAAATAACTCAAAAGAGAGAACACCAATCAAACAAACAGACAAAATAAGATAATCTCAAGAAAATATATGAGCTGAAGAAAGAAAAGAATCTTCAGTCTGATAAACCCTGGCAGACTGAATTTTTAAATGTTTAAATAAATAAATAAAATGTAAAAACCTTATTCAAGAATATGTCAAAGTACAAAACTTTAAGAAAAACATTTATAGTCTTTCAGAGAAAAAGAGAAAAAAAATTACCTAAAATAAAACCAATATTGGAGCTTCATTGTATTACTTTTTTTTTTTTAATCTGTACATGTTTTATTTATTTATTTATTTTTGCTACATTTTATTTGATCAAAATACATATTTCCAACAAATTTGCTTTCTAATAAAAAAAACCACTATAATAACCTTTTATTGTTTGGAATCTTTTTCCCTTCCCTCCCCAGTCTGCTCCACTGTTTGATGAATGGCCTTCTTTTTCTGCATCACCTGAGGCCTACATATGAATGGTTCCCAAATCTATCTACTGCTAGAATTTTCTGCTAAGCTTCAGGTGCCTATTGCCAGTTCCCTGTAGGTTTTGCCACCTGAATACTCTGCCATGTTGCTCAGGCTGGTTTTGAACTCCTGGCTTCAAGCAATCCTCCCACCTCAGCCTCTCAACATTGTATTACTTTTTGATTCTGAATGCTTTTAAGATTCTGAGGGGGAACTAAATGAACAATTATTTCAAGATTCTGAGGGGAAAAGTGTTTTGAACCTAAAATTCTTTTTTTATCTTTTATTTTAAGTTCAGGGGTACATGTGCAGGTTTCTTATATAGGTAAGCTTGTGTCATGGGGGTTTGTTGTACAGGTAATTTCATACCCAGGTATAAAGCCTAGTACCCATTAGTTGTTTTTCCTGATCTCTGCCCTACTCCCATCCTCCACCCTCCAATAGGCCCCATTGGGTATTGTTCCCCGATATGTGTCCATGTATTCTCATCATTTAGCTGCCACTTATAAGTGAGAATATGCAGTATTTGGTTTTCCATTCCTGCATTAGTTTGCTAAAGATAATGGCCTCCAGCTCCATCCATGTTCCTGCAGAGGACATGATCTCTGAACCTAAAGTTCTTTACATCACTAATTAAGCAACTATAAAAATAAAGTGAAGGAATTTTCAGACATGCAAAGAGTCAAAAAGTTAACTTCACATGAACCTCTTTAAAGAAACTACTTAAGAGATCGTGGCAAACACCACAAAATACTGATCCACTAGCTATTCTTTCTTATTGGGAAACTTATTGTATTGAAGATGTCAATGTTGTATCTAAAATGACTCACACTCATGTATATTTGGAGGGACAATGACATGTAAACAGAAGCCATTAGGTGAGGCTTAAAAGGAAGCTTTCTAAAAGCAGCTAAATTGTAAAGAACGTTTTTGTTCTTCTCCTTTTCTTCCTTCTCTCTGCCTAGAATGTAGAATTTGCAGATTCAGCAGACATCTTGGAGAGAAGGAGATCTTGGCAGCAAAAGCCACACCCTAAGAATGATGAAGTATAAAGATAGAACTTACTTATGTTCTGGAGTGTAATCGTGCCACCCTATCAGCACTGAATTGCCTACATCCAATATTCCTTGTGTAACTATAAAATACACAGATAAAAGGAATGTATGCAATGTATATGTACAGTTTAGTGACTAACAATAAAATGAAACTTCATTCACCTACCACCCAACTTAAGAATTCAAATATTAGCATCATCTACACATACCACTGCATCTATGATATGCCCCGATTACATCCTTCTTCTTTCTCAGAACTGTTCACTGTCCTCTATTTGTGTAAGTGATTCCTGGCTTTGTATCTATAGTTTTATCACATATCTGTGTATCCTTAAAATATATTATTTTGGGTTTGCCCATTTTTTATATCACATAGTAAATGTTCTCCTATGACGTCCTTTCTTTGATCAACATATTTTTGAGATTCATTCATACTGATACATGCAGGTTACAGATAATTTGTTTTTCACTGCATTAGAGTATTCAATTACATGAAAAGACTCCAATTTATGTATGCATTCTACTCTAATAGAGGCTGTGTTGTGTCTTGTTTTGTTGTTGTCATCACTGTTGTTGCTACTGTGGCTGTTTGGCTATTACAGATGACAGTGTTCTGAATATTCCTGTACATTTCTCCTGATGCTCATGTGTAAGCTCTCCTCCATGACTGCATGGTGTATACCTACAGGTGGAATTGCTGAGTTGTAGGATATGCACATACTTTTATTAGTAATGCTCTTTTCTAAAGTGATTTGCTAATTTATATGCATTTCAGCACTGTATGAAAGTTCTTAGAACTACATATCCTCTTCAAAACAATATTTTTCAACTTCAATTTTTTGCTTATAGAGTTGTAAAGTGGTATCTCATTCTGATTTTACTTTGAATGTCCTTGATTTTAATGAGATTGTAATGTATCCCATAGTTTTGCCATTTAATTATCTTTTTGTCCCCATGAAATACCTATGTGTCTTGTCAATGTTTCTATTTGATTATCTTTTTCTTTTTGATTCTCATATATTCTAAAAACTAACTTTGTCCATTACTGATGTTTCAAATACCTTCTTACAATTTGTGGCGTATCTTCTGGCTCTCTGTCAAGTGTTTGGATGAGGAAAGAGTTTCATTTAATATAGTTGATTGGCATAGCAATTATTTTACTTAGAGGTTGTTCTTTTATGTCTTGATTTCAAAAACTATTTTCTATGCTGACTTTGCTTCAATGTTTTTATTTTTATTCTTTTCTATCTTTTTTTTTTTTTTTTTTAAACAGAGTCTCGCTCTGTCACCCAAGCTGGAGTGCAGTGGCGTAATTTTGGCTCACTGCAACCTCTGCCTCCTGGGTTCAAGTGATTGTCCTGCCTCAGCCTCCCGAGTAGCTGGGATTAGAGGCATGCACCATTATGCCCAGCTAATTTTTGTATTTTTAGTAGAGATGGGGTTTCACCATGTTGGCCAGGCTGATCTCAAACCTATGTGTCTTGTCAATGTTTCTATTTGATAATATTTTTCTTTTTGATTCTCATATATTCTGAAAACTAGTGATCCGCCCGCCTCGGCCTCCCAAAGTACTGGGATTACAGGCAGGAGCCACCACACCCGGCCTTATTCCTTTCTATCTAAAAACTAGTTTTTGTCTGTGGGGTGATGTAGGAATAAAAGGTTTTTTTTTTCCGTATTGATAACCGATTGTAGAGGCGCCATTTATTAAAGAGTCTATCTTTTCCAACTAATAGGCAATGCCTATCCTGTTATTAATCAAATTTCCATTTAAGCATGCATCTTTCTGTCACGGCTATTCTGTTCCTGTTGATCTGCCTATAACTCTGCCTTTACTACATTTTAATTACTATGCATTTATAATAAGTTTTGGAATGTGGCAAAAACAAAAACAAGTCTCCATTCTACTACCTCACTGTAGCTATTCTTCTGGCATGTTTGGCTGATATTATCCTCTTGCTCTTTTGTAAATGTATTATAATATATTGCTTTAAGTTCCTAAAAGAAAAAAAAATTGGAAATTTTTTGTTGGAACTGATTGAATCTGAAAATTATTTTGAGGAGAACTGACAATTTCACAACTGTTTTCTATGTATAACTACAAGATCACTCTGTGTTTATTTAGTTATTCTCATATCTGTCAATAAAATGTATAATTTTCTTCCCAAAGAGCTTATAAATCTTTTGTAATATTTTTCTAGATACTTTATATTTTTACTGCTGTTGTAAATGGCCTTTTTAAAATTATATTTTCTAAATGGTTATTGTGCAAAATCAATACATCTACCAACTTAATTTAAATAATGCATAGCATCTTACAACAAAGTTCTAGTTATTCTGTTCCAAGGGTAAGAAGTCAGTATATACTAAAGGGACTTCCTGAACTGAATAATACTCAGATAAAGAACCTTTAATGGCCAGGCAATGGTGGCTCATGCCTGTAATCCCAGCACTTTGGGAGGCCAAGGCAGGCGGATCACCTGAGGTCAAGAGTTCGAGACCAGCCTGGCCAACATGGTGAATCCTTGTCTCTACTAAAAACACAAAAATAAATTAGCTGGGCATGGTGGTGCACAACTGTATTCCCAGCTCCTCGGGGAGGCCAAGGCAGGAGAATCACTTGAACCCAGGAGGCGGAGGTTGCAGTGAGCCAAGATCATGCCACTGCACTTCCAGCCTCGGTGACAGAAGGAGACTCCATCTCAAAAAAAAAAAAAAAAAAAAAAGCCGGGCGCGGTGGCTCACACCTGTAATCCCAGCACTTTGGGAGCCCGAAGCAGGTGGATCACCTGAGGTCAGGAGTTCAAGACCAGCCTGACCAACATGGAGAAACCCCATCTCTATTAAAAATACAAAATTATCCAGGGTGGTGACGCATGCCTGTAATCCCAGCTACTCGGGAGGCTGAGGCAGGAGAATCGCTTGAACCCAGGAGGCGGAGGTTGTGGTGAGCCGAGATCGCGCCATTGCACTCCAGCCTGGGCAAAAAGAGCGAAACGCTGTCTCAAAAAAAAAAAAAAAAAAAAAGAACCTTTAACAGGATGAAGTAACTTAAACATTTTTTTTCACATAACAAAATATACCTCAGAATTGTTCTAAAACACTGTACCTGCCCATTTATCATATAATATTTCCCAGAATGGGGGCCTTGTGGTAGTTACAGAGAAATGCCATTTTATCTCTTAACTGGTTTCCGCAGCACATAGTACAGCACATTTACAAGCTCTGACAGCTCAGTCAAATTTTGAGGCCTTTGGAGGTGGGGCTAGTTTATCTGATCAAGAGCTTTTACTGTTCATCTTTATCCTCTGTCAGTTCAGAACTGGCTCATTATGGCTTTCACCACTCTTCCCTTAACTGCAATTAGAGAGATTTATCCTGGATCTAAAATGGTCTGTCAGAGTTGTCTCATGCTGGGCTCAAATATCTGGCCTTTTAAACACCTGCCTCTAAAAGTCCTTATATGTGCATTCTCATATCTGTCAATAAAATGTATAATTTTCTGTAAGAGTATGACTTAAGCAAGGCAACTCTCTGAAGCTAAAGTATCTCCAAAAGGGATGATCTGAAGGTCGTATGCCAACAACACTCCTAGCACTGAGATCACAGTCCTTCTTGAAGGACTACTGAGTAGTGCACTTTCATGAACACCACACCGCACCTGCCATGTGCCTACCCTTGCTTGAGTGGTCATCAAGGAACAGGTGTCTGTAGAGGGTATGGATGGAGCTTGAACATAGAGAAAGATTGTCCACACATATGCATTTCAGGTGTTCGGCCATTGGTAGTAAAAGAAAAGAGACAGACCTTGGGCCAGGGACAGGGTAAGAGCTGGCTCTTCCTATGCAGCTATGTTTGTTCACAGAACTTCAACAAGTTTGAGAATCCTAAATTTACACTTTATCTTCCAGGTGTAATTGTCAAGGCATAAGTACAGAATGCATTTTTAATTTGATTAATAACTTTTAAGTATTTAGAAATGTTGTGTATGGTCCTTCGTTTAAACTCTTGCGTCTGGCCCTGTAAATGTTAAGAGTGTGCTTGCGTTCTAGGGTGTGCTTTTGCCCTTCTCCCAGCCTGCCCTTTGTGTCCCCTCCTCCTCCTCCTCCTCCTCCTCCTTGATGAACTTTAGAAATAGCTGAAAACAGCATCTTATGTCTGAAGAAACTTACAAAGAAGGGTTTCACATAGAATAGCTCCAGCATGAGAGTGATATTTGTCTACATTTCTAAAGTCTGTATTTATCCTCTGTAGTACGCATCCTATACTAATATGTCCAACCACAGTCCATAAACAGACACACTGCAGCTAGACCAATTACTTTTACATTTTTACATGTAAAATACATGATGCCAATCTCCTGCCCAAAACCCTCCAATGGCTCCCCCTTATACAGAATAAATCGAAAGTCCTTCTTCCCACGGTCTTAGAGACCCTACTTGATGTATTCCCTGGCCACACTTCTAGTCTCTTACTTGAAGTCCTATTACTCCCCCCTAAAGGCTGTGCATTCTAGGAGGCTTGCCTTTTTGCAGTTCTCCAAAATCATTGTTTCTGCCACAGGACCTTTGCGCCTGTCATTCCCTCTGCCTGGAGTGCTTTTCCTTCTGATGCCTCACTTTGTGGTTTCATTCTAGTTTCTATTGGAATGTGTCTTTCTCTTAAAGGCCTTCTCTGACATCCTATCCAAAGTACATCTTTTTATGCATTATATATTTATAGAACTTATCACTACCTCACCTTGTATTACATATTTGTTCTTGTTGATTGCCAATATGCCCTATTAAAATGGAAGCTCTATGAGGACAAGTACCTTGTTTAGCTCATGTCTGCATCCCCAAAACCTAGAACATGCCTTCATATAGTAAATACTCAGTAAATATTTATTGAATGTACATTTCGCCCCTCCTTCTTAATCACAGACATTGCCAGAGGGACAGAGGAACTGCAAGATGTGGATAACCCTTTCTTGTCTGCATAAATTATCATGGGAATATCCCCAGCTTTGGGGATCAGAACCCCAGAAGCATTCAGACAATCCCAACCTATGACTGAGCTCAAATATCTTGATATCACAAGTTCCTCTTGTTGGAGAACTGAAAATCTATTTCTGTTGGTTTTCATAAAATTCAGTTTGTATAAGATAAAAATAATTAGCTTCTGGACTCTTGGGGTTGAGAGGATAAAGAAATACTTTAAAAAGTACTTCTTGGAGTGGAATTGAAAATGGGCCTAGGACCAGGGTAAGAAAATTAGTTGATATTTGGCAACGTTCTATATTTTCTTAATTATTTTATCTATGTGCATAAGTCATTTTTAAATTTTAAAAGAAGAGATGGTTTACAATAAGATGAAATATTTCAAATATATTCTGAAAAATAATACGTATTAAACTTGTTAAAATCTACGTTTTCCCTCCATTTTCCCTTACAAGTAAGGTAGCATCTTCATATTTTTAACAAAAGGGCTCTAACTCTTTTAAAACACCAAGATTCATTTTTGTTCACTAAATTTCCCAAGGAAGTCAGAGACTCCTTGTCACATATCCTTCTTTCTTCTCATTACAAGATCAAATACTATATATTTACGTAGTTATTCTACTTTTAGACTCTCCCTTTGCAGATTATCTAATCAGAAAATGCAAATATAATCTTCAGGGTTAATTAGAAAGAAAAAATTTAAACGAGTAATGTATTCCAAGCACTTTGCATTTGATACCATGGAACAAAAGACTACAATATTTACCATTAATGAAAGACCTCCACAAATTTACGCTAGGTAATTGAACCCAAAATAAAACAGAGTGAGTTAATGATTATAAAAATAATTTTTTCTCCATGTGTGAGATTACTTATCCTAATATGTCTAATAAATTTAATTCTTAAAAACACATTATCCCATTTTTGCAAAAAATAAGAAATACATATGTATGTATGTATATATGTGTACATGTGTATATATGTGTTCGTGTATATGTATGCATGTATTTGTATGTACATGAAGAGAAAAGCGATAGAAGAGATATTCATAAAATTGCTGTTACCTCTCAAGAGGGAAATGGAGGTGGTAGGAAGAAATAATAAAGGAAGATTTCCATAATTTGCTGACCATAGATCTCTGTGGTTTGAATTTTTAACAATGAGATATATTTATGCTTTGTGTAACATATATATGTATTATGTATATTTGTACATAGTACATATAAAATCGATGACTATGTTTTAGAGTAGTTAAAATTAAATTTATCCACAAAAATTAAAATAAAAGAAATCATTTTAGGACATTGAGAACTTAGTATTTAAACAAATACCAAGGAAAACAATCTGAAACATTTAAAAAATGAAGCATTTTTAAATGAATTAACAAATTTTTAATTCTTCTGCCTTTACGGCCAGATTTCTACATTCATATAGCTATACATAAAGTGTCACATACATTTATCCCATTAAAGCAGTAAAAAGAGTAAAACCAAATCTAATTTCTATAATCTTATGATACTGCAATTCTTAGTCTATACTAAGGAAATGTGGGAGGGAGGGTTAAATAAGATATAACTTTATGCACTTCTGACATATTTGTAACATATTGACTTTTCAAGGGAAAAATAGTATCTTTCCCAATTATCTTATTTCATCTTTCTAAATGATAGAGAACTTTAAGGGAAAGGATAAAAGTACCCGATTTGTTCCTACCTTCCAAATCCATGAACTATTTCCTGAAACCTTACTGATGGGCTCTCATGCGGAACATTTCCCATCAGTAGCTAGAAATTACCTTTCGGAACCTCCAACGTGCTTCAGAATCTTAGGATGAATAATTAATGCAACTGCACTCACAGACCTTTGTAATGAGCACATATTTTATAAGTAAATAACTAATGTCTAATACCAAATGAATACCAACGGAATAGAGATTTCTAGGAAGCAGACTTGGTGTTTTGTGTGAAGCCTGAAACTGACACCGATAGGCTAATATCCACAAACTTCCACTTTTATTA
Organism: Colobus angolensis palliatus; assembly: GCF_000951035.1. NCBI lineage: Eukaryota > Metazoa > Chordata > Mammalia > Primates > Cercopithecidae > Colobus > Colobus angolensis. Next base: position 10,204,255 of record NW_012115488.1, on the reverse strand, counting down.
GTTGGTTTTTAGACCCATTTACTGAGTGGGTCAGCTTAGTTCTCCTATGGGCAAATGAATGTTGTTTGTGGCTCATGAAAGAGAATGGAAGTAGCTATACCACGTAACCACAGGAAGTCACAAATAATGTTAACTGACCAGCTGGCCATAAATTTATTTTTTTTAACTGTTGAATTATGCATTCCATATTCTGCACCTGAAAGCAGTTTTCCTCTCTTTTCCTGTATTTGTGTATTTGTGTCAGTTTTTTCTACTTTATGGATCATTTTTACATTCAGAGCGGATACTACATGAATCACAAGCTTACGCATATATATACACATATGTATATTAAAAATTGTACAGCCTCACATGCCTGCATGACTGTTAAACACTTTTCCATTTAATTTAATATTTTTTAAAAGTCACACTTCATAGATTCTAATTTAAAGGTCTTGTGTTGCATAAAAGTACATAGCTAAGGAAGTACTTATAGAATTGACCACTTTCTCTGGTAACTACCAAGGCAACAATACTTTCTGTATTACTCTGTTCTTACAAGATTAGTTTTGCTGATCATCTCTAGATTGTTTTCAAGTGAAACTATTTCAAGTACTCATGGCTGTTAATTTTTTCCCTTAGGAAATTCAAATTATGTCTCATTTTCTATTTGCTTTGAGAGTCTCAAGTGAAGAGAAGGAACTCTGACTTTGTTATGATATTCTGTAACCGTTTTACAGAAAATATCCGTGAAGTGTGTTGGCCTAAGGCAAAGGAAGGCTATTAGTGAATGTAAAGAGTGTAGCAGAAGGGCTAAAGAAACCGGAAGCAGTGAGGTCAGAGGGGTCTGAGCTCAGCTCCGCACAGCTGCTGAGAGAGCAGGGAGCGCTAACCTGACTTCCCTGCACCACAGGTTTTTCGTGTGTAACTGGGAATAAGGATATCTCTTGAAGCTTTTATTCAAATTAAATTAGAGTATTTAAAGTGTATGACACATAGTAAAGAATCAATAAACATTAGTTCCCTTCGCATCCTCTCCCCTTCCCTTGTCCAATTACAAGCATCACATCTGAAACTTTGGAATTTTGAAAAAAATAGACAAATGAAACTGCATCAAATTAAAAAGCTTCTGCATGGCAAAAGAAGTGGCCAACAGAGTGAAGAGACAATCTGCAGAATGTGACAAAATATTTGCAAATCATGTATCTGATAAGGAGCTAATATTCAAAAAAATATAATGAACTCAAACAACTCAATAGCAAGAAAACAAATAACCTGATTTTTAGAATGGGGGAAAAAAAACAAAACCTGAGCAGCCATTTCTCTAAAGACATCCAAACAGTGAACAAGTATATGAAAACATTCAACACATCACTACTCATCAGGGAAATGTAAATAAAAACTACAATAAGCTATCACCTTACACCAGGATGGTTATTATGAAAAAGACAAAAGATAAGTGTTGGGAAGTATGTAGAGAAAAGGGAATATTTGTACACTTTGTGGGAATGTAAATTAGTATATCTATTATGGAAAACAGTATGGGGTTTCCATAAAAATAAAAAAGTACTTAGCATGTGCTCAAACACTTCCATTTCTGGGTATTTATCCAAAAGAATTGAAATTAGGATCTGGAATAGACATTTGCACTCCTGTGCTCGTTGCAGCATTATTCACAATAATCAAGATATAGAATCAACTTAATCAACAGATGAATGGATAACAAAAATGTGGTAAATGTACACAAGGGACTACTATTCTGCCTTAAAAAAGAAAAAACCTGTCATTTGTAACAACATGGATGAACCTAGAGGCCATTAAGCTAAGTGAAATAAGACAGACACAGAAAGAAAAATATCACATGATCTCACTTATATGTGGAATCTAAAAGAGTTGAATTCATAGAAGCAAATAGTAGAATGATGATTGCTAGGGGATGGGGACTATAGCAGGGAGACATTGGTCAAAGGACACAAAATTTCAGTTAGAAAGGAGGAATAAGTTCAAGACATCTACTGTAAAACGTGGTGATATGTTAATAACAGTGAATTCTGCCATGCAAGATCTGAATATTAAGGCAATATTAAGACCATGTAGTGGTCTCCCTGATTTTCCTTCTGTCTGTATTTTCCCTGCATGGCATTTACCACAACTGTAATTAATTATCCTTATAACTATCTGTTTAACGCATGGTGCCTCCACTAAGCTGTGACTTCATAAGGACAATGACCATTTCTGTCTTCCATAATTGCATCCCCAGAACCTGGCACAGGAACTATCGCACAGGAAGTGCTTAAAGAATGCTCATTGAATGGATGAAGATGCAAGCCTTTTTTTCTAAACGCTCTAAGATCAACTGCCTTTTATTTGAATCATGGATAGTCACTACCGGTACATTTCACCATGAAATACACAATGAAATGTAATAATAAAACTTCAAGAAAAAACAACACGAGTTTTTACCAATACATAATCAAAATAAAGTTCAACATTTCCATGTGTTCCAAATAGAATGCCTTCAAAAGGTTTATCGCAGCAAATAACATTGTTGGTCACTTTCAAAAAGTATACTGATTCTACTGCAATTATTCTACAGCTACTTGTGTCTGTAGGTTTTGCTGAAAAGATCAATTGGTAACGATCTTTCTATGGAAGAACATAAACATCATTCTTTGATTTGTTGCTAGAGAGAGCTGTTATTTGCAGAGCCTAAGGCTGCTTAAGTCTTCACTTTAAACTCAAGGTTTACCTGAAACCTTTACGAAAGGAGAGGGAAAACATTTATGATTGTTCCATTCAGTGAGTTGTCCACTACTGACATTACTTATATTAAACCAATTTTAATCCATTAAAAATAGTTTCAAAGACTATGACTGGGATTCTCTCAAAAAAATCAAGTAAGTAAAATACTGATTACCACAGAGACCACAGCACATGTGCATTTTATTTTTAATGCAATTTAAGTGAAAATGCTACAGTTGTAAAGGAAACCTGTCCATTTTGCAAAGTTGGAAAAAGAATAAACTGCTTGAAAAACTTTGATACACGTAAAGAAATTACATGCAGAGATGTTTGTTAGAATAGCAATGGTGAAAACCGCTAAGTAAAGGGAAATCACAGTAGTTAGACTTACCAGAACCAGAAAATTAATTTAATTTAATGTTCACTTACAGGTTTAACTTTAAAATTATTTTAAAGCTCTTATATGGTAAGTCTTTACAACATGTCAGACATTCTACTAAGCATCTTAGATAACTTTTTAAAATTTAACTCCCAATTTTAAAAATGATCCTACAATGTAAGAATAACGATGTTTATTCTATAAAGAAATTAGGCCCTGTTAACAAGCAAAATCACTAGGATCTTAAATTTCTTTCTTTTCAAAATTCTAATTATTAATTGCTATGCTATGTTGGCTGTACAACTTTATTAGTTAGACAATTCCAAACTGAGAAGCATTTCATCAAGAAAACAATTTTGAAAGCCCGAGTTCAAAAACGTCTGCTTATGAGTCAGGTAAATCTGTAATTTAAAATCTGAACACAGAGAATCTAAGTAGTGCCAGCAAATATTTTTGTCACACTTGCCTTCTACAGTCCCTCTAGAGTAATTCAACAACCACTGCAATCATACTGGCAGAGACTAGGGGAGGTCTCTGAGGTCCCTATTTCTATCCACATCTCCAAGGAGACCATGATTGAAAATCCCTTCTCCTAAAAGGCAGATGACAGCCAAGGGAAAAATTACAAAGAAAAGAAACAGCTTCTACTCCAAGGCAAAGATCTCAAATTTGTTGGCTTTTCTACAGAATACAGTTAGCAAAAGTCAACAGAATCCATTCATCCACTGAACAGTGCGAGAAAATTCCTCCTAGGCACTTGCTATGTGGAGTTCTTGGGCCAGCAGCACAGTCCCACCAGCCCCAGTTGCCCTAGAAGACAGCTAGCTGCTTGACAAAACTAAATTGCTCCCAGTCTCTGTGACAAGAGAACTAACTTTGGACTCTAAAAATCTCAGACCAGAGAATCTTCTTCCCAACAAGTGTGAGAAGAATGAGAGTTAGCCAAGTCTTATTACTAGCCTGCGAGAGTAGGAAGTGGTCGTACAAACTGATAAATGAAAAACAGCCAATATAAAAGTGGGCAATTTTAGGAAGCACATATTCCAACTATAAACAAATAAATGAAATGATGTATGATCTCACTAACAGTCAGGGAAATTAAAATTTAAAATCATGAGATGCCACCTGTCAAAATGCCAAGTTAAAAATATTAATGCGTGCTGCCAAGAATGTAGAAAAACTACTACTTTCTATGCAATGGAGACCATATAAAATGCTAAAAGTTCTTAGAAAATAATCTAGTAGTATCTATCAGAAGTGAAATTTCAAATATTCTTAAAAGCAGAAATTCCACTTTAGAAAACATATTGGACAATAATACAAGCATCAGAACATAGGAATATAGGTACAAGGATACTTTTGTGTTAAAAGAAAACTGAAACCACCTTGAATATCATCTATAGAGATATGATTAAACATGCTATAGTATATCCATTCCATGCAATATAAACCAGCCACTAAAAGGAATGTTTAAACTTTATTAATCTGGAAGTCTATGAAAAAAGCAAAGTGATGATAACATGTACAGTAATATTTTCTTATTTAAAAACCCAGGTAAGTGTATACATGTTTGATACATTGGCATAGATACGAAGAAAGATGCAGAATATCACACATTGTACTATAAATGTAGTTGATTTCAGGGGAGATAGCAATAGACACATATGTGGAAATCATTGTCTTTTCCTTTATATATATCTAGATTTTTTTAACTGGCACCAATGGGATATTATTTTGGAATTTTTAAATTCAAAGAAAAAAGTATTAGATGAAATAACTGACAATATAACACTGATCTGACTTTATATGAATTTAAGTAATATTTAATTTCTAATGTTTCATATTTAAAATAACTAGATCAAAATATATTAAATGGATTGCCATATTTCTATGATGAAAATGAAATATATAAATCATGTCCATATATGCATAATTTCTAGCCACACATTTTTTTGAATAAATGCTAAGATTTATGCTATATTCTTTCAGAGTCATTTTCATCATCTCCACTTTTTAAAAAAGTTAGTTAAATGGCAATAAAACAAAATAAATCAATTCTGAATCTAGAATTTGTGTTTGTACTCTCTAAAATCTATTGCTTTAACTTAATTTTGATGACCTGTAGGAGAAATAGCATTAAACATTAAAATGAAGTATTACTTTCACTTTATTTTGTTCCAAAAGGTTTATTTTCTCCTCAACACTCTAAGTAGAGGGTTTCAATTGTTAGAAAGAATTGTTGAATCATTTTTAAGCTTTTGGAGATAATATTGTTTCTAGTTATTTTTAAGAAGGCTGAAATAGGAGAGCAGTCCTGGAGTATCAGGCCAGACACCAATTTGAATACACTAATTAGAGAGAAACAATAAGCCCTCAATGAAATGTTTCCTCTGTGCTTTGAAGTGTTCGGGGTTCCTGGGTTAAGGACACTTGACATATCTGCAAACAAATGTTTGGGAATCATATCCAGACACCTATTGTAAGTCTAGAAAAAAAAGAAAAAAATATTCAACATATCAGGGTCTTCATTCATTCTACCCTTCAACCATTTTCAATTTGCTTGAAACCATTTTAAATGAAACCTATCTATTTCATTCCCAGGAAATTAGTTTCAAAAAAATTGATAGATTCTCTATAGAACAAATTATTTAATGTTTCACTTGTTTCTACTCCTGCTTGTTTCTCATTACATATTAACTAAATTTCTGCTTCTTAAACTTTTTCTTCTGATGATAACTTCCCCCATTCAGTTGTCTCAGCACCTGTTTGGCCTGCTCTAACATTCTGATTCAAAAGCTGTACTCTCAAGTTAAAATGCTCTCTACCCTATGCTCTCTATTTTAATTACTAGAATTTCCACATACTCCATGAGCTAGAAACTTTAGGATCATCATTGTCTTTCTTTCTTCCCTATCACCCACCTTAAAACCCATTTTTGCGTAGTATTCCATTACTGGAATGCTAAGCATGTGGGAGTTACTGCTCAAGGTCATCACCAAGGCCTGCTTTCAAAATTCAAAAAATTGCAACCTCAGGCATAAATGGTTTAATGGATTACCATGTCCTGCGTATCATTTGAATTGGTCTCTTTTATTTCCCTGTCCACTGATATTACCTTGGTTTAGGTCATTATCACACCTCACCTAAGTTAATGATGACTTTACTATTCTCCCTATTTGAGTTGCTTTTTATTATTGTTTATTTTCAATTCTGCCAAGTTTGCCATCTAAAATATTAATCTGATTACATCTAAATGATTATTTCAACACGTTTAAGACTCAATAGTCAGCCAGGCATGGTGACTCACTCCTGTAATCCCAGCATTTTGGGAGGATCAGCTGAGGTCAGGAGTTAGAGACCAGCCTGGCCAACATGGTAAAACCCCGTCTCTACAAAAAAATACAAAAATTAGCCAGGTGTGGTGGTGGGCACCTGTAATCCTAACTACTCGGGAGGCTGAGGCAGGAGAATTGCTTGAACCTGGTGGGCAGAGGTTGCAGTGAGCAGAGATCGCACCATTCCACTCCAGCTTGGGCAACAAGAGCAAAATTCCGCCTCAGGAAAAAAAAAAAGAAATTCAGTGTTCATGTATATTTATTAGTTGATTCATTCATCAGTATTTTTAAGCATCAACTAGTTGCCGACTACCTAAGTACAGAAAGGTAAGACACCATCTCTTTGCTAATTCACATGGCTCCCTCAGTTTTTTCATTAGCATCTCAGGCATACAAAGCAATAATATTCTTCTTTGCCAAGGCTGAAACTTAAAACATTAAATTCAGTTATCTGTTTTTCTATTTTAAACCAAATTTTACTATGTTCTTTCTTATCCCTGCAAAATCATTTTAATATAGGACCTTCAGGTTAATGCCTAATGAGCATATATTCTGTTTTAACTTAACAATTATTACTAGAAATGGAAATATGTGTTTCTGTGTGTGTTTTATATATTAGTATACAGACATATATATACACATCTACATTATAATGTAGAGATGGGGATACGTATTTACATGTATGTTTGACATAAAACACTTCATTTGGCTGGGTGCAGTGGCTCATGCCTGTAACTCCAGCACTTTGGGAGGCCAAAGCAGGTGGATCACCTGAGCTCAGAAGTTTGAGACCAACCTAGGCAACATGGCAAAACCCCATCTCCACCAAAAATACAAAAAATTTGCCAGGTCTGGTGGCATGCGCCTGTGGTCCCAGCTACTTATGAGGTTAAGATGGAAGTATCGCTTCAGCCTGGGAGATGGAGGTTACAGTGAACTGAGATCTTCCCACTGCACTTCAGTGTGGGTGACAAAGTGAGACTCCGTCTCAAAACAAACAAACAAACAAAAAATAAAATACTCCATTTGAATAGGAGACAGGGACAGAGTTTATATTGTTTCTGAAATTAATGAGCCTGACTGGTGTTCTCAGCTGGGCAGAAGGGCATAAAGATTTTTATAAAGGCGGGACTAAAGAATAACTATAAGAAGAGTCAAATAATCATCAGAGAAAATCTTCAAATGTCTTTAAGTGCCACACTCTAAAGCACAAAAGAAAAAAATTTGATCCAGAAAAAACACCTGTAAGTAGAATGACCTTATTCCTTTGGTTCTATCAGAATACGTTGCATTGACTTGCTGGATTGAGTTGTTTTATTGGATATGTAAGCACTGTAGAACATCTAGAACTACGTTTGTTGCCTTAGTTTACTAGGTAGAGTACAATTTCTTAAGTAAGATGCCTTTGTCCACATCTGAGCCCCATCACTGTCCAGCAGTAAGACCTTGGCCAGGTCAGTAAGACCTCTTAATCCGGTGCTCTCTCATCTGCAAAACAGGAATATTGACTGTGCCTACTGCACAGAATCGTATTAGAATGTGTGGTAGGCAGAATAACAACCCCTCTTCCAAAGATGTCCACATCTTAATCTCTGGAACATGTGACTCTGTTACTCCATATGGCAAAGGGACGTTGCAGATGTGATTAAGTTAAGGACCTTGAGATTGAGAGGGTATTTTGAATGAAAAAGTAAATGCAAAATGCATAGCACAATATCCCTGATACAGTGAAGTACTCAATAACTGTTCACATGGTAATGATGGATGATGATGATGATGCATGTCTATTTTGGTTCTGATAATTTCCAAAAATTTTGACTGTTGAAATTAAATTGTACAAAAATTCCAATATTTAATCATTTTACCTATAAAAATGATCGTATCATACAGCTCAACCTAATATTTCTAAGCCTACTACTGGTTCATAGGAATAAAAACATCAGAGGAAGATGTCTGTGCCCTCAAAGTTCATCTTAGCAGTACCTCTTTAATTCTAACACCTCATGAAACTGTTGTAAGGATTAAATGAAATAACATACGTAAAGTAGTAACAGGAGTATTTATAGTAGGCCTGAATACAAGTTAGCCATTATTATCCTCTTCAACCTGAGTTCCAGAAGAGCAGGAACTTCCTGTTTAATTCACTGCTGAAACTTTTGCTCCCTCAACAGCACATGGCACATTTTCAAATAAATTACTTGCAAAAAGGATTTGGACCAAAAAAAAGTCTTCCAAGTTTCTCATAGCACCGATCCAATATGCCTTTTTCTTAGAATTGTCATGCATTAAAAACAAAAATGTTTGTTGGATTAAAAACTATCACTTGGGTCTTCTTTTGTCAAATATTCTGTTTCTCTTCCGTCGCATGATTGTTCTCCATCTGTAGCTTACTCATTATCGGTATTTTTTGTAGTACCTAACTCTGGGGGCTTAAGAGAAAGTTGTTTTCAGACTACCTGATACAAGCAACAATATCTTTTAACAAAGGTGTCTTCTTTCTGCCTTCCTCCTGGGTGAATGAAATACAGTAATCCACATCTGCTTTGTTCATAGCAAGCAGTGTGAGACTGAAGTAAAAATTCAAAGTTGCCAAAAATAATGGCAAGTGTTACTGCCTACCAAATATACCTGTGCTTCCCCACATTTTCCTGCCTCCTTTTTATTAGGTAAAGACCCATGACCAATTAGTATAGTCTAAGAGAAACAATGGTATGTGCTCCTTCCTGCACAAAACATTTAAAAGCCTATGTGTGAGCCTCCAACTCCCTGACCTAGTCAAAGAGGCCATGTGCTTCAGACAGTTCATTCATAGGAAGCAGAGCCTCCTATAGCCTATATTCCTTCAAGGATATGAAAAGCAAAGCCCCACACACCCATGTTAGACTTGTAGCACAAAGGAGAAATAAACTCTGTGTATGTCTTAAGCCACTGAAATATTGGAATTGTTTGTTACTGAAGTTCAGCTTCTCTTACCTTGACCAATAAAAAGAAAAAAATATGTATCTAATAATTTAGTGATCCTGGTCTGATCATAGACATAACATATTTACTTATCTTTACCTTTCTAAAAAACAATTATTTTCAAAATAACTTTTAAAACTTAGTTTGGAGAGAATATCAGGGACATAATAAAATAGCAGGAAGCAAAGGAACTAAAGCATTGAATATGATAAATGGAAGAACAGCCATCAGAAATACAGTTAGACAAAAATTGAGATTTATGCTACTAGTTCATAACACACATAGAAAGAAAAGCAATATTCTAGGTTTCATAATGCCAGGGAACAGACACTCTGTTCAACATTAATGGATATTGTATGTTATTATGCACTATTATTGCTTGTATTAGAATTCTAGACAGATGTTCACCAGCTGAAAACATAACTCTTTGAGAATTTCAAATAGAGAGAGACCATCTGAGATATGAGACTGTGAAATAACATTCTACATCCGTGGCTCTCAAACTTTAGTGTGATTAAGAATCACCTAGGGATTTGGTGGGAAATGCAGATTCTCGAGAGCTGCCTCTGGTCATTCTGGTACCCTGTGCTTAGGGAGATGCCCGTAAACTGGCAATTTTAGCAAGCATCCCTGCTGATTCTGATGCAAATGGTGCATGTACCCATACTTAAAAGTATCCTTTACTACGAACAAGTTAGTAACTGGCTCTAACATAAATGTAAAACACCCTCCCACACATACTCCAATGATTGCTTTTCCCTAAACATTTGTTTTATCAGGGTTAATTTCAGTATTATATTGGAGGTTTTTCTCCCTCTTAAGAGAGTGTATGTGTGTGTGTGTGTGTGTGTGTGTGTGTGTGTGTGTGTGTGTGTGTAAGATATCTAAATAACTCAGTAGTTTAAATGTGTACTTGGTTGAAAATAATCAAAAATATTTCTGTATAACTATGTATTCTGTAAGAATGTGTCCTTTTCATTTTTACCATCAGTGATGTCATATCTGAAACACAGGTTTCTTATTATCGTTTTAATTAGAACAATCTATAAGGATTGTTAAAAGAATTAAATGAGATATTATATGTAGTTAGAAGAGTGCTTAGAATATAGTGAGCCTCAATAATGTCAGATATTATTAACTACTAGAACATAAGTTCCATGAGAATAGAAACTTCGTATGTTTTACTCATTGTTGTAACTTTTGCTCCAACACATAGAAGATACTTGATAAATGTTTGCTGAATAATAGATGGATGATGCACAAATGAGCAGAAAATGGTTTTATTACTGTCATCTTCTAAGGTTCAACCATTCAACAGCCCAAGGGTTTACCCTCACACCTGGTCAGCTTAAGTTTCACTGTCTGTCTTCCCTTCCTTGCCCTCATCCCCATATCCTCAACACCCTTGGCTCAGGCATTTAGTCCTACTTATCCATAATTCTAAAAGGTCCATGTTTCAGAGCGGCCTCCATTCAGAGTTCCCTGAAGTGAACTCTGTTATTGCTTGACCCCAAGATGTTGCTCAGTGGTACAGGATCTGTGCACACGAGGCTGAGAACTAGTGAGTCCATCCCTATGCCAGGAATCTAGGAGGTCATATAATCACTGTATTCCAGCTACTGAGTGGAATTCAACAGTCTCCAGTGGAAAACACAAAATTTGTAAACTTGTATTTGGGCAGCACACAAGATGCTCCTTAGACCATGAGAGAACAGCAACCTGGCCAAGTAAGAGGCTGCCGCATCCCAATCTGACATCAGAGTGTATCAACAAATATTTCTGTGCTGATAAGGGAATAATAACGTTGCGAGGAAAAGAAAATATCAGCCTAAATCTCTTTCAATCTCCTAAGGATGCCAGGCAGCTGGATATTTTAAAAAATGGTAAAAAAAAAAAAAAAAAAAAAAAAAAGTAAAGCCTTCAAAAATCATATCAACTGCATACTATCAAATATTACACCACATTGTTCTGACGAACTTTGACTTGCAATACAAGTTACAACACATCTGCTAGTAATTATTACGATGATTTTATTCCCTAATTTTGAATAATGGTTGTGTTCCTACCTCTTAAACCACACAGACATACATTGTACATGACATTAATGTTACATTTGTTTCTCAGTATACACGTTTCTCATTAACAACTAATTAGTCTTGATTTTTCTCCTTAAATTATGTACTATTAAAAGAAACAGACCTTAAAAAATGTCAACAGCAGTCAAAGTCAATATTAAAGAAACAAACAGTTCTGGCCTATAGTTAACCTTACAAGCAAGAGGAAAAATTGACCACTCGAATTCCATGTTTAAATTAATAAAAAAAAAGTGTGAAAAAAGTATGCTTTATACAGCATATATTTTTGTGAAGGAATAAAAAGAGATTAGGTGCACTGCAGTTGGAATAAAACTGGATTATATTAGATTTGTGCCACCAATATGTTTTATCCCTGCTTCCTCTCTTCACAGTTAGAGACCTGAATGATGTATGTTTCTCAAACAAAAAAAAATGGTTTCAATAAATCACACTGCATTTAAAAGAAAAAAATGCTTAAAATGATATTTTTAAAATCTGAAAAATCAACTGCCAAACTAAAGCATCCTAATGATGTCAAACAATATACTAGTATGATAAAACTGGACGAAAATGTTTCATTTTCTTTTCTCTGTTATAAACTCAAAAATGTTTGACACCTGTTAGAAATAAAGGATGTAAAATGTATCCAGTCTTTAACGCCTATATTTGGCTGCACTGAATTTTAAAATATAAAAGAAACCTAATGATGCCATGTCTACTTCACTAATAATTTTAAATAAGTCTTAAAATTCCCCCCTCATTATTTGGCTAGAAGCAGAATACTTCTAATTGTTTATACGGCCTGCAGCAATACTGCATCATGGGAAGAGATGCCTACAGTTGTAAGGCTTCCTGCAGTGTGAGAAGGTAGAAGTTCGACATGTCCCCAGTTTTACCCTGCCCATCAAGGGTTCAAAGTAAAACAGTCCTGACATTGACCTCTCAAAGACCCAACAGCTAAAATAGCCTTAACAAGGTATTAACACTGCAACATGCTTCATAAACTGTTACCAGCTGGAACATGGGCCAGGGAGGTGAGGCATGAGAGACAGAGACTGATGAAAAGAAAAATAAGAAACCATTTCACAGCTGAAAGAGACAGGGCGACAATAGAAAATTAAAGAATACAAAGTTAGTGGAGTTTTTCTGTATAATTGTTTCACTGGGGACAAAGTCTAATATAGAACAGAGATGAAGTAATACATTGCCACTCAAACCATTGGAACTATTTTATACCTTCTCTTTCATTGCATTTGTTGTGTTTCAATTTGGATTTGGAAAAATGTAAAGCAGGGTTCTTACTGTTTTCTGTTGGCTAAAAAAAAAAAAAAAATGAGACTTCTTGCTTTAAGGATATTCCCCAAAGGTTTTAAGAGAGGGAGGAAGAGGAGAAGAAAAAACCACCATTTGAACCCCTAAGAAAATAAAGTAGTCCTAATTCTAACAATGACCTAAATCTTTGTTTCTCAAGCTGTAATGTGCATAAAAATCACCTGGAGATCTTGCTAAATTGCAGTTCTGATTCAGTGGGTCTGAGATGGTGCCTGAGATTCTATATTTCTAAAAAGGCCCCTGGTGATGCTGACACTGCTGGTCCACAAAACCACACTTTGAGTAGCAATGACCTAGATTCCACTGCAAATCAGCAGAAGATCCTAGCAGATGGAGCCTTTCAAAGAGAAATTGTTAATTGGTCTGTTTTACTCTTAGGTGTTTAAGGTGGCTTAACTTTGTAATTTCTCAGTTTCTCTTTTGCATACTCTGGGCCATGTTTTCTTCATGTTTCTTAGCCACATTCCATGGGAACCATGGAGTATTTCATAATTGGTATTTGATTATTGTTTCCCTTCTGTCCTATATGTCATATATAGGTTATTTGATTATTGATGAAACATTAGAAACTTATCTCCTCCTAACAAACTGGAAGAAGGCAATTTCAGGCTGACTGATCAGATCACTCCCCTAAGGGTACCAGAAAATAATTGGATGAAATTGGGTAGTTACAGTAAAAAATTGAGGAACTGTGAGAAATGGGATGAGACAAAGGCTATGTCCATATGAATCCAAACATCCAGTCTTTTCACCAGGAATAAACACCAACCCAAATAAGTATTTGATAGGAAGTAGTAAAAACTAGTAACTGGTCAACTAAACTGGTTTCTCAACCAGTTACTTGGTGCCATGTGGTCACAAAAATTATGAGAAAGAGAGGTTGGGGGAAATAAGCTATTATTATTTTCATATTCTTTATTGTTATCAAAGATAAAGAGCTAGTAGAGGCTATTCTGGAAAAAAGCTGGTAAGAAAAGTATAGGACTTCATTAGAAACTAAATTTAGAAGAGCTAAAAAGGTAAGGAAAAGCAAAAAGTAAGGCATGCAAGCAATAGATAAAATGGAAAGGCTCCTTGCAATGGAAAGGTTTTATCAGATAGCCAGGGCTGTGGAGAGCACAGAGGATCTGGGAAAAGGAAGGAGGCGAAGAAGTCACAGGTCAGGACAGAGACACAACATGACAAAACCATTGGAATGAAGGAAATAGTTGTAAAGTTACATTAATATTCTAAAATATCAAAAAGTGAAACCAGAATTCCAAAATTCAGAATATTTTATCCACAGTAAAATCTACATAATAATGCAAGGACTATAATAGGAAGGAAAAAGATTTTTTCCTTTTGAGAACTCTTCATCACATAATTTAGGCAATAAAATTCTGTGGATTTTAACAAAGCAAGATATCTTTGAATAAAATGGCATTCATAAAGATAGCTGAGCTTCCTTCTATTAAACTCAGTGAGACCATAAAATCAAAAGAATATCTCACCAACACCTTATCACCATGAAGATATACTGTTCTCATAAATGTAGACAGCAGTAGTCACAGGACACTGTCTTACGTCTGCTTTTTTTTATTAAAACTACAATTTAAAATACTATCACAAATGGACAACTAAAGTCTACATCTAAAGCTGTGGCTACTTTTGAGTGAATTAGTACATTGTCAATCCAAAACTAAAAATATTAACTCTAAATAGATTTACTGGAAGTTACCTTATTTTTCTACAAGTGATATAATGTTCTGCAAAAGGAAACACGGTAGAATAAGAGATCTATTTAGGATAAAAGGACTCCATTTTTTAACTCCCCCCAACCACCACCATCATCATGTATCTCTTCATCTTTTCCTCTTAATCCACTTTTTCACTGGAAAAAAAAAAAACAAAAATTCTGAAAAGAGAGGACTGGGAAGGAGGTGCAGCAATGGTAATTTAACTTTAGTCTTACAGTGACATCTAGTGGTGATAAACGGTTATACTAGCAAATGTGTTCCTATTTAGCATACAAATAGAAATTGCTCCGTTAAAAATGATAAGTTATTTCAATGAGGATCTTCCATCTCTGTGTAAGCATGGGAAGATCTTTCCTGATTGCTTCTACCACTCTGTGTGTTCCTTAGGTGATTTGCTTTTATACTGTTTAACACGCATTTGCTGGCTTGCCTTGCCTGCATTAGGTGAAAAGATACAAGATCAAGGCCTGTATTTGCTGTACTCATGTTCTTTATCCATTCCTTATGCTATAAGTTAATACAGGTGATTCAAAATAATCATTCAGGCCGGCCGCGGTAGCTTATGCCTGTAATCCCAACAGTTTAGGAAGCTGAAGCGGGCAGATCACCTGGGGTCAGGGGTTGGAGATCAGCCTGCCCACATGGCAAAACCCCATCTCTACTAAAAACACAAAAATTAGCTAGGTGTGGTGGGATGCACCTGTAGTCCCAGCTACTTGGGAGGCTGAGGCAGGAGAATCGCTTGAATCCAGGAGGCAGAGTTTGCTGTGAGCCGAGGTCATGCCACTGCACTCCAGCCTGGGCAATGGAGCCAGACTCTGTCTCAAAAAAACTAAAAAATGTTTTTTAAAAAAATATTGTTCAGGGCCGGGCGCGGTGGCTCAAGCCTGTAATCCCAGCACTTTGGGAGGCCGAGATGGGCGGATCACAAAGTCAGGAGATCGAGACCATCCTGGCTAACATGGTGAAACCCTGTCTCTACTAAAAAATACAAAAAACTAGCCGGGCGAGGTGGCGGGCGCCTGTAGTCCCAGCTACTCGGGAGGCTGAGGCAGGAGAATGGCGTAAACCCGGGAGGCGGAGCTTGCAGTGAGCTGAGATCCGGCCACTGCACTCCAGCCTGGGCGACAGAGCAAGACTCCGTCTCAAAAAAAAAAATATATATATATATATTGTTCAGCATGTGAGTAAATATTTTAACACACACAAAACCAGCTTAATAGCAACCTCATTTTGCTTTCTCCCGCCTCCAGAGCAACTGAACGAACCTGGGGACAGATCCCCAAGCCTCTTCACGCCCAGCCTTTTTTTCCTTGGCTTCACAATATTACAGATGCTAAGATCATGAAATTTGAATTTAAATAGACGTGGATTTTATTCTTATCTCCTAAATGTGATCTATGTGACCAGGAAACATTGTTTAACCTCTATAAATTTTAGCTATCTTACTGATGAAATGGAGTTAATCCCTACCCTCATAGAGTTTTGGGGGGATTAAATTGGATGATGCATGAAAAGCACCACAGAGCTTGGTCTGGAGAGACTGTTTAATGTGTTTCGTATTTGCTTTGGTAATTTTCTTCCACTGAATTCACAAGCAGACAAATATCCTACCAGTTCCCAAATATTCAACGTATATTCCAAGCTGTGTAACTTTACTCACGCTGCTCCCTTTGGTTGGAATACCCTTTCTTCTGGGTCCAACTCAAGTACATCCTCTCCCAGAAAGAAAGGCTGCCTTAATAATAATGTCTCTTACATTTCTCCTTTCTCCAGTTCCTAGAGAAGCTATTTGGTTCTTGACATGATCTGCTTTGTTTCACTAATACCCTTTCCAACTAGATTTTAAGCTACTTTAGGGCAGGACCCAGGGTCCAACACTGAGCAGTTTTATATAATAGGTACTCAGCAGACACCAGCTGTTTATAATTTTGAAGTTTGGACGTTGAGAAGTTCAGGTGTATGGCATTTCCTTAGGCAAGGGTATAAATACAGCTTCTCAGTCCACCCTCAACCCACAGATCGATTTTCTCTGATGAAACCATGGTTTTCAAATATTTGACAGTAAATGAATAGACATAGACATTGTCCAGTCATTATTAGTGGAAACTCTTCTCCCTGACCCTTTGTTTCCATATAAAGATGCCTTTAGGTAGCATCCCTAACCTCTTGCCTCATTTTCTTTACATGAATTAGGAGTGATTAATTTGATTAGTAGGTGGTGTTCACTTATTAAAAACTATAAGGAATGAACATCAAGGGTTTTTCTTTCCTGTCTGCCCTGAACCAGTGCCAAGCAGGGATCTGGGTAAATGGAACTCATGGGATCACCTGAGACACTATCCCAAGTGATAGCCAGCAGCAGGAGAGACGGGGAAGGTGTGGAGGAGGAAGGACAAAGGACTATTACCAAACCATCTTCTCCAAAAGCTTTCTCACGAAGAAAGTTTTTATCCGCCTAACCCTTGCATCTATCTCTCAACTCAGGCAGAAGAAGCGTATCCAGTTAGCCTTTCTAAACCCTGGCAAGTCACATCAGCACCACCACTCTTCCATCTTATACTTTCTGCTTGCCTAAAGACTGTTGAACCAAGTATCAAATGTTAAACAAAGAAAGGCTCTGACCCTACCTTGCATGACCCTGACTTACTCATCTAGGACTCATCTCAGCTCTCATTTCAATAAAAACTATTTACCAAAACCGGCAGTCAATCCATAAGGCATAGGAGACCAACTTGACCTTTTAAAATATTGCGTTAAAATTTATCTTGATTTCTGATTTGTTCAATGCCCTTATATTTTGCATCTGAAGTGAACACCTCACTCTCCTCCCCTGGTCCCAGCTCCTCTGAATAATAACTTTCTTCTTAGGGACCTTTCCAGCAAGAGGTTAAGTAACAAGCTTGAGGAAAATGAAGCCAGGGCCTTTAACTCATAGTACCCCCATGGCGAGAGAATTTTTTTTTTCTCCAAGCATTTGGGCATAGTACAAGGAAGGCCAAAGTTCTTCCTTAGAACAGGACTGGCAAAAGGAGTTCTCACTCCTCAGGGATTGCTGAGTCTGGAGCTAGGTCTCTGGTGCTACCAGCAGGCATCTTCTGCATCATTTGAAAAAAGCTTGTGTGCAGAATAAAGCCAATCAGAGACCAGCATGATAAAAGCTAGATAGAAAGAGAGAGTCCAGAGGTACTGAGACCCTTTCAGTATCCTAGTTTCCCCAACAATTCCTTCAGGCATGTGAACTAGTGGAGCTGCAAGAGCCACCATGTTTCCTTTCTGCTCAAAGTAATTTGAATTAGGTTTCCGTCACGTTTCCAAAACAGTGTTGATCAATTTCACGATCCCATCACTAAAAGTTCTTTGATGTCTATTATTATCACCCAAAAAAAAACTTTTTCCTGAATTCTGTTGGCTGGTCTAACCTGAAGACCTTAACCTTCGGAATGGCAAATATTCCTATACAGAAAGCTAAGTATTGTCCCATGACAAATGGAGAAATGTTTAATAACATGACACATTTCATGTGACCCAATATGCCTGTGGAATTACAGCCATGAGCTGCACGACACTTCAGTTAATGACAGACAAGATATGACACGGTCCCATAAGATTATAATACTGTATTTTTCCTGTACCTTTTCTATGTTTAGATCCACAAATAGTTACCATTGTGTTACAACTGCCTACAGCATTCAGTGCAGTAGCATGCTGTACAGGTTTGTAGCCTAGGAGCAATAGGCTATCTATCCCAGGTAGCCTAGGTGCGTAGTAGGCTACACCATCTAGGTTTGTGTAAGTACACTGTATAAAGTTCATGTGATGAAATCATCTAATGACACATTTCTCAAAACATATTCCCATCACTAAGCAGTGCATGACTGTACTAGAAACCCATCACAACTTTTCCTTCAAAAACAGCCCCCAAAAAGATAGGAACTAGTTGAAGTTTGTAATTTGTGTCCTAAAACATATTTCTAAATTCCTATAGTATTTTCAATACTCCCTCTTAGACATATTGTGCTTCCAACTGTTCCTTGATATGTTGGGTCTCAGCAGAGCTTGCAGAATGAGAAAATGACTGCAAGACATCTAGAATTCCTTCCCCAAATATCTAGGAAACTTAATAAAGCTAATAGCAGAGAAGTTCTACTTTGAGTGAACCCTATTCCAGAAAATTCACCTCAATAAAATGTCAGACACCTCATCCTACTTTTTCCAGGAAAACTAGGACTCGAAGCTAATGGGGTCACAGAGACACAGCTCTTCCAGGAGCTCCTGGCCATTCCTGGGTTCTCTGAGTAGCTGATTCCTTGAGCCTACACAGATGACAGGACACTCAGATTCTAACTTTGAGCAGAAATACATAGAAGATGAATCCTGATTTTTTTAACTTATCATAAATAAGATTGCTTTTAATGACTCAATAAATCATCTTACATAGCTAGAAATCTATAAACTATTATTTTAAATTCCTAAATTTTGTCTAAAAAGAGAGTATGGTTCTGTATTGTCACTCATAGATCACAACAGGACAGGATCCAGAGGGTTTACCCCGTGCTCAGCACTAAGCTAAGCCCTAAAGTGACTTTATAAGACACAGGTTACCCTTTAAAAGCTTAAAGCAAATAAATGTTTAAGGCAGAGGCTGAAAGCATGGGGCACAGTCTACAGAAACTATAAGTGAGGTAGGAGGGCTGCTGTGTGTAGGTTGTACCCTGCTGGGGTGGTGCCGAAATCTATCCTTTAACTTCTGACCAAACCGTGAGTCCTGGAACCACTTTCTAATTGCTCCACCCAGTGGGGGCTCCCTTTTACAACTCCTCCAGGAAGAAGCAGAATGAATTAGAGGACTCCCTAGAGGACAACAGACCCTAGACTTGAAGTTCTTCCTCTCAACAGTACAACCAAAGCAAGTGGATAAAACCATGGGCCTTTATGTCCAAATGAGCACTACTCAGGATTCCAAATTTGAATGAAGTAGCAAAGAATAGCAAATAGCTTTGATAACAAAATGAGTCGATTTCTGATAATCAAATGAAACTGATAACTAAGTCATTTGCAATTGGTACAAAAATACCTTTCCACCACATCCTAATTCCTAGAACCTATGTTAAATTACATAGCAAAGGAGAATTAAAGTTGGAGATGAAATTAAGTTTGTTAATCAACTGACCTTAAAATAGGGAGATCATTCTGGGTTATCCAGGTGAATCCAATGTAATTACAAGGGTCCTTACAAGTGGAAAAGGTACACAAAAGAAGAGGGTGGAGTGAGGAGGACTGAGCCCACTCTTGCTGGCTTTGAAGATAGGAGAATGGAGGCCAGGGCATCCCGTAGTGGAAGATAGGACACAGTATATCTTCCCCAACGCTTGAAAGGGGAGAAAGGCACACAGACATCCTCTAGAATCTGAAAAACAGAAAGTAAATGGATTATCCCATAAAGCCTTCAGAAAGGAATGCAGATCTGCTAACATTTTTGTTTTAGCCCAGATTTCTGACCTACAGAACTATAAAGTAATAATCTTGTACTGTTTTAAGCAACTAAGTTTGTGGTTGTTTGTTATAGCAGCAATATAAAACTAATGCATTCTTTTTAACAAGTTTGCACCACTAATATAATGCTAAATTAATTAAAATCACAAAAAAATTAGAAATGATTTACTTAGGACCTTAGGAAGTGATACTGGAGGAATAATTTCAGGCATGGGAAAAGCCACAGAATAGGAAATCCCTTTGAAATTCTCTGTGAATAGAGATTGACCATCCTACCTAAGGTGAGATGCTGCCCCTGCTAAGACAGCTCACAAACACAAACTGGTATGTTGAGTCTCTAAGTCTAAGTAATATTGTAATATCAGGACTGGCTAAAATCTCAGAAAGAGAGCTTCTTGTTTCCTGAAAATAAATCATAACATTTAAGATTAGTGAAGTTCAAACATTTTTTTTTTTAGCTGTGAAACCATTTTTTCAAGTGAATGGCTCTTCAGATGATTAGGCAAAAAAGCAGGTTAAACTAGGTCGATGCTGATTGAGTGGTGTTGGAGTCAAGTTTCCCCTCATTGCCTCCCTGACTTTCATCCTCACCAGCGGTCCCGTGAAAACTTCACTGTGTATAAACTGTACCTCAAAAAATAAAATACTGAATTCTAGTGTTCATTATGTTGAAGTGCTTTCAGGTGAAGTGTACTGACTGGCATCTGCAAGTTATTTTGAAGTATATAAAAAGATACGCGGTTGGATGATGGATGGATAGAAAGCACAGATATGTGATAACACAAATATATTAGGCTTCAAAGCAATCTCAATTTCAAAAAGCAACAATTAATTGATATCAAGCATTCACAATTAAGTAGGCAATTACAAGACCGGTTTTAGTTAAAATTTCAATATTCAACAATCTTACTTGTCCTTGCCCTGTAGTTTAATGGACCTGTAGCATATCTACAATGTTAGCTCACACCTTGTGTGGATACCAGCACCCACTCAAGGAGCTTTGTTTGTTTGTTTGTTTGTCTGTTTGTCTATTTATTTATTTTTGAAACAGGGTCTTCATCTCTTGCCCAGGCTGGAGTGCAGTGGTGTGATCACAGCCTTAAACTCCTGGGCTCAAGCAATCCTCCCACCTCAGCCTCTCAAGTAGCTAGGACTACAGGTGTGCACCACCATGCCCAGCTAGTATTTTTTTTTTTAATTTTTTTTGTAGAAATGGGGTCTCGCTATGTTACCCAGGCTGGTCTTGAACTCCTAACCTCAGGCTATCCTCCTGCCTTTGTAGGCATGAGCCACCGCATCATCAAGGAACTTTATATAGCATTTTATTTGTTCTAAAGATTATCTTAGAGTTCCTCTTCCAAGGTTCATAAGCAACTGTAGGTGAAGCAGAGTGAAAACTTACTTAGCTAATGCAGAATGAAAATTTGTCAAGCTAGAAAGAACCATTTTCTAAATTCCAACTTCTATACAATTAAGATAGTCAAAGTCCCTCGAGTTCTTTAGAACTACTTTTAAAACAAAAGTGTGGCTCATAAACAATTATGAAGATATTAAGACGATCTTATTTATCTTCTCAGCAGTGCATACACTTCCCTTACAAATGCTAGCAATCCTGAGCTGTTGGGAGGACAATTTTGAAAACCTCTTTAGCACAGAAATATTGACATTTGAAATGATTTTTTGCATTCAGCACATGATATAAAGTTTACCTATTTATAAGGTCGACATCAAACCTTTATTAATTTTTCTCTCATTTCACATGAATAAGGACACCAAATTTTTCTGGACTGTCCCTTCTTTAAGACTTTTTTTTCCATAATTTACAGGAAAAAAAAAAAAAAGCTATGTCATACAGAATGCAAACCACCCCATCTGACACAATGAGTAATTTTGTGAATGGTCAGAATTCACCTTGGCATGCGCCCCTTATCTTAAATACTACTTCCACTCTTCCAAGGGAGAACAGTATGGAAGTTGCTAGCTTTTCTCTCTTTCCTAAGCCCTATCCTTTAGTAATGTCTAATAAATCATCACACTTCTCAGAAGTCCTTTTTTAGGAAATTGAGGCTGGGAAACTTTCTTAGCAAAAGGAACCCAGGCCTCCAATATAGTTCATAATTCAGAATTAGTCCAAGCTAAAGATTTGTCCTTAAACCTCTTAAGACAAAATCTAGATAAAAATTAGAACCGGCATTCTCTATTTGCTGTGTACTATCTGGGAGAATTATTTATTCTGGCTTTGAAGGATTTCTCTCAGGGGAAAATAAAACTGAAAGTTAAAACAAAATTGAGTGGCAGATGTGACTTTGATAGCTCTTACTGTTTGTTCTTTCACAGAGGTGACTAAAATTGAAGAAATATCCCTAAATTCTACTAACTGTTCTCTTCTACGAAACAATCTGCTGAACAGATATGTTATTTCCCAGAGACTTCTTTTAAGTTTTGATTTATTCAGAAAAACTCTTTAGCCTTTGACATTCAAGGAAATGAGATTGATGCTGAAAGCTTCAAGTAAATTATTAGAGGGTCAGAGAACTTAGCTCCATACTAACCTTCCCTACACTTGAATCAGAAAATGTTCCAGAACACAACACTTTTTTCATTTTTAATCCATGAATCTAAGTAAGTGTGGAGACCTAACTGTAACTTAGTTGGATATTGTCATTGCCCCACTGCCCATGCAATTTGTGAACCTCAAATGCCAGCCTTGTGCAATGAATTTTCCAAGACCAATTTTGATGGACATAAAACCGCTTTAATCAGTTTATATTCCTAATGAGATAATAAACTCCTCCTTTATTTGAGTATGTATATGAGTATGTGTATGTATCATGTGCAGAAGAGAAAGTGTTAACAAAATAGATTGGGGTGGGGGGATAAGCAAGAGTCATTTCGGCCCAGTGTGGTGGTTCGCGCCTGTAATCCCAGCACTTTGGGAGGCTGAGGCAGGTGGACTGCTCAAGCCCAGGCATTTGAGACCAGCCCTGGAAACATAGTGAGACCTCATCTCTACAAATTAAAAAAAGGAAAAAAAACTTAACTAGGCATAGTGGCACACACCTGTAGTCCCAGCTGCTCAGGAAGCTGAGGTGGGAGGATCACATGAGCCTGGGAGGTCAAGGCTGTGTTCATGCCACTACACTCCAGCCTGAGCCGCAGAGTGTGACCCAGTCTCAAAAAAAAGAGTCATTTCAGTTTTTACCATATATCTGCTTTTAACTATTTAGAACTAACCAGCCCTGCAAACAAACCTAAACTGTGTAATGCCATAAGATTTTACTATGACTCACTATTCAAAAAGCATTTATTGAGCTCCTACTTTATACTGGGGTAGAAGAAACAGATACTGAAAACATGTTTGTAGCCTTGAGAAGCTTATGATCACAGTAGAGCTAGTAGAGCAAATGCTCAGCTAGTAGAGCAAAGTAAGGGCTTGACTCTGTTGTTTTTCCTCCCTGGCACTGAAATTTTCCATAATAAAAACAAGTAGGAAATGTTTTGGCAAGATGTCTCTAAGCGCTCTTGTAGAGTTGAAATTCTGTGATCTTATGAATTCATTATATTTTCTTAGATGTGTTAGACTTTTTGAAGTTGGAGGAAGAGTAAGAAGCCCAGTTTAAAGTAGTTAAAGTTAGTTTGCTGTAAGGATACCCAGGGAATTGAGGAAAAACAAAAAATAACCTCGACAGCTTTATGATTGCAACCTAGCCCACTTTTAGCGTGACGTTTCAGTTTTCTGATGGTTCAGCTACTCTCTATTTCAGTTTTTATAATATCTACTTCTCTTGCTGTTTCTTAATGACTTTGACTTTCTACCTGCAACTTTTGGCTTTTGCATTTGGTGGCTTTGGCAACATTATGGAGTCTGTTAATTGCTTTCTTTCTGTGATTCTCTGTGCTTTGGAGTTGTTATACCATTTATATGTCTCACATTTGAATGGCTTAATAAGAAGATGTAGCCAGGTCCAGTCTCCTGTCTCCTATATAAAACATTGCTATGTCCCAGGGTTCTCATGCCAAAACCTGCCACCCCAGGATTAGTGATCGGCACGTAGTTGCCTTTCTTTACCTCACGTGTTGATCCCTGGTCCGACTGGCTATGCTACCAAGCAAAGGCTGCGTGCACCCATGGATAAGGAACTATTCCAAAAGTTTCACACTTAAAGTCAGAAGTTACAAGGAGTCAAATTTTAAAAGTCATATGTTATCTTTTCAAATTATGAATTCAGGTTATTAACATAATAAAAACACAGATTTGGTTTCTGACGAAAAATCTAAATGTAAAAAAAAAAAAAAAAAGCCACAAAGATCCCAAACATTTATCAGAGGGGCTTATGTTTCTGATAAATATTTAAGTGTGTAAGGCAGAACCACTGAGAACAATAAATACTTTATAGCTGGCACTTTGTCAAATCTATAAGTGGCTCTGCCTTAGAATTTTACATCATCACTGAATTTACAGTCATTTGATAAGTGGAACAGGACAAGAATTACTTCTTTCTAAATCTAAACCCGGTAATAAATCTAACATCAGGATTCTTCTTATCATCTGTTATCATCTGATGACAATGCCTCTTACCTTCATTGTCTTGGCAGAAATATGATATGTAAAATTATAATGTCATATTACTCACGGTGATTTAACACTATCCAGCCCATACCATTTTAATCAATCAAAATTGTCGCTTTTTAGTGTAATGATTTTGTGGTGAATTCCCCGTGTTTAATATGATATATGGTCCTATCCACCGGTTGATTTACTATTCTCTTCCAAAGTCTAACAGCTCAGGAGGCTGTTCTTGCTTTCGTACATCTTTGGAATTAGCAAACAAGAATAATTTGTGGTAATAAAAATGCTAATTTCTATGGCAAAAATGAAAGCTGAGAAATATCTTAAGTGCTAGTAGCTGAAGCTAATTTAAGAAAAAATAAAAAGATGATTTTGTGAATTAAAACCACAGAAGTCCTAGAGCTTTTTCCTCTGTGTCCACATATTCTTCAATGCTAGCAAGAAAAATCAGGAACACACAAAGTACTCTCCTTCATTAAATTCAGACACATATGGTAGAAATTTCTTCTTTAAAAAAGTAATTTGAAAAGCAGTTTAAAATGATTATCAAATATTTATAAATCTTTTCTACTAGAAAAAAGCTAATGAAAATCAACCTCAGATCTCATTCTTGAACTATGTTATACATTTAGAATTGACTATGGTGCAGTAACACCCAACTACCAAATCTCAACGGCCAATGCCATAATTTCTCACTTATACTATGCACCCCAAAGAGGTCCACAGTTACTTAGGGATGCAGTGCCTGAGGGACCCATGCTACAGACTCCTCATAGGCCACCAGGGAGTCACTTAGGGAACCCAGTTTGTGAAGATTCTGCTCTCCTATGGCTGCACTTCTGGAATCTGCAGCCTCCTGAGACATCATAGAGAGCTGGATAGTAATAATTTCCACATCACAAAAGGAGGAGGCAGGGTCTCATGCTAGTGATTAAATGATGAAATTACACACCTAAGCACATGTCTCTTGTGCTCAGAGCCCATTGGCCAGAACTAGTTTTAAGGCTCCTCTCCAACTGGAAGTTGGGGAAGAAACATAATCCTCCCATTTGCCTGGAAGGGAAAAACAGGATATGGATGAACACTAAACATCTTAAACCTGCAGGTTTTCAAAGAAAAAAAAATGTACAAGTTTATTCCAGGAAACTCTTTTTGTAGAATCTTGAAAACCATATATTAGCTCTGGAATCTGTCAACTTACACAGTGAGAGAGAAAATTCCCTATATGACACTAGATGAGATGAACAACTGATTCCATTATCTAAGTGACTGTGTATATTTAAGTGAGAGGAAGGCAAATATTCTGCCCATAGTTTAATAAAAGCACTGATCTTTAAAATTGAACCTTTTACCAATTGGCAGAGGAATAAAAATAATTTAAAATAAAAATTTTTGTTTTGGCACAGTCATCCCAGTCTGGCTTGTTGAACCGTAAAGACAGATTTTTCAGAACAAAAATATTAATAAGGAATTTAAGATAATAATATTTCTTATTTAACCTTAACAGAATGGGTTGAGTGAGGTTCTTTCAAACTTATCAAAACCCACTGTTACTGGTGCCCCTGACCCAACCCATTGAGAAGCTGTCATTGTAGTTCCCAGAGTGCAGAATCAACTGCTCCTACCTTCAGCTGGTTTCCCAAGGCCCACCCTATGCTGGTGGCAAGAGGAATATGGGAGTTCAATCATTCATCTAATGAATATTTGCCGAATACCTACAATATGCCTACTAGTATGGCACTCTGCCATTCTTTTGAAAATGTGACAATAAATGAAATAAACAACAAAAGTTTTTTTTTTTTTTTTCTTGAACTTCACATATTAGTGAGAGGACAAACAATAGTAAGGGGAGTTAGGGAGTAAACAACCACAAAATCCCAGTGGCCAAACACCAAAATTTCTCACTCATACTATGTACCTCAAACAGGTCTATAGTCAACAACAAAAAAAACATAATTACATAGATCATTCCATGTAACTATGAATGTTATGAAAAAAATAAAGTCAAGTAATAGGAGAGTGACAGGCATGGAATTTGGAGCTACTTTGGAGTAGATGGCCAGAAAAGGGCTTGAAGGATGTGACATTTGAATTGAGAGCAGGTGGATATGAGAGAGCCTGGGAAAAGAATCTGGGGTTGAAGGAACCCAAAGGCAAAGGTTTAAAGCCAAAGGTTTAATTTGGGCACACTGGAAAAAACTACCAGGGCCACAGGGCTGAGGTGTAATAGGCCAAGTCAAGGCAGCATCAGGAAAAAATAAGAAAACAGGTCAATAGCAACTCAAGATAAATAAACAGCCCCCAGACTTCCAAACCATTAATGTGGTATAGAACAGAAAGTTTCATGTGGTGATCAATAGTTGATGTTAAACAAGTTCAGTATGGTGGCTAGACCATCAAATAGTGTAAAACTTATCCTCCAAGTCCAAGAAGCACTCTAGAAGGGGTCTAGTTAGTTAAAATTTTGAAGTGATGAATATAAATTTGGAGTTGTGGTTGGGGTGGAGGGAATATAAGAAATTTAATGTGTATTTTAAAAATTTTACAATTATATGAAAAAAAACAGAGCATATACCCTAGAGAATGAATCAAAAACTTTTAGAACACAATGTCACTAAGTAAAAATTAACATGAGACAAATTAAATTCCAAGTATTGAGGGAAGAGTCAAAACTAAGGAAAGTAACTCAAGAGAGGGTGAATTCTATTTGGAATTTTGAAATAGATGCCAGATGAAAGACTTGCTAGCGGAATGCTAGAAAAGTATCAAAGCAAGGTATTCCGTGTGGAGAGAAATAAGGGTGCAAAGTGGGAATAAATGGTTATTGTTTTGGTTATCTATGCATTACAAAACGTCACAAATTCTAGTAGCTTAAAGCAATGTATAGTCTCTCATGGCTCTATGGATTGACTGGGCTCTGCTGGGTAATTCTTACTTGAAGTGTCTGGTACAATTGAAGACAATGGCTGAGGCTTAACGGAGTCACTCATCCAAGATGGTAATTAATGCTGGCTCCTGGTGGGGAGCCCAGTTGCAGCATTCAACTGGAATACCTACAAGTGGCCTCTCTTTGTGGCTGGGGCTTCTCACAGCAACAGCAAGTTTCCAAAAGGAAATGTCTCATAAGTAAGCATTGCAACAGAACAAGACAGGATCTGTGTAGCTTCTTATCACCTATCCTCAAAGATTCCATAACATAATTTTCACATTTTATTGGTCAAGCAAGTCACTGAGGTCAGCCTGGATTCAAGGAGAGGGAAATTAAAATCTTCTTCTTGACATAAGTAGAAGCATGTCTATATAAAGAGGAACAGAATCCATAGGGACATTCTTTTTCTATCGTGCCTTTGGCCACCAAAATTTGTGCCTGTTCCACTCACTCTTTCAAGACTCTCAATATTCTCATCCCACTATGGCATCAGGCTCAGGTTGAGGTTCAAGATCTTGTTATTTAAATTGGGTCCAAGTGCAGATGTGCCATGTTTCCTCAGGCTCAAATCTTGCAAGTACAGTTTCTATAAATCTGAAGAATTGTTAACCTAAAAGACAAATTATCTGGCACATATACATATCATACAATAGTGAAAAGGCATAAGATGACTAAAATAGATACTCTCTTTCACAAAGAGACAAAATGGTAGGTACATAGCAGGTCCACAGACGTTCTGAAATCTATTTGGGGATGTGTCACTGGTTCACTGATTATGACACAGTCCTATTTCCCGGGAGTGATTCTCTGTAGCTTTTGACTACTCATTCTAGGATCTTGATTCATCCTTCTCTCTTCATGAGAATAGTCAACTTTGTAAATAAGCAAGGCTTTTTTTTTTTAACTTGTCTCCTGCACGTTAGGAATACAAACAATTTCCTTTTCACTTTGTGTCATCTCATCCCTTTAAGTCAAAACTTGTATAACTCCTTTAAAAGCTTTATGGGCCTCCTGTGTGTATAATTATAGTCCACTCCACTCAACAAAATTCACACCCCAATTTCTTTCTAAAAATACTTGGTCCAAGCATCGAAGTCCATGGACTTTAGGATACTTAGAAGCCTTTTTTCTAGTTTAAAATATCTAAGAGTCACACTCTTAAGATTTTTAGGGGACCTATTTTCTATAAGAAAGGGCATGCATTAATATTTTTAGAAGCCCTAAGCACACCCTTAAACTTTTCTTAGGTCACAGAAAACGTCTTACAGGCAAACCCTTGAGGTTTTAATCTGAGATTATGCCTTATTGATACCATGCTGGATTTGATCATTGTTCATTGTTCTGGTGTCATCACTGATTTTGAAGATCTTTTATGGGGAGAGGCTAAAGACGAGAAACAATTTTTTTTAACACAGAAAGTCTCAGCTTCTTCGTATTTCCTCTAATTTTGCTTAATAACTGTTCCTTAAATTTATCTAAAGTTTTTTTAAACATGGTTTTTAAATTTCATTCTGAGAGCTCAAAATACAAACATTTTCATTTGGAAAATTCTATAATCAAGAACTAATGCTAATCTTTTGGGAGACAGTACAAACAAGTAGGAGAACAGTATATGAATTTCACTGCCTCTTCTTTCTGGTAATTGGTCTATAGCTATAACCATTGTGTCCTAATTTCAAGACACACAAGAAGACAGATCAATTAGTTAATGGAATAGTTTCAATCAAGATGTTTTTATTAATATATATACCCAAATACCAAATTATCCTTTTATTTTCTATAATAGTAGTTTAGTGTTGGGATGAACTTGATTCCTGGATCCCACACATTTAAACTTCCCTTGATTTTATTATGTACCTTTCCAATAAATAGGCCACTCAACCAAAGTTGAAGTAAAATGCATGTAAGCCAGACAGTTGCCCAGGGTGCCAGGCCATCATGGACACCAAAAATCTCATAAATAAATTAAAAATACAATGCCAGTCAACTGAGGTTTTACATAAGACTTTTCACATGGTTGTCAAATTATAAATGAATCCTGCTCCCATTTAGTTCCTGGTTTTGATATAAATATGTCTTGAAAAATATATATGTTATTCATAATCCCTACTGCCTTTGATGGAGAATGGATCTTTCAAATGGCAGGTCTTCTGCTAGCTCTGTTTTTTTTTTTTTTTTTTTAATGTCATTACAATGGTCTTTGACATACTTGAGGATAATATAAAGTAGTAAGCAAAGACAGTGGTGAAATTTGAAGTATTTTCTAACCAGTAGACCAAGGGACACTGGCTAATAAATACTTTTCTCAAAAAAAAAAATGTTTATCTATGTCTTTGTTTCTCTAGAAGAAACATCCCCATGGCTTTCAGGTCTGGCTGCACTATCATGGTTGTAAAGATACTCCCAATGCTGGTTATGCTCCCCTCTCACAAGGCCACATTCCTCACTGATGAAGACAATATGCCACATTTGCCCCTACAAATATGAAGTACAGCAGCACTCTCACCTCTCTGTGATGCATTTTTAAATCAGTTAAAAATTATACCAGCATTTTTTGCAGCTGCCTCATCATGTTGACTTATGAGTTATCTTTCTGTAAACAATCTTTTAATATTACCTTATTACATTCAAAGTTTATGTCAAAATACTTAATTAGAAGAACAGACACCTATTTGATGACTCTAAGAGGGAACCTGCCAAAGTCATTTTTCCTCAATCCCAAAATATATGAATCAGAACATCCTGATGTGTAACATATTTATTCTAACTGCTTAAATTAAAAGTTGCTCAAAAGAAGTGTTTTTATACTTACCAATTTAATTAACATTTACATGACTGTGAGAAGCATCTTCTATACCAATGTTTAATGCACACATCAGTAAGCACTAATGACAAGTGTATTACCATATCATCTTCTAGAAGTTAGGTATATCAGTGACATGCATCATAAAATTAAATAGATAACCAATATTCAAAAGTGCTGCAATAAGAAATTATTGTTGTAATTACCAATGTTGAAAGTAAAGAATTTTAATCAAATCACTTTGTTGGGTTCCCATATTTTCAATTAAAAATTACTTTAAGAAATCACAGAGAAGCTTGTTGTCCTCAGTGTCAAATGCATGTCTAATTAATGTCTCTTTACTAAAATTAATAACTATTACACTCGGCATTTTAAAAATCAGTATAAATATATTCTCTCTTGCTTTTTTCTCTTCACTTCACTCTTTGCCAGCTATGTTTGTTACTGATGTTTGGTAACAGGGAAGAGTGTTTACTTTGCTTGGATAAAATAATTGTCATTCCTAGTGTCCAGGAAATATCCTCATGACTGGACACAGTAGATATTTGAAGAGACTTCCAACTCCCTCTCCTTCTTATGTCTGTGGCTTTTAACCAATTCTGAAAGATGCCATCAGTTTTTTATGATAGTATCTCATAATACAAGCTCATACAAATTCTGCTTTCTTTCTGTCCCTTATTTATTTGATAATATAAATTTCCATTTGGCCTTCTGTTGAAATTGGATTTTCAGAAGAAATTGTTCTCTTTCAATGGTACTTCATAATTTTCAGGCTGCATTTATATCCTCTAGTATTTGCTAAAGGTGATTATTCAATTATTACATGAATGTTAAAACAACATGCACTTAACTAACGAAGATGATAAAGAACACTTACTCATGCAATGTTACCTCAAAATAGTATAATGGCAAAATAGAAAGAGAAAAAATAGAAAGATAACTGGACTAGAAATCAGAAGAACTGAGCTTGAATTCTGATGCTCCGACTATTTTATTAGCTGTGGAATTTTGCACACATTACTTAAAACTCTCAGCCTCAGCTTTTTTTTTTTTTTTTTTCTTTTTTTCTGAGATGGAGTCTCGTTCTGTCACCCAGGCTGGAGTGCAATGGTGCCATCTTGGCTCACTGCAAACTCCCCCTCCCTGGCTCAAGTGATTCTCCTGCCTCAGCCTCCTGAGTAGCTATGATTTTAGGCGCATGCCACCACACCCAGCTAATTTTTATATTTTTAGTAGAGATGGAGTTTCATTATGTTGGCCAGGCTGGTCTCGAGCTCCTGACCTCAGGTGATTCACCCCCCTTGGCCTCCCAAAGTGCTGGTACTACAGGTGTGAGCCACTGCACCCAGCCCAGCCTCAATTTCTTTATTTACAAAATGGTGGTGAGTATTTATAATAGAGTGATTTGAGGATGTGAAGAAATAATATATTTAAATGAACCTTTAAAATAGCTCACTCTAAGATCTTAATAATGCTATCTTGATGGTAGATGGTATAATTACTATGAAATCAAAAAATAACACGTAGAGAATTCTATAATAAATACCTTTTAAAGTATGCGATTTTTTGCTTATATGCCTAAGTCTTTGCAAATATAATTGGTTTTTTAAAAGTCATATTATTTCTGAGGTTTTCTTTTATGAAAACTTATCTCCTTCTGATATATCTCAAACAAATGTAGGCTATACTTACAAATTCTCTCATAATCTTTCTTACACAAATTTTTGGAATAACAGGAAGAGTGGGAAGAGCTGATAGCCCTAGTACTATAAGGAGAGAAAAATGAACCGTTGTTACAAGCTCTTTGCTTTATGGTACGAGAAGCTTCCTGCATGCAGAGGCAAGGTCTGACCTATACAGACAAAATCTTAGTGATGCTGAATTTTTGCAGTGTTCTCTGGTGATTGCAAAAACTCATAGTATCTAACTCGCCAAAAAAGTATGACTAAGGAAAGGTTTTTACAACATAAGGAAGATATCCAGTAAGAGAGCTCAGAAAAAGCAACAGATTATAGAAACTGATATACACTCTATGACTTGTCACATCGGCCAAGTGAGCTCCACAATATAGTATTAAATGGTGTGTTATTAGTTGGAACTTGCCATCAAAGTAGACCATAAGTAGTCCAGGACTACAGTATTTCAAGGCCTCTTTTGTAAAGTGGAAATTCCATGAAAATCCTGGCCTGAAACCATCAGGTCAGCCTAGCACAAAGGACTCTTTCTCTGACTTGTTTCAAAATAGACATATAGAAAGTCCTTCAGAAAAGTTCTCCAACTTTGGGCTGCAAAGTGAGGGTGAATGAAGCTGCCACAGTTACCTCTAAGATGTTAAGACAGACCATTAAATCACTTATACAACAAACATATACTATGTGTCTGGTGCATTCTAGATCCTATAGTTGAATCAATGAACATAACAAAACCTGTTACCTAATAGAGTGGCAGTTCTACTAGAAAGGACAGGTAGTAAGCAAGTAAAAATATAAATGCAAATTACATGATCAGGTAATGAGAAGTGCCATCACAAAAACTTAAACAAGTAGGGTAAAGTAACAGGGAAAAGCAAGAGGGGTGACTCCCTTGAGGTAACATTTGCATAGCCAAGAAATGAAATGAAAAGATAAACAAAAATCTGGGGGAAGAGGGTTCAGGGCAAAAGAAATAAGCAGATAACTCTTCAGCCAGATAAGCTTGGCATGGTCTTGAACATAGCAAAGTCAGGGTATCTAGAGCAACATGAACAAAGGGGAGGGTTAGAGAAGACAAGCTCAATGAGAGAGGACTTCATGGCCACTGTGAGAGCTCTGGCTTTTACCATGAGTGAAGGAGGAACCACTGGGTTGTGTTGGGGTAGGAGTGGCATGGTTGACTCTGCCTGTTACTTAGGAAAAAGACAAAAGCAGCTGCTCAACTTTTTAATCTCACAGGCACTTTACACCTAAAACTTACTGAGGACTCCAAAGAGCTTTCCTTTAACTGGGTTATATGTATAAATATTTACTATATCTCAGTCTATTTAGTAAGAATGTTTTTAAATATCTGTGTATTCATTTTAAAGTAATAATGATCCATTACAAAATAAGATAAATAACATATTTTTAAAATAAGCATATTTTCAAGCCAAAAAAACTTGATGGAAGAGTAGCATTGCTTTACAGCTTTGCAAATTTCATTAATGTCTGGCCTCATAGAAGATAGTTGGAGTTTCAAATCTTCTGCATTAAATTTATGCTATACGATGTTTTGGTTAAAGCATATTAAGAAAATCCAACCTTACACAAGAATGTAATCAAAAAAGGAGTGAGTATTTCAATAAACTTTTCAGATAATTTTGCATATTCTTCTTTGATATTATACCAAAACTTAACAAGTACTAGTTTCTTAAAGGTTATTTTCAAACCACGTTAATAAACCTCGCCTACTCTGTTTCAAAAAGATCCATTGGTCTATTCTGTGCTGTTTGTTTGTATGTTTGTTTGTTTGTTTGTTTTTAGATGGGTTCCCACTGTGTTGCCCAGGCTGATCTCAAACTCCTGGGCTCAAGCTATGCTCCCATCTCAGCCTCCCAAGTAGCTGGGACTATCCAGCTATTCTGCTCTTTGAATGGATACTTTTCCATACATGATCTCTTAACATTATGCATTGGTCATTTGAAAAAATTCTTGATTCATTGAGTTATGCAGATTCTCCAAACTTGCAAATATTTCTTTACATAATATCAAAAATCATATTCATTAATAGCACTTCTAATATCAATTAAAAAGTTCTTAGGTAATGAAAATCTCTCAAGCACATACAAGTTTTCCAAAATTTGAATTTTCACTTAAAAACTTTATCATCAGCAACAGATGCTGTAAATTGCTTTCCATGAACTGTTAGGCTTATTTTATTCATTTTTAAGAAAGTGTCTGCCAAATGTCCAAATCTGAATAACTATTGTTTTTTGTCAGTTTTTCATTCAAGTAAATAGGTGTTTCATGAAAAAAAGTAGATAGTTTAGTTTTTGTCTAAAGCAACTGCACATTGTGTTCCTTCCAGACAGCCACCATATGTCAGTAGGCAACAGATATGCTTTCTGCATACTTCCCACATCATCATACAGAGTATTAAAAAGTTGTATTATCAAGAGAGAACAAATCACAGTTTTTGCTGCTTTACCAAGGACATCCTTAAGTGAAATTGCATTTTTTTGGTGGATTGTTAATGAAGTACATTTTGACTGCTAGTAGACTTTGGTGCCACTGGCTTGATTTGTGATAATGCACTAGCAATTTACTCACCAATACCTTTGCACCAACAACACAAATGTCAGTAAGAGTGAAAAATAGCAGATCCTCATATAGTTAAGAAATTAGATTTGACCTCATGTACCCCAAGAAAGGGTCCTGGGGACCCCCAGGGATCTATGGGACACACTATGAGAGCTTGAACTATAAGGAACTTAGATGGACTGTAGAGAGACAAGTTGGAAGTCCATTGCCATAATCCAGGCAAGGAATGTGGGTTGACAAAGCCTGGGTGATAGCAGTGAAGTGAGTAAGAAGTGGTCAGATTCTGGAACCAACAGGAATTTCAGCTACATTAGATATAGTCAAGAATGATTAAGAGATTTAAGGGCTAAGCAAATTAAAGGATGATTCTGCTATTTACTGAGATAAGGGAAATACTTAAATAAAAAATTGAAGATTTGTTTTTCAGATATGTTAAATTTGAAATATCTATAACATATCCAAGATGAGATTTTTAAAAACGGGCAGTTAGACTGCAAGTCTAGAGTTCAAAAAAAAAGTCTGAACAGAAGATACGAAGATATTAGTTGCATAAGTTGACCACACAAAACATTCTAACCTAAAGATAACTACATAAACTGACCACAGAAAATCTTCTCTAGGCCTTTATGAAGATTGGTTCTGCAGCCTTAGTAGGCACCATAGTCATCAAGCAGACTTCAAAAACTGTTATCATGCATAATGTGGCAAGGTAATCTGTTGAGATGATTCACGCACTCTTCCTTTTTTTTTTTTTGAGACGGAGTCTCGCTCTATCACCCAGGCTTGAGTGCAGTGGCACAATCTCGGCTCACTACAACCTCCACCTCCTGGATTCACACCATTCTCCTGCCTCAGCCTCCCGAGTAGCTGGGATTACAGGCACCCACCACCACACCCGGCTAATTTTTTTGTATTTTTAGTAGAGATGGGTTTTCACCATGTTAGCCAGGATGGTCTCGATCTCCTGACCTCGTGATCTGCCCGCCTCCGCCTCCTAAAGTGCTGGGATTACAGGTGTGAGCCACCACTCCCGGCCTCTTGCTTCTTTAATGACACAAAAAAATGAACAATGTTGCCCTCTTCCTCCAACAAGAGAGCAAACTAACCTGAAAATCTTGGAGGCCTGGAGGCTCTCTTGCCAAAGTTAACAGGCCTTGATTTGGAAAAGCCTCTGCTTACAAAAGCAATAGAGTCTGGAGAGAGGTGTGGAGTTGATGGATAGGAAGTAGCCCTAACTGGGAGAAAGAGGATGGCTTCCCTGAGACACAATGAAGGAGATGGTTTTAAAGTGAGCTTTAGGAGATGAGTTGGCAGGCTCTTCACTCGCCAGAATGCTCTTTTCCCAAATATTCACAGGGCTGGTTCCACTCTTCGTCTAATCCTCTGCTCACGCTCCTGGAGGCTTTTCCTGACCTCTGTCTAAAATAGCCACCTCTAACACCCCATCATCACCTTATATTCCCTTTGTTTTTTATTATTTTGGGGTTGTTTGTTTTGTTTTGTTTTTGGTGCTTGTTTTATTTGTTTTTGAGACAGAGTCTTGCTCTGTCAACTAGGCTGGAGTTGCAGTGGCGTGATCACAGGTCACTGCAACCTCCACCTCCCAGGTTCAAGTGATTCTTCTGCCTCGGCCTCCCAAGTAGCTGAGACTACAGGTGTGTGCCACCACGCCTGGCTAATTTTTGTGTTTTTGGTAGAGACAGGATTTTGCCATGTTGGCCGGGCTGGTCTCAAACTGCTGACCTCAAGTTATCTGCCCACTTCAGCCTCCCAAAGTGCTGTGATTACAAGCATAAGCCACCATGCCAGGGCTGGTTTTTGTTACTTTCTAATGATAATCTCAAACTGAATTTTATCACAGATATATTGTACCTACTTACTTACATACTTATTTATATAGAGACTTATTGTTATTCTCCCTCACTAGAATTTATGCCTTTCAAGGGAGGCATTTTTTTTAATCTTTCTGTACCTAGTGCACAGTAATGAATCAATAAATATTCGTTAAATGATTAGTTTTCCATTTGCTTTTGAAAGATATGAAAGATGTAAACATTGACAGGGCCACCCAAAAATTTAACTTTTGAGATTTAAAATTTGTTATTAAATATTGTAAACATATTAAACAATTTATAAAGCATGCATTAGGTGAAAAGAATAAAGAGAACAACCACATATCACTAGTTAGCTTAAAAATGGAACATTGCAAGAACTTTGAAGGCTTTTGTGAGCCCCTTCCTGTAACCCACAGGTAATCACCACCAGAAATTTTTGTATTTATTAGCTACTTGCTATTCTTTATAATTTTATGTTTGTATCTCTTTAAAATATTACTTACTTTTGCCTGATTCTAACTTTACATAAATCAACCATATCCTCTGTATTTTTCGACTTGTTTCTTTGGCTCAATATCACTTGCGAGATGAGTTCATGCTGGTCCCTTCAGTGCTACTGCTTCATAGTATTCCACTGTATGAAAGGTACAATACAGTCATCTAATGTCTTGTTGCAGGATGTTTGTTTCCAACTTTTTTTGTTACTACATACAATGCCGCCATGAAATTCTTGTACACATTTCCTAACAAACATGCTCAAGAGTTGCTCTAATCTATATGCCACTGAGAGGAACTTGGGAGTCACAGAGCATGTGTATATTGAAGTTCACAGAATGCCAAATGCCGAAATGTTTTCCAAAGTGCATGTATCCAGGCTGCTACACACCAGGATGACTTGACCTGTTTGTAAAATATTGAAATAATTCCACACTTGATAAACAACTGCTGCCCTAAGTCTCTGGAGGATCCCCTTTCAATTGCTATGTCCACAGGGTAACCTACACTATCCCAGCTTTCCTGGGACTGAGAGGGTTTCTAGGACAAGACATTTCAGTTTTAAGCCAGAAAAGTTAAAACAGGACAAGTTGGTCATCACACCTAGCCAGCCTCTTAGCCAACAGAGACTTTCTCACAATTCAGTAACTAAAACATTAATGCCTGACACAGTGGTTAAGCGTTGTGAGCATTGCGTGTGGTTGCACCTGCTTATATTCCCACTGACAGCTTATGTGTTTCATTACTCCCTTTCTTTATCATCACTTGTTATAGCCCTAATTTTTATTTTTTGTTATGTAGTGAGTATAAACTATTATCTCATTGTCATATTAATTTTTTATCTGACTATATTGAAATTTTTGAATAGTCTGGAATCACTTTCCCTACCTAGTCATATCACCCACTTTTGAATGTGGTGAAGAATTTTCATGAAGCCACATGAGTAGCCAACTATCCTACAAAAATATGATCAACCACATTTTGACTATATTGACAAGATATTGATTGGTTACATTTTGAAGAAAACATACAATACAAAATACAAGAAAAAGTTGGTTCTGTCCCCTCCCACTATCCCCCCTACCCAGCCACCCCCAAATACTCATCATGATTTGGTCAGAACTGGGCTCAGAGCCAGAGGTCAGGGTGACCAAGGGTGGAGGAGTTGTAGGCAACGGGTTTGTGGCTGCCACAATAATGCTGTGATAATGCTGTGGTTTCCCAGAGGGGAGCATGTGGCTACAACTAGCAAAAGAAAAGTGGGAAAGCAGTAGGAAGAGGAGGAAGTGGGAAGAGCAGAAGATCATATATATTTTAAAAGTGACTTAAGACTTAAAGTTGAATTAGCATTTGTACAGAAAGGTACAGGTGAAATAACTCACTACGGCCTATGACCAAAATTATATGTAGAAATCATGGTGGACTTCTACTTCTACCCCCTACCCAAGAGGTGGCCCAAGTCGTTAAGTACGATTGGTTAGAGTGGATTCCAGGTCATTAAGGTGGAGAAGGTAGGGGCAGTGGCAGGCAAGGGGGGCTCCATTGCTGCAACACTGGCTGGGGCTGGCCGGCTGGTTCTCCTGGAGGTCCCACACCTTGGTTTCTGTCTGGAGCACCAGCTGCATTCTGGGGCCTGTTCTTCGGAAGCTTCTCAGCTATTACCATGAGAATTTCATTCACATTCATTGCAGCCTTTGCTGATGTCTCCATGAACAGCCAACTGTTGTTGTCTGCATAGGCTTGTGCTTCCTGGAATTCCAGGGCTCTCTTGCTGGCCAGGTCTGCCTTGTTACCCGTGAGTGGAAGGACCATGTTGGGGCTGGCCTGCCTCGGCAGCTCCTTCACCCAGTTCTTATCTCCAGCAAATGTATCTGTACTGGTGATGTCATAGACCACGATGGCAGCCTGGGCTCCCCAAGAGTACATGGCGGCCAAGCTGTGATACCACTCCTGTCCAACCATGTTCCAGATCTCGAACCTAACTGTTGTGTTGTCCAAGCAGACATTCTGTGTGAGGAAGGCTGCTCCAATTGTGCTCTCCTGGTACTCATGAAATTGTCCCGTCACAAGGCAGAGGACAGGCTGGATTTGCCCACTGCAGATCCAGCAGAACAAGCTTAAATAGACAGATCTTATTGGGTCTTGCTGTGCCTCCCCAACTCGCCACTGCTCATCCAGGTGCAGTGGTCCAAAGAGGTGGGAGCAAGGACCAGTGCCCAGTGCTGTGCAAAAAGGCATCTAGTGGGGAGAGGGACCTCCAAGGTGGCTCCAGGATAGTGGCTTTACTTGGGGCCAGGGCTTAGACCAGCTCTGCTTCTCTCCCCAAAGGCAGTGTCCCAGACTTCAGCCTCCTATCATGTTAATTTTCATTTTTATGATGTGGCTGATCAATTTTCATAGAATAATTTGCTACTCATGTGGCTTCATGAAAATTCTTCACCACACCCTAGAAGAGGTGATATGACCAGGTAGGGAAAGTGATTCCAGGCTATTCAAAAATTTCATTTCCTAGTAGCCTTTAAGCTTTGACAAAGTTTCCTATCCTCTCCTAGCTTGGCTTGGAGTAAGTAGAGCACCTAAAATTAGATCATCAAGGCTTATAACCATGAGCGTCTATCACAATGCAAAAAAAAGTAAACTGAGGACCAAAAGTCCTTCCCTGCCTTTTTCCTAGTGTGCAGGCCACACAAGTTTCCTGCATCATACCAAAAAAGAGGGGAGGAACAAACCAATTACAGCCATTACTTAATATCTAGCCAAATTAAGGTGGATAATGAATGCATCAATTTTATTCGATTTAGAAATATAGTAGTATGCTACTCTTGCACCTTCTCATACTGAGCCATATTTATATTCCCTACACTAGACTCATCTGACCACCAAACCAAACATGTTATAATCTGCTCTAAATATGTAATCCATGCAAATTGTCATATTATCCAAAACCTGGATGTTAGTGCAGACTTGAAAGGTAAAGTAAATCCAGAGGCAGTTAGAGACTGAAAAATGAAGTGTCACAGCTGGCCCTCTTCTCTTGTGAAAATGTTTTAATGACATCTTGGAAAAAGGGTTGGGCTCAGTGAAGGTAACTGAGAAAGGCTCCATGTAACTGAGAAAGGTTCCATGAAATTGCCGCATCGGAAAACAAAGCTTTTACCTAATTTCTGTGGCTGACAGGAGGAAGGCATAATTTTAACCTTGGTTAACATTTCTTTGGCTTTTACACTCTATAAAATTGTTCATTCATGATCTTTTATATCTTTTTATGGTGCCTTGTTTATAAGAAGAGGAATTTCTGTAGAAATGTTTGCAATGCATTATTCATAAATATTTTGGTCAATAAGTAGTGATGGTGGAGGCAGCAGAAGGGCTGGAGAATAAGAGGAACTTGGTGATTAGATTTGTTATTTTTTAATCATAGAATCTCTCCATTCAATATGATTTAGAAAATGTGAATAATGATATTTAAGCTATTGGCAGAAACATAAAAACAGTTTTGTAGCTATCTTATTTTAGACTTGTTGAGCAACTAAGTATAATAACTATAAACATGATAAATATGCTGAGTCTAAATAGCTTAGTAACTAAGAGCCCAGTAGCTAAGAGCAGTTCCTGAAACTAGAAACTTTGAAATGCAAGCCTGTCATGGGCTTATGTTGTAAATGAACCTTTACACTCAGAGGTTCTGGAGACATTTATGTCAAGATGTTTCCAAAAGACTCTCAGCATTGACTACCATAACTAGGCTTCCACAACACCACTAAGAATTAGCTTCCTCTTGGGTAATATAATTTAAGAGATTTGGGGAAGAACCATCCAATTCCAAAATATATTCTCACTCATTGTTACAATGTGGGGAATTATATCATTAGACCCTACATAGAACTTGAAAGTATTCGACAAGAGGACTCTACATATTTATTTTTCAAAAGCAACTGTTTTCAGAATATATGACTCAAAAATAATCTAACAGATGAGAAGGGATTATGGGGTGAAAGCTGCATCATCTAACATAAGAGTAAGTTCTCATAAGTTTTCCTTTACACTCCCGTGAAATCAACTGAAGAATTATTAATGAATCAAAGGTAAGACTTACCTTCTTAGTAGCACATTCTGCTTATTCCTACTAATGCATCACTACTCCAACAGCCCTTCTTCCACTTGCCATAGCCAAGTGGTTTCCCTTAACTGCTGCATCTTAAGACTCTCAGTGGAGCCCAGGCAACATCCGACCACTCATTCCCCAAGCCACAAAGATGGACTATTCGGCCTGTGTGTTCTGTACAGGATATCTTAGGCTGCTTCATTTACTAAAGGCAACAAATTTTTTTGCCCAGTATTATTGCTGTTTTTAAAATGTAGATAATATGTCAACAGTAAATGAAATCGGAACAACTAATTAAGAATTAGAAAACCACTTTTGTGATTAAAACCTGAATTACTATTAATGCCGAAAATCTTGGGAATTTTAATGAATAATCTGTCATGTTTTTATGTAGCAGGAAACTTTTGTCATGTTTTTATGTAGCAGGAAAGTTTTAATTTGAAGAAATTAAAAACTGAGGAAAAGCAGCAAATCTCTGTGAACACAGAATCATAAAAACCTAGGTCTGGCAAGGAAACTCCTTTTCTATTTAGATGTGCTTCATACAAATCAGTTCCCAATAATATTGCGTGGAAAAAATATCTGTGTTATACAAGGCAGGAGGATTGTGAAGCTACTGTTATCTGTGGTTATACACACAGAGAGATGTGCACACGTAGACACATAGAAAAATAAATGTCCCCCTATGAAGGGAAGAAATAAATCAAGAAATTTGTATTTTAAAAAACTGAAAGAATCAACAAAATAACATACGTAGAATGAACACTGAGGAAAATAAAGGATTTGGCAAGAATCTAATTAGCCATATCAACCGAGAGAGGTTTGGGTTAGTTTTAGTAAACACAGAGTGGTTTCTGAGTAGAAAGCAAATAACTGCACTGAGGTACTGTTCTAATCACATTTGTTCTAACATTGACCTTATAATAATTAAAAATTGATGCTTGCAACATAATACAGCTGTGCAATCATATTTAAACCTAATCATTTCATAGACAGAGGAAAGTTGTACAAAAAGGTCAAAAACACTTTAATTTCATGACAGTAAATTTACTCTTTATTCCCAAAGTGAAAATGTCTAATTTCTAAAAGAGCAAACCAATAATTACTTATTATAAAGCTATTTTAGTCAATACTTAATTTTGCTATATTGATTAGTGTTTAGACATTTAAAATGTACCCTACAGCAAGAATATGTGTTTACAATATGATTCTCCCTACTGATGTTTGTAAGTATTACAGATATTGATTTAAGACATGTCTCAAAAATGCCAAACTTAATAGTAATCATATAAAAAAAAACTGACTCTTAAAATTGGAATTTAACTTTAAAAATTTGAATACCAGTGTCCTTAAAGATCTCTTTGTATCATGATCACCAATTCTGCCATTAAATACTTTAACCATGAGTGCTCAATTAAACTACATTATAAACTCTATCCATCCCAAAAGTAACAGAGAGAAAAAAAATAAATGATCAATTTTACCGTTCACAACTGGAACAAAATGTTTTCTCTCTATTTTATGTACTTCTGATTGTAAAATAAAGACTGGGATATTATTTCCCCCTTAACTTGTATTCTGTGTAACTTAGAGCTCCTTGCAATAAAACAAAATGATGCTTCATCAGGATGATACTGGGAGTACCAAGGCAATTTACAAACATTAAGTCTGAGAACATCACTGTGAGGGAGGTATTAATATAACACTTCTCTCTTGAGGAGTTCAATGCACTTTACATAACGTTATTTTATTAACTCTTCCTTGAGCTGGGCAAAAAGGCTAAGAATTGTCTAACCATTTACCTCACTCACATGCAAGCGTAAAAAGAACAGAAGAGACGGTTCAACACAACCACGTCTTTTAAATTCACTTTCACTTCTAATCTGAAATTAT
Source organism: Colobus angolensis palliatus (assembly GCF_000951035.1). Lineage (NCBI taxonomy): Eukaryota > Metazoa > Chordata > Mammalia > Primates > Cercopithecidae > Colobus > Colobus angolensis. The sequence goes on along the minus strand of NW_012115488.1, from coordinate 10,161,316 downwards.
GACTAAAGATAAAGCCAAGTAAGTCACTCAATATATTTGGTTTCTACTAATATTGATTTTGAACAGGTATCAATTTTATAAATATAAATTCAGAATTATATATTTGAAAGATAATTAATCCCAGTAATTCTTAAGCAATAATTGCTTTTGAAGGTGGAAAAATGGACAGTAATAACTTTTCCCTCTATTATAATATACTAAAGACTCCAAAACCACATTGTAATTCTGTGGACAAGCTTCACAACATCCTTAAGTAAATCTACACATTTCTTAGCAAGAGTACAACTATGCACACATGAAGACAGCCAGAAGAGATATATAAAGTGAAAGATATAGAAATGCTGGTGATATCTAATGGTTCTTGCCAAGTGTCAGTCACTATTCTAAGGAATCTACATGTATTCACTCATTTAATCCTAATAACTCTGAGATGGTCAGCATTTTCATCATTTTATAGACAAAAAAATTGAGGCTCAGGAAGTTGTTAGTCCTAGGTCACAGAGCTATAAAGTGGCAGAGCTGAGATGCAGACACAGAATATATGAGTCCACAGTCCATGCTCCCAACCCACGTTCTAGAAAAGTTGTCCCCACACATCCCTGATCATGGAATTCCAAATCCACAATCATAATTTTTTCCACTCCAAATGTAACATTTCCCACCTCACAGTCTACCTCACAGTAATCACAGAACAACTGCTCAATTTTATGTATCTTACTTTCAAAATATGATACTTGTATTTAGAAAATGGTCACAGGGAGGCAGTATAATATAGTCTGGAGTACAGACCTCAGGATCAGACAGATCTAACAGGCTACCCCTAGACAAGTTATTTCTATCCAAGCTAAACAATATAGGTGGTGGAACCTACCTCCTGATGCTGTAGAGAGAATTAAACAAGTTAATACAACGTATTTAACATACGCCTTACTATGCCTTCTACATAGTAAGCATTCAACAACTGTTGCTACTATAAGTTAGTATAAACTTATTTAAGCCATCCTCAGAATTCTGAAACTCCAAATTAGCACTGAATTTAGTGTATCTCAATGCTGGTGTCAATAGAACTGAACTGATTTTTTCATCAAATATATGTTCTAGCCACTGGCCATGATCTCATTTAATCCTCAAAAGAAACCTATGATTTGTGTTTTTATGCCCACTTACAGGAAAATAAGCCTTGAGATTGTAAGTAACATCCATAACCATGCCAGTAATAATTAGATGATTAATCAATTAACTGCATGGATCCCACAAAGCAGGTTAAAAAGTAACCAATAAGCAAGGAAATTATTTGAAAAAGTCCTCTCTCATAAAATTATAGAACTAAAAATTCCTAGACTGAAGTTCACCTTGTTTAGCCTTTGCTATAATTAGAGCAAAGCTGTGCCCAGAGAAAGTAGTTAGAACAGAGATAATCAAAAGGAAAAATACTACCCAAAAATACACATGCCACCCCCTGCCCCGACCCTATTTCCAGTATACACAAGGCACTTCTGATTCTTCCATCATCAGAAGCACTGAAGAAAATAGCAAGGGCCAAGGTCAGGGTAGGAGGCTTCAGAGTTGGACACTATTACATGGGAAACAGGCAAGAAGTCTGCACTTGGGGACTGGTGCTTCAGCCAGAGTGAGGTACGAGATTGTAGATCGTAAAGTATATTTGCCTCAAATCAGCCTCACCTGCACCCAAACATCCTGTAAAGGTCAGCTTCTGGCCTATTCACAGAAATCTGCAGAAAAAGAGAAAATGCATTACATTAGTCTTTTGCTGACCAAGCTTCCTTGACCCTTAACCTACCAGCATTACCTAAATTGGAAATGTCTTAGTTACACAAAACAAAAATAGTTCCTGCTGAATTAGGACATTATTTCCTCATTCCCTCTATTTAATGTAAAAGAAATATTTTTGTCATCTGCATAATGACCTGCTGCATATAGAAAGACAATTATTTATGATTTTCACTTTTAAAAAGTGATTCTGAATTATGATATATAATAATCATGTGAAAACATGATTGCAAATAAGATTTAAGTGAAAGAATGGAATCTCCACTTTCATCAGCCAACGTATAAACCAATATGGAGGAGGTGGCAGATACAAAATAATCATATATAAAGAGAGACACAAGCTCAATGATAAGGGTCTGCTTACACAGGCACAGAAAGTAGTGGGAAACAATCTTCAGCCCATATGTTACAAGAAATAGAATTTTTAAAAATTCACATTATCCCAAGAATATGTAAGATCTTATGTTCCATTATCAACTAGCAGGTAGCACCCAACCTAGTCATTTCTTCTATACTTAGAATCAGTGGCCTCTTTCAATAACTCATTCTAGCTTTTAGTAATTGTCATGTAAAGGTAAGCTTTTCTTTTATCTAACTTCAGTCATTTACAAATATGATTGAAAAACCTGGAATGATGCTCCACACATGCAGAATACTTCATATACCCTTGTGGATGGGATGTTGATTTCAGTCTATTTCTCCTCAGTGGAGACAGGAGAAGTGCTTAGACAGAAACATTGACAAAATGGTTAGAGATAAGAGGAAGTTGATCAGGGACAAATGCAGAGTCGAACCGGGGAAGAAAACAATGTGGAATGACTCACTGTGCCCCAGAACAGTCGATCTGTTTTAGAAGACACAGCCAGCCACCAACAAAATGTGAGTTGTAAAGCAGAACATGCTCAAGCATGCGCTCAGAAGATCTACCGCTGCCTTTCCACTCACTTCCACGCAGATAAATCGATCAATCCATCTCTCTCTCTAACCCTGGCCTCTGTGCAGAGTTCCAGTTCTACTTAAACGATTGTAAAATTGAACTGGGTGGACAGGATATTCTTTCCCGTGACTCACTCTGTCCTTCCTCCACAGCTTTACTGCTGGTATGAAGGCATCCTGCCCGTCCGAAAAAAAAAAAAACAGAGAACCCTGGGGAACAGGGTCAGAAGCTCACTGGGAAAATTAAGGTAGGTGATTGGTAAACAGCAGGACACCTTCTGAAAGAATGGACTTGCCTTTTATTCCCTACAATAAAAGCCCAAGAAAGGGGTTAAATTTGGATGCCCTGGCAGCACCTCAAACTTAACATTTCTAAAATTAAACTTCTCCAAGAACTAGTTTCTGCTGACTTCCTGTTCGTTAAGGGTACACTTGTTCTCTCCGACTCCAAACATGAGTCATCTTGCTTTATTCCTCTCCCACCCCCACCATATCTAATTAAACACCAAGTTGCATCTATTTTTTTCTTCAGCACTTTTTTGCAACTCTCTGTTGCTCTCTTTTCACATGCTTTACCTCTTATTTGGTTTTGACCCCATATTAGGCCCACTATTCTTCCAAACAATGTGACTGGCTGGTAGTTTCCATTTTGAGTTTAAGCTCTGCCTTGATTAGGTCTGCTCCTTAGCAAAAAGATTCTGTGATACCTGCTTGTCTACTGAACAAAGATGTTGCAAGCTATTTCCAAATGCACCCCAAACTGCCTTTCAGTCTTACCTTCTTCTATTTTCCTGGGCATCAGGCAAGCTAGCTATCATCCTACTCCCCACCATACTCCTACCACTTCCTTTTTCTGAAATACAATCTCTGCACCCTCAGAAACTTCAAGCACGCTGCCCACACAAACGTTAATGCCACAAATTCACCTGTGAATCCTTGTTCAGATATTTTTATTCAAAAAGTCATGTCTAAGACCGAAAAATAAGTATTTTAAGTGTTTTTTAAACTAAAACTCCATGAGTTTCCACGGAAAAAGGTGTTATTGAGAGGTGACAATGTGCTAGCAGCCCTCACCTTCTCGGCCTCGGCGTCCACTCTGGCGGTGCTTGAGGAGCCCTTCAGCCCCCCGGTGCATCGTGGGAGTCCCTCTCAGGGCTGGCTGAGGCCGGAGGCAAGCGGGACCACGTGCGGCACGCGCGGGCCAGTGCGAGTTCTGGCAGGCGGGGCGCAGGCTCAGTGGGCCCCGCACACCAAGCAGCCAGCCTGCGTTGCCGGTCCAGGGCAGTGAGGGGCTTACCACCCACGCCAGCAGCTGTGGAGGTTGCACTGGGTTCCCCCGCAGTGCCGGCCCAGCGGCGCCGCACTCAAATTCTGGCCCGGCCTTAGCTGCTTCCGCGCGGGGCAGGACTCCGGATCTGCAGCCCGCCATATCTGAGCTCCTGCCCTGGGGTGGGCTCTCGCTGGCCAGAGCCTCCCCGAAGGGCACAGTTCCCCCGCTCCGTGGATCAAGCGCTGAGGAGTGCAGGCCCTGCTCCTGACTGGCGGGCAGCTCCGCCTGCAGCCCCAGTGCAGGATCCACTGAGTGAAGCCAGCTGGGCTCCTGAACCGGATGGGGAGTTGGAGAACTTTTATATCCAGTGGGAGGATGGTATGTGCACCAATCAGCACTCTGTATCTAGCTAACCTAGTGGAGACTTGGAGGACAAGCACTCTGTGACTCTGTGTCTAGCTCAAGGATTGTAAATGCACCAATCAGCACTCTGTGTCTAGCTAAAGGATTGTAAATGCACCAATCAGCACTCTGTGTCTAGCTCAAGGTTTGTGAATACACCAATTGGTACTCTGTATCTAGCTAACTAGCACTCTGTGACTCTGTGTCTAGCTCAAGGATTGTAAACACACCAATCAGCACTCTGTCGAAGCGGACCAATCAGCTCTCTGTGAAATGAAACAATCAGCAGGATGTGGGTGGGGCCAGATAAGGGAATAAAAGCAGGCTGTGCACCAACCAGCTGCCACCCGCTGGGGTCCCCTCCAGCTGTGGAAGCCTTGTTCTTTTGCTTTTTGCAATAAATCTTGCTGCTGCTCACTCTTTGGGTCTACACTGCCTTTAAGAGCTGTAACACTCACTGGGAAGGTCTGCAGCTTCACTCTTGAAGCCAGCGAGACCGCGAACCCACCGGGAAGAATGAACAACTCCAGACGCACTGCTTTTAAGAGTTGTAACACTCAGCACGAAGGTCTGCAGCTTCACTCCTGACAGTGAGACCACGAACCCACCAGAAGGAAGAAGCTCCAGACACATCTGAACGTCTGAAGGAACAAACTCCAGACACACCACATTTAAGAACTGTAACACTCACCACGTGAGTCCACCGCTTCATTCTTGAAGTCAGGGAGACCAAGAACCCACCAATTTCGGACACCTTACCAACTCAACTCGTAGTTCAAGATGTTGAGATAGAGCCCATACAAAACAGTCTTCCTGGCCGGGCGCGGTGGCTCAAGCCTGTAATCCCAGCACTTTGGGAGGCCGAGACGGGTGGATCACGAGGTCAGGAGATCGAGACCATCCTGGCTAACACGGTGAAACCCCGTCTCTACTAAAAATACAAAAAAAAAATTAGCCGGGCGAGGTGGCGGGCGCCTGTAGTCCCAGCTACTCCGGAGGCTGAGGCAGGAGAATGGCGTCAACCCGGGAGGCGGAGCTTGCAGTGAGCTGAGATCCGGCCACTGAACTCCAGTCCGGGCGACAGAGCGAGACTCCGCCTCAAAAAAAAAAAAAAAAAAAGTCTTCCTTAAAAAAAAGAAAAAAATACTTTTATTACAACTGCATGATTCAACCCGGCAAAGCAATTATTAATAGATTGATGTTAAATAAATTCATGCTTAAAAAGTAAATTTATGTTCAATAATACTAATAAATGGATATCATTTGGAGTTTAATTTTACATTTTAAATTAGGCGCAGTGGCTCACACCTATAATCTCAGCACTTTGGGAGGCTGATGCAAGAGGATTGCTTGGAGCCAAGAGACTAGCCTGGGCAACATGGTGAGACCCCCATCTTTACAAAAGCAATTTTTAATTAAAGTGTTATGCTTTAGAGGCCTTTTAGATCAAATAAATCAAGCAAAGTAATATTTTAGTTGACAGCGTGTTTAAAATTATTTGCATTCCTAGCAAAAGAGAATTCTACAATATTTACTATAATGCACTATCAAAAAATGCACAAAAATAAGTCTATTTTCTTATAGAAATGATTCTGGTTTGCTATACAGCTTTTCTTATTGTTCCTAAAAGTTCAAATAACTTATACTTTACTATTATACAACAGCGAGTAGTAGAAGGTTAAAAAAAAAAAAGACTTTTTTTAACTTATGTTAGAATAGAGCCTTTTCTTTTGTCTATTTGCGCTCTGGTCTCACCATGCTTTTTTGCAAGTATTTCCTGTCTGTGTAAAGGTCACCTTTCCTTGGAAGCCCTACCACTGAGTCAGTCTACTTTAGCCTCCTTATTAGTTCTTAGGAAAGCCCCTGTCCATACAAGGAACTTCCAATACAGATTAAGTAAACACAGATAAAATTGCAATTTTACCTCGTTCTAATCCCAGATCTATACTTGACCTATTAGGTGGCACACATCATGAACATTTAAAAGTGAAAGACACAGTCTTTAAATAGAGAGTCAAGGGGAGAGCCAGATACCAAGTTCAGTTGGAAGAAAAGCAAGGTCATTTGCAGGAGAATGTAAGAAAGTCATTTAAAAACCCCTCAGGAAAAAAAAAAAAAAAGAAAGAAAGAAAATATTAGCAGTGGTAATAAAATGCATCTCCATAATCGTCTCTCTGCTTTGAAAAAAAAATTGGGGAAATTTTTCCATGACCCTAATGGTGTACTCGGAACATATTTGTCGTGGTCTATTATAGACTATTTACTTGTATTTCTCACTCACTTAAATCTTGTCAGCAATATAAAATACTGGATTCGGCCAGGCGCGTTGCCTCACATCTGTAATCCCAGCACTTTGGGAGGCCGAGGCAGGCAGATCACCGAGGTCAGGAATTCAAGAGCAGCCTGGCCAACATGGTGAAACCCCATCTCTTCTTAAAATACAAAAACTAGCCAGGCATGGTGGCACGAGTCTGTAATCCTAGCTACTCAGGAGGCTAAAGCAGGAGAATCACTGGAACCCAGGAGGCGAAGGTTGCAGTGAGCCAAGATGGAAACCATTGCACTCCAGCCTGGGTGACAAGAGCAAGACTCCATCTAAAAAAAAAAAAAACACAAAAAAAAAACAAAAAAAATTGCTGGATTCATAGGATGGCCTATAACTATTAGAGGAATTCAAAAAGACCTGTGCAGGTGAATTAGTCAAGGGTGGCTTCAGGAAGAAATCACCATCAGGTTTTTTCTTATCCAGACCCATCTTTTGTAAACAACTGGTTTTCCCATAGAGCCAGAATCTAATCAGGCTCTCTCTGTTTCCTTATAAAGTCAACTTTGATATTTATCTAAACATTTTATAGCTCCTTCTGCTAATTTACATGCTCTTTGTATTACACAGATGAAGTCAAACATTTTTCAACGAATTTCATAATAGTGAAGTGGTTCTGGCTTACAACGTTGTTTCTGTGTTCCACTTAATATTCATAGGTCCAAAATTTTAATAACTTGGTTATAGTAAACAAAACAATGGACTTTCTAGTACACAGGAATCCTTTTCTGAAAGCCATCTACGTGGTCCCATTCCTTACAGAGAAAGACCATGATAATGTGTTGGTACATTGCAATGAAGGGAGAGAAGGAAGGGAGGGAGGAAGAAAGAAAGAGGAAATGAAAGAGGGAAGAAAGGGAGGAAGGAGGGAAGGAAGGAATAAAGAGAGGGAAGGAGGGAGAATTGAATTGAACTGAGATGTTTAAACTTTCTATTTTGTCATCTCGTAGCATCTTTACCTCTCTTCACACTTTTCTACATCAAACAATACTTAAACAAAACTATCATGAATTCCCAAATGGCCTTTAGACAAATATTCTAATATTCTAACAGATACAGAGGCAAGAAATTCATACATTTAGAAGAGAGTTAATTTTCTCTTCAGAATTTATACATGAGCAATGTGAATTGTAGAAATTTTAACAATTTATATTTTATTACAAAATTTCATTCCAACTAAGAGGAAAAAATAATTTTGCACCCTTAAAGAATTAACTCACCAGGCACAGTGGCTCACACCTGTAATCCCAGCACTTAGGGAGGCCAAGGAGGGTGGATCACCTGAGGTTAGGAGTTCGAGGCCAGCCTCACCAACATGGTGAAACGCCACCTCTACTAAAAATACAAACTTAGCCGGGCATGGTGGTGCATGCCTGTAATCCCAGCTACTTTGGAGGCTGAGGCAGAAGAATCACTTGAACCAGGGAGGCAGAGGTTGTAGTGAGCTGAGATCGTGCCATTACACTCCAGCCTGGGCAACAAGTGAAACTCCATCTCAAAAACAAAAAATTATAATTAACTCTAGTTCAACAAACACAGTCAAAATAAACAGTCATGGATACATAAAAGATTATGAAGATCTAGTCACATAATTTTTTACTTAAAAAAATGTTTAACTTTTTTTTTAGGTTTAGAGGTACATGTGAAGGTTTATTACATAGGTAAATGTGTCATGGGGATTGTTGTACAGATTATTTCATCATCCAGGTATTTAGCCAAGTACCCATTAGTTATCTTTTCTGCTCCTCTCTCTCCTCCCACCCTCCTGGTTCAAGTAGGCCCAAGGGTCTGTTGTTTTATTCTTTGTGTTCATAGGTTCTCAGCATTTAGCTCCCACTTGTAAGTGAGAACATGTGGTATTTGGTTTTCTGTTCCTGTGTTAATTTGCTAAGGATGGTATCATCCAGCTCCATCTATGTTCCTGCAAAAACCATGATCCCATTCTTTTTTACAGCTGCATAATATTCCATGGTGTATATGTACCACATTTTTTTATCCTATCTGTCATTGATGGGCATTTAGGTTGATTCCATGTCTTTGTTGTGAATAGTGCTGCAGTGAAAATTCACGTGCATGTGTCTTTATGGTAGAATGTTTTATATTCCTTTGGGTATATACCCAGTAAAGGGATTGTTGGGTCAAATGTAGTTCTGCTTTTAGCTCTCTGAGGAATCACCATACTGCTCTCCACAATGGTTGAACTAATTTACAGTCCCACCAATAGTGTATAAGTGTTCCTTTTCTCCACAGCCTTGCCAGCATGTTTTTTTTTTTTTAACGTTTTAATAGTAGCCATTCTGACTACTCATTGGGATCTCATTGTGATATTGATTTGCCTTTCTCTAGTGATTCATAATATTGAGCTTTTCTTTCTTTCTTTTTTTTTTTTTTTTGACACCAAGTCTCACTCTGTTGCCCAGGCTGGAGTACAGTGGCGTGCTCTTGGCTCACTGCAACATCTGCCTCCTGGGTTCAAGCAATTCTTTTGCCTCAACCTCCCAAGTACCTGGGACTACAGGCGTGTGCCACCATGCCCAGCTAATTTTTGTATTTTTAGTAGAGACAGGGTTTCGCCATGTTGACCAGGCTGGTCTCAAACTCCTGACCTCAGGTGATCCACCTGCCTCAGCCTCCTAAAGTGCTGGGATTATAGGCGTGAGTCACCACACCTGGCCAGCGTTTTTTCATATGCTTGTTAGCCACATGCGTGTCTTCTTTTGAGATGTGTCTGTTCATGTACTCTGACCACTTTTTAATGGAATTATCTCTTGTAATTTAAGTTCCTTGTAGATTTTGGATATTAGAACTTTGTGAGATGCATAGTTTGCAGCCTACAGAATATCTCCTATTCTGTAGGTTATCTGTTTACTCCGTTGTTAGTTTCGTTTGCTGTGCAGAAGCTCTTAAGTTCAATTAGATCCCAATTGTCAATTTTTGCTTTTGTTGCCATTGCTTTTAGTGACTTTGTCACAAAATCTTTGCTCATTCCTATGTCCAGGATGGTACTGCCTAGGTTGTCTTCCAGGATTTTTATAGTTCTGGGTTTTATATTTATGTCTTTAATACATCTTGAGTTGATATTTGTATATGGTGTAAGGAAAGTGTCCAGCTTCAATCTCCTGTAGGTGGCTAGCCAGTTATCCCAGCACCATTTACTGAATAGGGGGTCTTTTCCCTATTGTTTATTTTTGTCAGCTTTGTCAAAGATCAGATGGTTGTAGATGTTAGGCCTTATTTCTGGGCTCTCTATTCTGTTCCATTGGTCTATGTACCCGTTTAGGTACCAGTACCATGCTGTTTTGGTTACTGTAACCTTGTAATTTTCAAGGTAGGTAATGTGATGCCTCTGGCTTTGTTCTTTTTGGTTAGGATTGCCTTGGCTATTCAGGCTCTTTTTTGGTTCCATATGAATTTTAAAATAGTTTTTCCTAGTTTTGTGAAGAATGTTGTCAGTAGTCTGGTAGGAATAGCACTGAATCTGTAAATTGCTTTGGGCAGTATAGCCATTTTAATTATATTGATTCATCCCATCCATGAGCATGGGTTGTTTTTTTTTTTTTTATTTGTTTGTGTCTTCTCTGATTTCTTTGAGCAGTGTTTTATAATTCTCATTGTAGAGATCTTTTGCTTCCTAGTTAGCTATATTTCTAGGTGTGTGTGTGTGTGTGTGTGTGACAGTTGTGAATGGGATTACCTTTCTGATTTGGCTCTCGGTTTGGCTGTTGGTGGTGTATAGGAATGCTCATGATTTTTGTATATTGATTTTGTATCCTAAAACTTTGCTGAAGTTATTTATCAGCTGAAGGAGCTTTTGGGCCTAGGCTATGGTGCTTTCTAGATATAGAATTATGTCCTCTGCAAACAGAAATAGTTTGACTTCCTCTCCTCCAATTCAGATGCCTTTTCTTTCTTTCTCTTGCCTGATTGCTCTGGTTAAGACTTCCAATTCTGTGTTGAACAGTAGTAGTAAGAGAGGGCATCCTTATGTTGTGCCAGTTTTTTGAGGGAAACTTCCAGCTTTTGCCCATTTAATATAACATTGGATATGGGTTTGTCATAGATGGCTTTTGTTATTTTGAGTTATGTTCCTTCAATACCTAGTTTATTGAGAGTTTTTAACATGAAGTGGTGTTGAATTTTATGAAAAGCCTTTTCTGCATCTATTGAGACAATAATGTGGTTTTTGTCTTTAGTTCTGTTTCTGTGATGAATCACATTTATTGGTTTGTGTATGTTGAACTAACCTTGCATCCCAGGGATGAAGCCTACTTGATCATGGTGGATTAGTTTTTTGATATGCCAGGTTTGCCAGTATTTTGTTGAGGGTTTTTGCATTGATATTCATCAAGGATATTGGCCTGAAGTTTTATTTATTTTTTGTTTCTCTGCCAGGTTTTGGTATTAAAATGATGCTGGCCTCATAGAATGAGTTGGGGAGGAGGGATTTTTGGAATAGTTTCTGCAGGAATGGTACCAGCTCTTATTTGTACATCTGATAGAATTGAGCTGTAAATCCATCAGGCCCTGTGCTTTTATTTCTTTTTTATTGGTAGACTATTTATTACTGATTCAATTTTGGAGCTCATTATTGGCCTGTTCAAGTAATAAATTTCTTCCTGGCTCAGTCTTAGGAGGGTATATGTGTCCAAAAATGTATTCATCTCTTCTAGGTTTTCCAGTTTGTGTGCACAGAGGTGTTCACAGTAGTTTATGATGGTTGTTTTTATTTCTGTGGGGTTACTAGTAACATTTTCTTCATCATTTTTAATTGCATTTATTTGGATATTCTCTCTTTGCTTATTTTTTAGTCTAGCTAGTGGCCTATATATTTTATTGCTTTTTTCAAAAAAAAAAAAAAAACCAACTCTTGCATTCATTAATCTTTTGAATGGTTTTTTTGTGTCTCGATTTCCTGCAGTTCAGCTCTGATATTTGTTATTTGTTATCTTCTACTAACTTTGGGGCTGATTTGTTCTTGTTTCTTTTTTGTCTTCTTCTTCTTTTTTTTTAAAGACAGGGTCTCACTCTGTTGCCCAGGCTAGAGTGCAATGGCATGATCTCAACCCACTGCAACCTCCACCTCCTGGGTTCAAGCAATTCTCCTGCCTCAGCCTCCCGAGTAGCTGGGATTACAGGTGCACACCACCGCACCTGGGTAATCTTTGTATTTTTAGTAGAGACAGTTTCATCATGTTGGCCAGGCTGGTCTTGAACTCCTGACCTCAAATGATCCTCCTGCCTTGGCCTCCCAAAGTGCTGGGACAGGCATAAGCCACTTCACTGACCTTGTTCTTGTCTCTCTTATTCATTCTGTTGTGAAGTTAGGTTGTTAATTTGAAATCTTTCTTTTTGATGTGGGCATTTAGTGCTATGAATTTAACACTGCCTTAGCTGTGTCCCAGAGAATCTGGTATGTCATATCTTTGTTCTCATTATTTTCAAAGAACTTCTTGATTTCTGCCTTAATTTCATTATTTTTTTTTCAATGGGAAAAAAAGGTTTATTTTGACAGACAAATTGATCCATGGTGTCAATTATGTTTTTTCTAATTTTCTGTAACAGATATTTATTTTATAAATGCAAATCAACTAGAAAATCTAGAAGAAATGGATAATTTCTTAATTTCATTATTTACCCAAAAGTCATTCAGGGGCATGTTGTTTAATTTCCATGTAATAGCATGGCTTTGAGAGATTTTCATTGGCTTGACTTCTGTTTTTATTGTGCCGTGGTCCAAGGGTGTATTTGGTATGATTTCGGTTATTTTACATTTGTTGAGGATTGTTTTATGTCCAAATATGTGGTCAATTTTAGAGTATGTGCCATGTGGTGATGAGAAGAATGTATATTCTGTTGTTTGGGGGTGAAGATTTCTGTAAAGGTCTATCAGATCTATTTCGTCCAATGCTGAAGTTAGGTCCCAATATCTTTGTTAATTTTCTGCCTCAGTGATCTGTCTAACACTGCCAGTGGAGTGTTGAAGTCTCCCGCTATTATTGTGTGGGAATCTATGTCTCTTTGTAAGTCTCTAAGAACTTGCTTTATAAATTTGTGTTGGGTGCACTTCTATTTATGATAGTTAGGTTTCTTGGATTGAACCTTTTACCATTATGTAATGCCCTTCTTTGTCCTTTTTGATCTTTGTTGGTTTGAAATCTGTTTTGTGTAAAATTAGCATTGTAACTCCTACTTTTTTTTGTTTTCCATTTTCTTGGTAGATTTTTCTCCATCACTTTATTTTGAGTCTATGAGTGTCATTATGTGTAGTCACATAATTTTTAATAGCAAAGTACCTACAAACTGAATGTATAAACAATTGATTAAATATATTAATTTAATAAATCAGAATAGTGTATCATCACTAAAAGTGATTCTGTAGAAGTATATTAACTAAAATAAAATTCAAATTTTTAAGAAGCAGATTGCAAAATACTACAAAGTCATGTGCTGCTTTCCTATGGGAATATGTTCTGAGAAATGTGTGGTTAGGTGATTTTGTTATGCAAACATCACAGTGTATACTTACAGAAACCTAGATGGTATAGCTTACTACACACCTAGCTATATAGTCTAGCCTATTGCTCCTAGGCTACAAACCTGTACAGCATGTTACTGTACTGAATAATGGAGGCAGTTGTAACACAATGGTATTTATGTATCTGAACATAGAAAAGGTACAGTAAAGATATAGTATTATAATCTTATGGGACCACCATTGTATATGCAGTCATTGACCAAAACATCGTTAATGTGGTGCATGACTGTACGTGGTATACTTGTAACATTTTGTGACACATATAATCATAGAAAATAAACACTAGTAAGATAGTCACCAAAATGTTAATTATATTCATCTCTGACTTGGAGGTTATGGTTGATATTTTATTTTGTTTGTAATACTTTGTCTACTTTATACATTATCTATAATAAACATGTAATATTTTGATAACCAGAACAAAAATAAGAAAATGCCTGGATTCTAATGATAGCTGGGTCATGTTGAGCAAGTTGCTTAAGCTCATACAGCCAAAGATACTTCATCTAAAAATCTGGAGCAATAATTGTACCAACCTTTTAGGGTTGGATAATAATTAAATAATGTAATTCATGTAAAATTCTTAGCACTGGTACATGAGTAAATGGAAGTTTGAAAAGATAAGCTACAAGAGCTGTAGAGGAATTTCAAGTTTCCCCTCCTCTTTTATTCTTAATCATTTTAGCCATCAACAATTTAGTTAGTTTACCCTTGAGTTCAAACTCTCCTAAATCAAATCATTGTTTCACTAACTTGTGGAGGTTTGTTGAGCCAAAGAACATAACTACAGCTGTGGCCCAAGTTAATATTTCCCATCAGCTGCATTACATATTGGCAGTTTCAGTAAATGACCATCATGGCCAACAGAGGAAAGAAAAGAATTATCTTCCTAATTCATACTCTTTGGGAATTCTAAGAAGGAAACACGTAATTACTAGAATTTGGCTGGCATATTGAATCTGGGGCATGAAGAAAAGTCATGGGACTTTTAATGATAGAAAACAGTCCAGACCTCAGATTTTTATGTCATCAAATTAAAAAAAGTCCTTAAAGTAAGATACTCTAATGAGGAAATTTTTTTTCTGGGTATATTTCAGTCATGTTAACTGGAAATATAAATTGTTATTCTGTATAATTATTATATTTTTATGTTTTTTGGAATATATATGTCAGTATTAATCAAGTAAAAATCTGATGGAAGAGAGTCACAAGTTCAGAGATCCACTCATTCCTTCCTTCATACATTCACCCAAGAAGTATTTATTGATCACTCAGTATGTGACATTCACTGTGTAGATAGGAGGATACAAGGAAGGTCTCTTCTTGTGAGGACACATAATGGGGGAAAATATTCAAATAAGAACACATAATAGTTATGTAATTATAACATAATTAAAGTTACAAAGGCGAAGTGGCATGGTTCTAAGTGAGAAGTGGAGGATGTGGAATTAGAAGCAGCAAGCTTTGGCCAGTGGCTCACACCTATAATCCCAGCACTTTGGGAGACTAAGGTGGGTGGATCACCTGAGGTCAGGGGTTCGAGACCAGCCTGGCCAACATGTTGAAACCCTGTCTCTACTAAAAATACAAAAATTAGCTGGGTGTGGTGGCGCATGCCTGTAATCCCAGCTACTCAGGAGACTAAGGCAGGAGAATCTCTTGAACCCAGGAGGCAGAGGTTGCAGTGAGCTGAGATAGCACCACTGCACTCCAGTCTGGGTGACAGAGTGAGACTCTGTCTCAAAATAAATAAATTAATTAGTTAAATTAAAATAAATTTTAAAAAAAGCAGCGAGCTTTCACAATGCTGAGTTCTCTCTCATGGGATAGTGGTCTCTCTCCCTCTCTCTTTTGCTCTCTCTTCCCCACCTTTCCTTCCTCTCCCCCCACCACCTGTGTGTGTATGTGTACATGTGTATGTGTAAGAGAGAGAGAGTATGTGTGAGTGTGTGTGTGTTTTCTCTTGTAAATGCCCATCATGGCATATCCACACCCATGCTTTAACCCAATCAGTTGAAACTGTTAGGGGTGTGTACTAGTTTGCTAAGGCTACCATAACAAAATATCAAAGACTAGGTGGCTTAAACAATGGAAGTTTATTTCCTCACAGTTCCATATGCTGGAAGTCCAAGATCAAGATGACAGCTGGGTTGACTTCCTGGGAGGCCTCTCCTTGGCTTGCAGATGGTGGTCCCTGCTGCCACTTCACATGACACATGGTCATCCTTCTGTGAACATGCTCCCCTAGTGTCTCTCCCTTTTCTTAAAAGGGCACCAATCATATTGGATTAGGGTCCTACCCTAATGACCTCATTTTAACTTCATTACCTCTTTTAAAATGTTATCTCAAAGCATGGTTACATTCTGAGATACTGATGGTTGGGATTTTGACATATAAATTTGTAGGGGACACAATTCAGCCAATGACAGGATATTAAAGGCTTAGGGTGTTGGGGGCATGGTTGCCACACATGGTTGTGCCAGTTATGCATTGCACAGGCTATAGATGTGCCATTCACATAGCAGTTATCATAAGCTTTTATATTTTTTAATAAAAATTTTCCTACAGAAAGTGTCTGGAGAAAGATTCGCCTTTTGTCCCGCCACTATGAAGTAGAGAAAGTTTGCCTTTTTCTGATTTTCACAAAGGACCATTTGGGCTAACAGTGTTGCTTTATGGCAGGAAACACTTTTCCCTAATCTGGTATTTCCTTCCATATGGAAAGGACTCTCCTACAGTAACACTACAGGCCCCTCTTTGCCCCTTCTCACTCTCAATCAATCCTCCCTTGAGTGATTTATCTTTGATGACTAATTTGGAAGCAGCTCCATAAACGTCCTGTGTCCACACTCACACATTGACACAACAAAGGCCATGTGGGGTAGGATTAAACATGGAGCTTCTGGAATCAAATGACCTGGGTTTAACTCCAGTTCTGCCACTACATGACCATAGGTCTTATTTAACACCTGTGTGCTTAAGACTTCTCACCTGTAAAATAGAGATTATAAATATAGCCTCCTTTTAGGGTTATTGTAAGAATTCTATTTATAGTGAAGTCAATAAATAAATATTGTAAATAAATAAGTAAAAGTTGCTCTTATGACTTCTGCACAGATTTCAGGATGGCCTTTCTGATGCTCTTCCTTCAAGGCAGGGAAGAGCAGACAAGCCACACTGATAATTATGTGAATGCAGCTTCAAGAGGGCTATGACTCCTCTGCATATATACCAAATACCTGGCAGAGCTCTGGGCATAGAGAAGGCATTATTGACTTGTTGAATGAATTTGTTTACTAAAAGAATCAAGGTCAGACTGCAGAATTCCAGTCTATACTTGAGAGTAGGGTTTTTATCTCATGAGTCTGTATATCCTCTGAAGTGCCTAGTATGATAACTTGCTTCTGGTAGGTACCAAAATATGTACTGAGTTGCTATTAGTTGCTTTAAACATGAAACATTATAATGTAATTTTACTATTGTTCCTTCCTGTATGATTTTTCCTTGGAAGACAAAGAGCTTTTGAGAAGCTTTGCATTATTTTCAATGCCCTGTAGAGTTCTGGAGAAGGCTAATGGTGATGATTGCATAACAATGTGAGTGCACTTAATGCCACTAAACTGAACACTTAAAAATAGTCAAAATGGCTAATTTTGTGTTATGTATATATTTTTAAATATGTCTGCCAAGGATCTATGGTGAGAAGAAAGTAAAGTTGTGCTGCTCAAAGATGTTTTTGAAAATCAAGTTAGGTACCCAAGTGCCTGGCACATGGCAGAAGCTCAACAAAAGTTAGTTCCCTTTCCACTAGTTCTGAATCACAACTGCCCGTGATGGTGACAGGTCATGAAGGATGACCCCTGTAGTTTCTATTGCCAGATGAAAACATTTTTCTGGGGATGGGGAGAGGGGGAATCAACATTTGTAATGCTTCATGTCCTGACACTGTGGATGGTGGCAATAATCCTGCCGCCCCCCCCGTCCCCCCGACTCCCCACCAGAAGAAACATTAAAGCTTGGTCTCTATTATAATCGATTCTAATATCATGAATTACAAAGTGTCAAAGGAAATGCTTGAGATATTAAAAGAAGACATGCCATCTACTTTCCATTTTGGATAGGCATCTGTAACATTTGTTTCAAAATAACATAGTTTTTTTTTTTTTTCAATTACAGCTCTAGTGAATTTATGTGCCTCATTATAAAGTAATTTTGGAGGAGTTAAGGGATTAGAAAGTAGAGCCATTTACTCTCTTCAGAGGAAAACCACAATAACATACAAAGAAAGAATGAAGGATACAAATAATCTTGCATTTAATACAGTCAATATTTTAGACAAGATACGTTCTATCCACCTACTCATCGGCCTCCTTGTATTTGACTATTTTTTACAAAAATCAACCTATTCTTGATTGTCTTAGTTTAAATAAATCATGACATGATCCTGAGAACTTGGCAAGAACATCAATGATTTTACATCTGGCATCACACACCAGCTGCATATTGAGGGAATGAAAAGCTTTTCTATTTCTTTACCTTGCTTCATTAGTGAGTATGTGGTGATGCATGCATTACCGCATGTGTGCAGGCTCAGCTCCCCATATGGAGAGGCACCCAGCAATGTCACAAATCCCATGCATCATTTACTGTGAAGCAAAACTTTCAAAAAATAATAAGAATTGTATTTTTACTAAAATATTTTTATCTAAAAATGGATATATTGGGTTTTTGTGAATAGAATTATATGCTTAGCGTATATAGGTGGAACCTGTTGCAAAAGTCTCTAATGGAGAAATAACTTTAGCTGTCACAGTTGAACATATGTACGGTATGGTACCCATCTTCAAGTCATCATACAGTAAAAAACAATAATTTCCATGCCAAATCTATGTCCAACACATTTTCCACTCAGTTCTTGACAACTATACTACTTACTGGGAAAATATGTGCTGTGAGCTTTATGGTTATCTAAGAACTCTTTACAGTGTCCTCAGTCTCAGCAAGTTACCTTGTATTTGAATTTTGTAAATTTAGCAAACATCTCTTTGTACTAGTTATCTATGCTGTGTAACAAATTACCCCAAAATTTAGTGGCCTAAAATAACAATTTATTATCTTATAGTTTCTGGGAATCAGGAAATCAGGAGTGGCTTAGCTGGGCAGTTATGGGTCTGGATTTCTTATGAGATCTTGCCAGGACCACAGGCATCTTAAGATTTTACTGTGGCTGCAAGATCAGCTTCCGAGATGACTCACTCATGTTATTAGTTTGCTGTTTATGGCTGTTTTTGCAAGAAGTCTCAGTACTTTTCATGTGGAACTCTCTAGACAGCTCCTTGAATATCCAGATGACATGGCAGCTGGATTCTCTGCCATGTCATCTGGATATTGGCAGAGTGGCTGATCTAAGGGAGCAGAGTAGAAGAGGCACTGCACTACCTTTCATGACCTAGCCATAGAAGACCCATGCCATCACTTGCATGGTCACGCAGACCAAACCGGGTACAGTGTGGAAGGGGACTACACAAGGAAAGTAGGAGATGAGGATCAATAGAGCCATCTTGAAAGTTGAAAGTTGGAGATGAGGATCATTAGAGCCATCCTGAAGCCTGGCTACCACACTCTTAAATAAGTTTTATTTTCAAATGTATAGGCTTCCATTGTATATACACTTTTATTTGGTTGAAATCTGATTTTGCATATGTTCATTTTTCTGTCTTGGATGAGAATTAAAAGGTTCTCAACTTTAATAATTTAATCAATCTAAAAATTATAGACATATCCATACTCAGCAAAAGAAAAATGTATCTGATTTAAAAGCAACAGCTATTTGTAACCCACTGGAAGCACTTACCCAATGATGAAAGCTAAAATCATTTTAAGTAGTTGGTTAAAATTACAGATCAGGAAACTGATTAGAGAGATTTTATTGTTTCATCTCATTCAATATTCTGAGGTAATATCAATCATTAATCTGGAACTATTTTTTAATAAACAAATAAAAGCTTTTTATTAATGACATGTGAAGGGAAAAGAATGATCTTTATTGGATTTTACATAAATGAAAAGGAAATATTCATTCAGAATTTATCACTAAACTATTTGTAGAATCTGTAACTTGTTATTTACTCAACAAGTATATCTGAACACCTGTTGCTTTGAGATATTCTAGGGAAATAAAACTGAGCCAAGGAATTTGCCTTCAAGGAACTTAAACCTGGTTGGGTTGATAAGGCAGGTTAACACATACTTAAATACTAACCATTGTGCAATAAATTTTAAAAGAGAAGGGAAAAGTGTAATATGAATAGTGGAGAAATAAAGCAATTTTAACAACAAACCCCACAAAGCATTAGAGAGTATTGGCATTTTAGCTGACTCTTTAAAGATTGATAGATTTTAACAATGGGAGATAATAGAGTGGATATTACAATAAAAGCAGCAGCAAAATAAAAGTCTAAATTCAGTAAAGCGCAAGGTTACCAACACATACCAAGCCCTCCTCAGTGTATGTAGATCCTCCCACCACCTCCATATTTTCAGGTAAGAAGCCAGGTAGATTCTGCCTCACTGAAGATTACATCTTTCTCCTCATGCATCCTCCAGCCAGTCCAACATTGTCTTTACCTTCTCCTGGCTTTTTGGTTTGCATTTTCTGAGGCTGGTTTTCTTCCATTCCATCAGTTCTATAATTTAAACAATTTGATTCCAGTAAGTTCCCTCTTTTTGTTGTTCCTGCTTCAATGAACCAGTGAAAGTCTCTACATAGGATCTAAAATGTGTTTTTATTTATTTTTAACTAATACATAATAATTGTACATATTCATGAGGTACATAGTGATGTTTTGATACATACAATGCACAGTGATCAGAGAGTGGTAATTAGCATATCCATCATCTCATATCTTTATCATTTCTTTGTTTTGGGAACATCTAATATTCTCTCTTCTAGCTATTTGAAAATATATATTATTGTTAACTGTAGTCATCCTACAGTGCCATAGTTTAAACTATTCTGATACAGCTATTGTGTCAGATTGTATTTCTAACATGGCCACAAAAAGATCTCCCATTCAACATTTTCTTTTTATAATATGACCCTTCCTCCATCCAGACATGGCATCTACATTCCCTTTTCTTGAAGTGGGCCTGTGACTAAGCCAGAAGTGGTAGTATGTGACTTCAGAGGCTGGCTTCCTCCTAGGACCACTGGGATGCTCATTCTTGGAACCAAGTAATCATGCCATGAGACAGCAAAAAAGCCACACAGAGACAGGGAGGCCATGAGTAGCAGGAGTTACCACAAATAGTTGGAGCTAAGGTCCTAGCCCCAGCCACCATCTGACTGCCACCACAAGACTAGTCTCAAATGAGAACTGCCTAGCTGGGCCTAATCAATGCCAGAACCATAAGAGGTAATCATGAGCTGACTGTTGTTTTAAGTCATAATACCTTTGAATGATTTATTTCATAACAGTAGATAGTTAAGAAAGATTCTGGCACCTGGAAGTGGGGCACTGCCATGACAAAATCCTGAGACATGTAGTAGTATCTTTAGGACCAGGTAGTGAGCAGAGAGTGGGAGAACACTGAAGAGACTATTAGTAAAAACTTAGCTTTCAGCAAAGTGTTAGTGGAAGCCCAGAGGGCTGAAGGAGGCTGTCAATCAGGGCTCAAGCAAAGTACAGGAAACTCAATTGGCAACACTGTCATCCCTAGTAATGTGAAAAAATGAAAATGTACCTAATGAATGTGAAGATCTAGTTAAGAAGATTTTAGGCAGAATATTGAAATTGCCACCTGGCTTCTCACTGCCTATGATAAAAGGCAGGAGGAAAAAGATGAGCTAAGAATATACTGTTAAATATAGAAGATCCAAGACTTGTTGGATTTGAAAATAAAACTATTTCTTGTTCTCAATCTCTTACAATGCAAAGGATTTCAAAATTAAGAGTAGCTTCTGGGCATAGATGAAATCCAGTGCACTGTCGGGAAAACATGGTCTACAAATGAAACATAGGGCATGACTGTAAAACTCTTCAACATTTTAAAAAGATTTAAAGTGATGGCTCATAGAAACTTTCAGTCAGACCAAAAGCCGTTTAAGGATCTTAAGAGTGTGCTTTGCAGATCTTCTCAGTTAAACGATTGGGCTTTAAGAATCTCAAGGATGTTGTGTCCTGCAGTCTCATATGAGCCTGAGGGAGAAAGGGGTTTATCTGAATAGGAGGGTGTGCCTCAGGATTATAAAGTGATATATTTAAACACACAATGCTTTCAAAAGAAGTATTCTGGAGGAATCACTGTCAGCTTGGACTGTAAAGGACAGATAAATACTAAATATTTAATAACAAGATGACTTTAAACCTCTACCCTTCCACAGGCAGAAAGCAGACTAAGGAGACTACTAAATTGCAAACTTAGGTTTTCTTATTGAAAACAAAGGATGATTCTCAGGGCACCTAGAGCCCAGAGGGTAGAGCCAAGAGCCATGATGAACACCTCCCAGGCAGGTGGACTGAGCCCTCATCAAGGATATGGAAACATGCTAGCAATCAGTGGCTGCTCTGTGCCCTTGTCCTACCCTTTGTGAACTATTCTATCATTATATGTTGGGGATGTAGAAGAGAGACATCCTGTTTCTTTAAACTGAGAGCAATGTCTTCAAACTGAGAAAATGGTCCTCAAGGAGATGTACCCAAGGAACCACAATGAAAGAGCCTCACCTGCACCTGGGCCTGATTGCAATTCCTGCACCTCAAGCAAATGCCATAATGAAATGAGATTTGGCAGAAGAGAAAAAGACAAGCATATTTTGCCTAGAGGAGGGATGTAAATTATTATGGCCAAAGGGGGGACTGTGACAGATACTGCTTTCCGACATAACCACAAGATCTTCCATTCCAGATCTGTTCTTGGGATGTGATTTGACACTTCTCCCACAGACAGATCATATGCCTCCTCCTTGAGCCTGGACAGGTCTATGATTAGAGCAGAAATGGAGTGACCTCACTTCAGAGGATAGGTTGTAAAAGGGAATACAGTTTCTACCTGGACTTCATGGGACACTCCTTCTTGAAACCAGTCACGTGTCATGAAGAAGAGGAAAGACTTCATTCAGACTACAGAAAGTGTTCTTGCCAATAGTCCCAGATAAGGTCTTAACCAAAAGCCAGTATCAACCTCCAGGCATGGGAGAGAAGTGAGCCTGGAGACACTTCAGCCCCAGCCACCATCTGGCCACCACCACATGGAGATCCCAAGTAAGAACCACCTAATGGAGCCCAGTTTGTCCCCAGAATCATGACTAGAAAAAAAAAAAATGATTCTTCTTGTTTTAAGCCACTAAGTTTGGAGGTAATTTGTTACACAACAATAGATAACTGGAACAGTTTTCTACTAAAATAATTAATGATTTTTAATCCTTAAAAATGCTAAGAGAATTAAGTTAATATTGGAAACTAGGGTTTTTTTTTCCCATAGCAGCTTTTATAAATTGATGTCTTTCTTTCATATAAAAGTTTCACTAAGGTGCTACCTTCTTCTTCTTTTTAAATTGGGGGTATCTGCTTCAGAGCTTTTTTTTAATATAAAAATTTATAAAATCTTTTGTAGTAGATATTTCTTGCTTTTTGTCTCCCACCCTATCCCCCAGTTTAGGTTGGTCAATATGAAGTTCTCATGATTTAAGAAATGCCATGTGACCCACCATGCTGAGGCAGTCTATCTGTAGAAGGAACTGCTAATTCTCAGGTATAAGTTAACCTTCTGTAATGAAGAGGCCTCAAAATATAGTTAGGGAAATAAAGCATAAGTTTAGTACACACTAGTAACCATCCAAAAAGTGAGCATTTCAGGGCTGGCAAACTTTGCTATACAAAGTTATCCGGGGACACAGAGATGATTACTCATTAATCCCATGATAACCCATTAACCCATTAATCCATTAATCCACAAGGACAGGGCCCTCATAACTCAGTAACTTCTTAAAGACCCCACCTCTCAATACTGCCACATTGCGGGTTAAATTTCTACACGAGTTTTGGAGGGGACACATATTAAAAAAATAACAAAAACATTGGCACCAGAAGGCAAAATGAAGGCATTTAAATGGGATAGAATAAACACACAGAGCAGGTGACTTAGCCTAGTCAGCTCAAGCCATGGAGGTCAAACTACAGCTAGCAGGTGAGTAAGCAGCCAATGTAAAAGAGTTATAGCATGATTCAGATGTTAAGCAGAACTAGGGTAAGCTAGTTTGATGTGATCATCAAACTATGGGGACAGACCTGCAAATCCAACCCTTCCAGAACAATGACTGCATGGACAATGTTAATGTTTTCCCCAGGTACTCTCTTTCTTGTGTTTCCTAGGTAAGGTGACCAAAGTTTTTGGATTGACATGTTCTTTTCAGGATATTCTTGCAATCCAAATTTGTCAGGTAAGGTCACCATGAACAGTAATACAGATTGAATGAACCGTACAATGTACAATGGACACATATAAGGCAACAATACCTCCATTCACATGGATTTCATATATTTGTATATTTGTTATGGCATTTATCTAACCAGATGGAAGTCAAATATCTTGAGGAAGGGGTTTCTTTTGTAGTAAATTATATAAAACTATATGGACTAGTGGCTGGCAGTACTCATTCTTCTTGCCCCTTTGGAGTGAATGGAAATTGAATTCCTCATTATTCTATGGGAAGAAGCCTGAGAAACAGCCTAAGTGCCTTCTACTTAAAAGTTATTTGCTAGTCTAGATCCCACTCCAACTAGTAGTGTGTGACAGAGTACCTATATCCATTCTGCCTAGTCCCCTTCTTAAGTCCAGCCATGCTTGTCTCTTCCAGACTCATATGAACTCTAGGAGAGGTGTGATAGCTTAAGCAGTTCTTTTACTTATGAAAACTACTTCCAAATTCCATCCAAAATGTATGAAGTAAACATACTCTAACTAAAGAGTGCACTTACACTATAAAAGAAGAAGGGGTAAAGAAGTATATTTTTGAAAGGCAGTCTTGTTTCCTCTCAACCACCCTTATGCTTTCTAATCATCAAGTCTCAGGCCTTCTTTAGGTCTCTCTCTGGTCCAGAAACTCCAATTCCCTTCTGAAGAATTTCTACCTCTCCTCAAATGAGATAAGTCCCACACCACTGTCCTTCTTTGTGTCTTCTGAACATTGATGCCTCTGGTCTCAGTCTGATTTTTAATGTTTTTAAATTTAGTCTTGATTTTAATGTTCATTTTTCTGCTCCAATTGCTGCCTTCCCCAAAAGAAAAGGAGTGGACTTTAATCCTGTGAACACAAGGAAAAAAGTATGTGCCAAGATTCCATATCAATCTTTCTACCAACAATAGTTGCAACACATTTTCTTTTAAATTATCTAAAGGCAAACACACCACCCCCAACACCAAGTGGACTAGTTTCCTACAGTTTTCATTTCAAACTACCACAAACTTGGGATGGTTTAAAACAACAGAAATGTATTATTTCACCATACTGAGGCTAACAGTCTGAAATTATGGCATTGGCAGTGCCATGCTTTCTGAAAGCTCGAAGGAAGAATCTTTCTGTGGTTCTTCTTAGGTTCTGGTGATTGCAATCCTTGGGGTTCCTTGGCTTGTAGATGAATCACTCCAATTTCTGTTTCCATAGTTACATGGCATTCTCCCTCTGTCTGTCCATGTTCTAATTTCCTTCTTATAAGGATACCTGTCACTGGATTAGGTCCTACCCTAATCCAGTATGACCTCATTGTAACTTGACTAGATTTGCAAAGACCCTAGTTCCAAATAAGGTCACATTCATTTGTACTAAGGGTTAGGACTGAACATATCTTTGGGGGGGGCACAATTCAACCCACAACACCACCAAGTATTAATTTTCTGACATCAACAATATAATCTAGCTTATCTGAGGCAAGTATATTCCTACTATCAATATGACTTTGAACGAACACTCAACAAAATAATAACTCTGATTAATGGTGTTTAAGAAAAATTACCCCTTTTATAGGCCTTGAAGTGTTTCTCTTTTTAATTTTTTTAATTTATTTTTTATTTCTGTAGGTTTTGGGGGAACAGGTGGTATTTGGCGACATGAGCCAGTTCTTTAGCAGTGATTTATGAGCTTTTGGTGCACCCATCACCCAAGCAGTATACACTGTTTATCCCTCATCCCCTTCCCTCCCTCTCCCTCTGAGTCCCCAAAGTCCATTGTATCATTCTTTTGCCTTTGCATCTTCATAGCTTAGCTCCCAATTATGAGTGAGAACATATGATGTATTTGGTTTTCCATTCCTGAGTTACTTCACTTAGAATAATAGTCCCCAATACCATCCAGGTTGCTACGAATGCTATTAATTCATTCTGTTTTATGGCTGAGTGGTATTCCATCATATATACATACCACAGTTTATTTTAATCCACTCATTGATTGATGGGCATTTGAGCTTGTTCCACATTTTTGCAATTGCAAATTGTGCTGCCATATGCATATAGTCCTTGAAGTATTTCTCTATGTGTTTGTAACTATCTAGCTGTCTGGAGCATATGAGTTTGCAACCTCTTGAATACAGTCCGATTTTGCAGGCCTGGAACCGCTTACAAGGGGAGTATGTACATATCTATAATGTCATCTATTATACTTTTTAAAATTTAACTCTCAATCAATACATTTATTTCCAAGTTTTTAGAGGAAGTTGCTTATAATAACTGACACATTCTGACAACGTTAGCTAAGGGGACCAGAGCATTGGGGTTGGGGGAAGAGAGGATTAAGCCTATCTCCTACTTCCCCCTCCCCAAAACTCTCCAGCAACTAAGAGGATTTGGGGGTATTACAGGATTCTGTAGGCTATGGATACCTGGGTATGATGAAATAGCCTGTCTGTTATATAACCTCATAAAAGAAACTCAGGGAGTTAAAACTCATCTTTTAACCTGGGAACCTGAAGCTCAAAAGGCCTTTAACCAGCTAAAGCAAGCCTTGCTCAAGGCACCAGCTCTCAGCCTTCCTGTAAGGAAGGCCTTCAATCTGTATGTATCAGAAAGGAAAGGAATAGCCCTGGTAGTTTTAACACAGGCTGGAGGACCAGCTCAACAGCCAGTGGGTTACCTAAGTAAGGAACTTGATTTGGTGGCTAAAGGGTAGCCAGCATGCCTCCAAGCCATTGCCTCGGTGGCTCTGCTGGTCCCAGAGGCCTCCAAATTAACCCTGGGGAATGATTTAACTGTTTACACCCTATACAATGTGGCAGACTACTGTACTCTAGAGGAAGCCTTTGGCAAACAGATAGCCAACTCCTTAAATATCAGGTCCTACTGTTAGAGGGTTCCAACATCCAATTAAAAACTTGTTCTAGCCTAAATCCAGCCACCTTCCTCCCTAAAGAAACTAGGGAAACTGAATATAACTGTGAACAAGTCATAGTACAAACCTATGCAGCCAGGGAGGATTTCAAGGAAACTCCCCTAGAGAATCCAGACTGGATGCTCTTCACAGATGGCAGCTCTTTTGTAGAACAGGGATCTGCTGCCGGGTACGGTAGCTCACGCCTGTACTCCCAGCACTTTGGGAGGCCCAGGAGGGCGGATCACAAGGTCAGGAGATTGAGACAACCATGGCTAACACAGTGAAACCCCATCTCTACTAAAAATATAAAAAATTAGCCAGGCGTGGTGGCAGGCACCTGTAGTCCCAGCTACTCAGGAGGCTGAGGCAGGAGAATGGCGTGAACCCAGGAGGCGGAGCTTGCAGTGAGCCTAGATCACGTCACTGCACTCCAGCCTGGGTGACAGAGCAAGACTCCATCTCGAAAAAGAAAAAGAACAAGAACAAGGATCCACAAGACAGGATACGCAATAGTCACTGTAAATGACGTCATTAAAAGTGTGTCTCTCCCTTCAGGCACAAGCGCTCAATTAGCTGAGCTAATAGCTCTTACAAGAGCAATTGAATTAAGCAAAGGAAAGGTAGCTAATATTTACACGGACTCCCAGTATGCTTTCCTCGTTCTCCATGCTCATGCAGCCATTTGGAAGGAAAGTCATTTTCTTGCTACCAGTGGATCTCCTATAAAATATAACCAGGAAATTAACAGGTTACTATCCTCAGTTTTCCTTCCATGAGAAATCACAGTAATGCATTGTAGGGGACATCAAAAGGGAACAGATGAGGTAGCCAAAGGAAATAGATTCGCTGATCAGGTAGCTAGTTCAGCAGCAAGAAACCCTCAAGACATCAACACACTTCAAACCCCTCTAATCTGGGAAGGCTCCATAAGAGAAATTAAACCTCAGTACTCCCCTACAGAAGTAGAAGTAGAATGGGCCACTTCTCGAGGGTATACATTTCAGCCCTCAGGATAGCTACAGTCAGAGGTTGGCAAGCTCCACTTCTAGCCTCTAGCCGATGGAAAGTCACTTGGGAAAGGATAAGACGTATCAATGTGCCCAGAGATTGTTTTCAGGAGAGAACTTGCTAAAAACGATCAAGCAAGTGGTTAATGCTTGTGAAGTCTATCTTAAAAATAATCTCCTTCCTCCTCAAACCCAAAGAATAGGAGGGCATCCAGGGGATAGACTTCGCTCACATGCCAAAGACAAAGAGTATCCAATACCTGCTGGTATGAGTAGACACCTTCACTAATTGAGTAAAGGCATTCCCATGCCATACAGAAAAAAGCCTCTGAGGTAATAAAAGTGTTAGTTAATGAAATAACTCCTCACTTTGGTCTACGTAGGTATCTTCAAAGTGACAATGGATCCTCGTTTAAGGCAGCTGTCACACAAGTGGTCTCAAAAGGACTAGGGATAGAATACCATCTCCACTGTGCTTGGAGACTCCAATCCTCAGGAAAGGTAAAGAAAACTAAAGATATTATCAAGAGACACCTCAGAAAATTATCCCAAGAAACTCACCTTCCTTGGGTCACTCTTCTTCCTATGGCCTTACAATGAATAAGAAATACCCTTTCAAAACTAGGTCAAAAGCCAAGAGCAAAACCCATTGTGACTTCCAGTTACCATCTGAAAGGGAGTTCAGAAGGATGAACCAGAGATCTCTGCTGGAAGAATTTGCAAACCTTGGAATTTTCTTAAATGTATCTTGTGTATCTTCTCCTCTTTCTAAAATGATTAGTTGAAACCCCATAAAGAGAAAAGGGCCTGGGTGCTTTGGGCACAGTAAAGAAAAAGAAAGTTACTCTTGATAACAACCAGGCCTAATGAGGAGAATAAAGAGGACTAACTGCAGTGGTTAAGTGGCCAAGCCCTGCAGGGGAGGGGAGGGGAAGGAAAGAACGAACTTTGAGCACTGGGAGCTATGTGGGATCTTTCTCAATAAGCAGGAGACCGATTCACTCTCTCCCATGGGACACAGAGATAATTGATTATTGTCCACAGGACAGGCACTCAGAGTTACACTAAAAGAGTGATTCTTGTGAGCCCCAAATATCTGAGACAGGTCTCAGTCAATTTAGGAAGTTTATTTGCCAAGGGTAAGAATGCGCCCATGACACAGCCTCAAGAGATCCCGACAACATGTGCCCAAGTTGGTCGGGGCACAGCCTGGTTTTATACAATTTAGGGAGACATGAGACATCAATCAATATATGTAAGATATATACAGTTATCTGGAAAGGTGGGACAACTCGAAGTGGGGAGGGGCTTCCATGTCATAGGTAGATAAGAGACAAATAGTTACAAACTTTTGAGTTTCTGATTAGCCTTTTCAAACGAAGCAATTCTGCAAGGAAATTCCTTGTATATAAATTGTGAGGGAGGTATGTACCTTTTTATCTTTTGTAGGAATAGAATGGGAGGCTGGTTTGCCCTAAGCAGTTCTCAGCTTGACTTTTTCCTTTGGCTTAGTGATTTTGGGGGTCCCAAGATTTATTTTCCTTTCATATTCTTATAATAAAAATGTGGTTTCCAGGCTGGGTGCAGTGGCTTATGCCTGTAATCCTAGGAATTTAGGGGGCCTAGGCAAGCAAATCACTTAAGTCCAGGAGTTCAAGACCAGCATGAACAACGTGGTGAAACCTCATCTCTACAAAAAAATCCAAAAAAATATTAGCCAGGTGTGATGGTGCATGCCTGTATATGCCTGCAGTCCCACTTACGCAGGAGGCTGAGATGGGAGGATCACCTGAGCCTGGGAGGTTGAGGCTGCAGTAAGTTGTTATTATCCACTGTACTCCAGCCTGGGCAACAGAGTGAGACCCTGACCTTTTTATTTAAAAAAGGGTCACTGGGTGCAGTGACTCACATCTGTAATCCCCACACTTTGGGAGGCTGAGGCGGGCAGATCATGAGGTCAGAAGATTGAGACCATTCTGGCTAACATGGTGAAACCCCATCTCTACTAAAAAGACAAAAAATCAGCCGGGCATGGTGGCAGGCGCCTGTAGTCCCAGCTCCTCCAGAGGGTGAGGCAGGAGAGTGGCTTGAACCCGGGAGGTGGAGCTTGCAGTGAGCCGAGATCATACCACTGCACTCCAGCCTGGGCGACAGAGCGAGACTCCTCTGTCTCAAAAAAAAAAAAAAAAAAAAAAGTGATTTCCAGACCAGTAACACCGTCATCACCTGACAACTCATTTGATATGCAAATTATCCAGCCCCATTCCTGACCTACTCAATCCAAAACTCTCGGGATTAGGGCCAGCAATCTGTATTTTAACAAGGTTCTGGGTGATTATGATTCACAGGAAAGTTTGCAAACCATTGCACTAGGGGATAGGATTTGGATCATTATAGCATTTCACTGCAGGAGGTACTATTCCCCTGGAAAAAAGGTAAAAACAAAAGCAAGTTGATTAGAAGGTAACTGTGCCAGAAAAAGCTACAGAAAATGATTCATTTATTCAATATATTTGCCAGCAGAAAATGTCACAAGAAAGGCAAGGTAAATAATCCATTGAATGATCATGAGTCATCATTCTCAATAGTATCTATCTTCTATATATACTGCTGTACAATCCACATTTGTTTGCCAACAGTTGTACTTGTTAACCAAAACCAAGAATACTCACTTTGACATAAAAATAGGACTTAAGATTAGTGCAACTTACCATATCAGATAGCAATGAAGTTGGCTGAAAACAACATATGCCTAAGATCAATATATATTATTCATTCCAGTCAGACACTTTAAAGAAAAATAAAATAAAATCCAGACTATGGCTATCAACATAAGGCACTGATGTTATAAAATGAAAGGCTTATTATTCAAATATACCCATGAAGTTATTTAAAATGTAAGAAGTCCTTAATACACTGTTAAATGTTTATACATTCTAATTAGTTGAATAAATGAAGAAAAAAATTATATACAATATCATGACCAAACCTCTCTGCTTCCCAGATTTCAATACATTAATGTTTAGATTTATATTTCTCATAATAAAAAATCAGTCTTTGTCATCATTCCACATGTAATCTACATTTTTTTCTTTTCCTCAAAGATTGAGTACATGAGAACAGGAAGAAATGTTGGAAACAAACCCTTTTATTGGGGAAGAAGAATCTCAAGGCCTCTCACCATTAGTAGAAGACAATCCCATGGCGTGGAAGCAAGGTGGTTAAGCCACATATGAAAGTAGACTCCTTGCTATGGAGCATTACACAAATGTCAACAGTGATTAATTGAGAGCAAAAGTTTTCAGTGCCAGAGTCTGGAAACGTGAGTCAAGTAGGCTTACACAGTCAAAGGAAAAGCAGTCCTGGAATTCTAGCCACCATAGCTATGGTAGGTGACAACAGATGTTTCTAATCTTCAAGTGGTTAGATTTTCTTTATTAAAACAATAACAACCCAGAGATGATACTGATGTACAGACACTAGAGCAGCAAATAATTTCCATTTATTTCAGATTGTCTCATTTCAACCGTGCTATATTCAGAGACACCTAATAATATCACCATATGCTTTGAAAAGAACATATTTATCACTGCATTTAAACAAGCATATGGTGAAATATTTTTCAGTGTTATCTTTTAAATGAAGTGAAGAAGAATGGATGTATATAATACTTCTAATATATGAGGAGCTTTGAAGACCTTTGAGATATAACATTGAAACAGGTGGATTAATAATTTTCTTGACATATTTTTGCATGTTTGATTAATTAATCAGTGTCTTGAGACTATGTCATTTTATATCAAGATTTGAGTGTACATGGGTTAATTTAGTAATGGATATCATTTTAATTGGATTTGAAATTGGGGTATATGTCTCCAAGGATCTTTAACTGGTCAGGGTAGTCAAAAGTATTAATTAATGTGCTTCAGAATATTAACTTATTTTCTCAAAGCCTTATGGTCCTGTTGAGTTCATAGAGTTGTGAAAGTTTTCCTCTCAGCACTAACTTAATGCCCATACATTTAGATGTTATAAAAGATTAGTCAAATGTGAAATTATGAAAAACAGTTAAAAATATTTTATCACAGGCCTCTGTTACTGATTTTTAAATTAGTTTACTGAAAATACATGTGTAGTATCTAGGAAAAATTCAATTTTGTGTTTCTTGGATGTCTACAGTTTCTTTCTATCAAACAGCAACGCACTGGCTGGGTTAATGTTAAGTCATTTAAACAAAAAAGTTTGTCAGTCTGTTTTAGAAACATGTGTCAAAATACTCATCAAGTAGTTTGGGGGTCAGAAAATACAAGAATTAGTTGTATTCTTTCCATTAATCATTTGTGCAACCTTGGTCACGTTAACCTGTACGTTTGTGTTTGGTGCCCTTATTTGTAAAATTATGCTGCACTTTTCAATTGCCATGGTTCATTGATGTCTTGGTCTATGAAGCCTAGAGAGAGAAAAGATGGTATCTATTTATTAATTTTATTGTGTTTATTGAGATACTCACCAATCATTCAAGGACACCAAATCAAAGTATTGTACTCCTTGCAGCTTACAAATGCAAAGTGTCAAAATTCTTAAGCAACTTCACACCGCATAGTGCTCTGGTGCATATCACATTGATCCCATTACATTCCCTGAAACCTCTTGAGGTATGGCATGTGGTCTAGGAATACCTTCCAGGAATCATCTATACAAAAGATCCTGCACTTATTATCTTCCCAGTATGAGTCCAGGCCCGTGAGAAAACAAAACCAAGGACTATGCACATTGTCCTCCATTTTGTTTTCTTGTCTTGTGTAGGTGAGTAGAGCCAGAGAGAGGCAAAGCCTCATGAGTACTTGATGTGTTCTTTCAAGGCCCTGCATGAGTTCATCACCTGCTTAACTCCCTAGCTTCATCTTCTTCAGCTAGCAGTGGGGCTCCTCCTCACTATCCATGCTCCAATTAGAGTGGGCATCTTGCCTCCTGTCTCAGGGTCCTGGTACCCATGGATTCCTCCAGAAGACTCCAATTGTATGTGCCATAGATCTACAAACCTTCTTGACCTAGTTCATTCATTCACATCACTGTCAAAGTATCACTTTCTCAGAAAAAAGCTTTCAATAACCCCTAGTCTAGGTCAGGTTCCTTTCTGATGAACACTAAAGATTATGATCCTTTCCTTCACTTACCTACATTTGAAATTATATTCACTGATAAGATTATTTAAATAATATCTGTCTCCTCAACTCAATTATACTATCCGTGAGTGTGGACTTTGAGTCTTTTTGCTTACTAATTCTTTTTTGCTTACTTTTTGAGGCTTTTTGCTTACTGATCTTCTCATTCAACACTATCACTTTTTGCTTACTGATCTTCTCATTCAACACTATCATTTAATCCTATCATTCACAATTGCGAGCAACAAAAACCAATTAAGCTGATTTATAAGCTGGTATAGATAGTGGTTAAAATCCTACATCTGGCATCAAGCTGCCTGGGTCTTGACTGCCACTTATTAGCTTGTGACTTTGGATGGGTTCCTTAACCCTTCCTGTGCCATAGCATTCTAATATATAAGAAGGGAATAATTAGAGGATCCACCTATTAGAACTCTAGTGAGGGTAAAGTAAGTTTATTCATGTAAAGCACTTAGTAAGAACAAAATAGAGTAACACATTCAATAAATCTTAGCTATTATTAATCAGAAAACAAATGTATTAATATTTAAAATGTTAATATTACAATAACATGTTATTAAGAAATTATTAGGTAATATTCTATGACTCTGGAAAATGTAAAACCATAGGGATAGAAAACAGATCAGGGATTGCGGTGGATGAGAGTTGGCTACAAAGGTTCAGCATGAGAGAATCTGAGACATAATAGAACTGTTCTATAAATGACAGTGGTGGGTACATGACTTTATACATTGTTAAAGTTCATAGAACTGCATATCTCAAAGAGTAAATTTATTGTATGTATATTTTTAAAATAAAAGGCTACTAAAGAGCGCACATAACCACTGTGATATTTGGAGAATTAGGCCTAGAAATTGAGCAGAAATAAAGAAACTGGGTGCCAGGGACTGCACCACAACCACCATCATCCAGGGCACGGAATGTGAGAAGCTGCCCTTGTGGTTCATTACCCCCATTTCCCTATTTCCCCTGGAGACCAGATATTGATACTTTCATGGCAACCACCTGCCACCAGAGAGCTTTTCCACCCCTACTTCTTAGGTCACTAGCTACCAAGTCGAAGTCTAAGGTGAGTGCAAAAGATTGGCAGAGCCTAGATCATGTACACCCATCTTAGCTACAAGGGAGGCTGGAAAGATGAGTGTCTGTTTTGACTTTATGATGACAAGCAAATGCTACCCCCAACAACATTAATAAGGAGGGAATTATCTCCAACATAGGAATAGGTTCAGATACTGGGAATCAAAATGAATAAAAAATAAACATGTCAATGGTAGTTTTCAATAAATACTTGAATCAGATTTACTCAGCTGAAATCAGAACTTTCAGAAAAGCAGTTCTTATGAACTTTAACAGTAGCTATTTCTATCTCATTTAAGTATAAACTGCATTTAACAAAAAACTGTTATGTTATTATGGAAAGAAAACTGAACCAAGTATCCATAGATCCTGAACTCATAGACAAATCCCTTGTCCATGTAAAGGTTTTACTCCTATATCTATAAAACAAGACCTATTGCAGAGTTGTTGTGAGAGTGAAATGAAGGGAAAATTATGAAAGTCTATAAAACTCTAAAATCCTACATAAATGTAAGTTATAAAATAATAACACACTTTAAATGATTTAGATCTCTATGTGTTGAGATGGTAAAATCTCCAAGATATGTTTTCTGGAAAAGAAATTTCTATCCTCTGCCTTGTATTTCTATATCAGCCCCTGGGAGAGGATTTAATACCACCTATGCTTCCCAGCCATGTGTCCACCCACGTTCTAGCTACTCTTCTGCCTGCTATGGGAGGAAGAATTGCTAATGTCAGCCTCATTCTTGAATGAAATCTTACTAGTGGCAGAGGAACCTTTTTTTTTTTTTTTTTTGAGACAAAACCTCACTCTGTCACTAAGCTCACTGCAACCTCTGCCTCTCAGGTTCAATCGATTCTCATGCCTCAGCCTCCCGAGTAACTGGGATTACAGGCACACACCACCACACCTGACTAACTTTTGTTTTCTTTTTTTAGTAGAGACAGGGTTTGCCATGTTGGCTAGGCTGGTCTCAAACTCCTGGCCTCAAGCAATCCACCCACCTAAGCCTCCCCAAATGCTGCGATTAAAGGTATGACCAACTGTGCCTGACCAGAGTTACTATTTCTTAAAGGCAAGAGTAGGTTTCATCTACTCTATTGCTGCCTATTCCTACACTGTCAGTTCACAGAGCAAAGTCTGGCCTCTGAGGCAGGTTGCCATGCTCACCCATAGGTGGGGTAAGTACCTGGACTTTAAACAGGAAGCAGGGAGCTAGAAGCCCTGCTTAGATTTCCAGACCTCTTCCTCATGGACCATCACCACTTCATAGGGACATCTTCCTTTTATACAGGTGTCTTCTGAGGTAAATCTGATTTAAAGATATGGGACACTTGCTTTGTGATTCTGTTTTAGAAATTATTACTTGTACTTTGCCCTCTATTGGGCTGTTGTTTCTTATTCAAGAGTCCTGGAGAAAAGGCAGATCAGCAGTAGGATTT
The DNA here is from genome assembly GCF_000951035.1 of Colobus angolensis palliatus. Lineage (NCBI taxonomy): Eukaryota > Metazoa > Chordata > Mammalia > Primates > Cercopithecidae > Colobus > Colobus angolensis. The sequence goes on along the minus strand of NW_012115488.1, from coordinate 10,125,979 downwards.
AGTATTAAAATTCCAACCAACAACAAATATTTTTAATAGAGGAAAGAGAAGTCTTAGAACAATATTCTAAGAATAACATTAAAGAATTACATTATGTCTATTTCTATCTAAATAAATATGTTCCCAAATTCTGAGTATATGCTTCAGTGATTTTGAAAATAATTTTTTGAAGACACAAACCACACTCCTGAATTATGCCTGTCACTAGAGAAGAGAAGGGGACAAAAGGAGTCAAAGAGAGAAAATGTGAAGAGAGTGTTGACTTTCTCCTCTGTGTTTCTTCTGTGACTTTTTCCTCTACGTTGTTTGAATTTTTACAATGAGCATGTTTTCATGTATTATGTGCAAGTGTTTATAAAGTTTGTTTCTTTGTTTCTTGGTGGAGATAGGGGTCTCACTATATTGTCCAGGCTGGTCTCACACTGTTAGCTTCAAATGGTCCTTCTGCTCAACCTCCCAAAGCCCCAGGATTAGAGGTATGAGCCACCACACCTGACTGATAAAGATAAAGTTTTTAATACACAGAAAAGTAACTTGCTGAATGTCAAAAATCTAAGAAACAAAATCTTATACACCAGAGATTTCCCTAAGCAAATATGTGGCCTTATTTAAACCAAACTCTCCCTCCCCTAAAAAAATTCAACAAGAAATATGAGAATCTATGAAAAACATCCTTAAAAGAAGATAATGAAAGATAAAACAAAAAATAATTCCTACTTTAAGTTTCATTCTTGGTTCGCTTGAGTTGCTGTCACCTCTGGGCCATTTGTAGAAATAGACTTAAACAGTAAGTATTGTGAAAGGTAGATACAAGATTATAAATTCTCTGAGAACAAAAGAGAGGCTGCAGTTTGCCAAAGCCGAAACTGATATTTGTCTTCTGAGGTTAGGTAATGTTATTATGAAGTGCTACAAATGTAAATATATATAGCTAGACATAGGCACACATACATACACATGTTTATGTTATATATTAGTAAGCTTCCTAAAAGGACAAACCATACTTAGCCATCTTTGGATCAGAGTACCCTGTGCAGTATCAGGTACCTAGTTCTCAACACAAATGCCTGAGCTATGTAACGATATTTATTAACTATCGTTGGCTAAAGACTTACCAGGCTAGCCACTTAAAGACATTGTAATTGAACCTACAACTTACTAGGTAGTTGTTATGACCTGAATTGTATCCCACACCCAAAATTTATATTTTAAAATCCCAACCCCCACTACCTCAGAATGTGACTATTTGGATATAGAGCCTTTAAAGTGGTAATTAAGGTAAAATAAGGCCATATGGGTGAGCCTTCATCCAGTATGACTGGTATTCTTATAAGGAGAGATTAGACACAGACGCATAGAGGAAAGACATGTGAAGACACCAGAGAACCATGGCCATCTACAAGGTAAGGACAGAGGCCTTAGAAGAAACCAACCCTACTCACACCTTGATCTTGGACTTCTAGCCTCCAGAATCGTAAAGAAAATAAATTCCAATTGTTTAAGCCACCAGTGTGTGGTACCTGTTATGGCAACAGTAGAAAACTGTCATCAGCAAGTAGATAAATTATTTTATCCTACTTCCAGATTCTTTTGAGGTTTAAGAACTGGTAGTGTGCCTCAGTGGACTTGTAATGGATATCTGTTATTTGTCTGGCCCTACACCCTCTTCACTGTATTCTGTTAACAGTACCCTGCTCTTCCCATGAGCTTCTATTTAAGTCAGGATAGGTCTTCCAAACAAAAGGTGAGCACGTTGGCCCTGGAGAAGACTCGCAGCCCAAGCTTGCAATCAGCCTCTCTCCTAGAATCTGAAATCTGAGTAGAGTCACAGAGGACAGAAGGAACTTGGAGCTGAGGCATTTGAAGGCTAGTGCCCTACAGAGATTCTCTGTGAGTGATCATCATACAGATCCCTTGAGGCCCTGTTTGCTGACCTTCCCAAGGCCTTGAATTTTCAACTCTCCCTCTGCTTTTAAGCCTGTGGAGCATACTTCTAATTCATTCCCTTTTTTGGCCTAAACTCACTAGAGAGGGTGTTGGTTCTGCAGCCAAAAACACCTCAGTAATACACATATTATTTTGTACAGCCAGGTTCCTCCCATAATAGTCTCTTCATAAATGAATTAATGGTATACTCTTCAGCTCCATAAGAAAAAAAATTTGAAAATATCTTGCAAAATAAAATTCTCCATTATACCTATCCAATGTAGGTATGTAACAACACTGTTTCACAGATGAGGAAGGTCAAAGAACAGATGCTAATGTATGAACAAACTTCTGCAACACACCCACCAGAACTTACAAGGAAAATTAAGGGCAAGAGAAAACAGGACATGGAAAATTTGAAATGCAAGTCGGAGTTTGTACCTGCGTGCACTATGGCACACAGCTAACATGGAGATGGAGAGTGACTGAGTGCAGGGGTTTTGCAATGATACCTTTGCCCTACTGAACTATCACAACCCAAAACCAGATGGTTGCTACAGAGAGAAGCTACCTCACCACCAATGTGACTTAACATCATAACTTGGTAAAAGAATTTTAAAAATCATTTTTAATAGTAATGTTTCTCTATCCCTGGGCAAGTAATATGCAAAGAAGTTCGGTCTGTGCCAAAACAGTGACTTCCCACTATGGAAATCACTTATTCTGCATTTATTATTAATATCACTGTCATATTGTTAGCATCGAGTTTATAATAAATGTATTCTCTCAGTCACTAATCATTCACAATTTTAAAAATCATCTACAGCCAGATAATAGAATTAAATCACTGAGTTAACATAACCCTTTTTCTGCTTAAATTTTAAAACATCAATACAGTTTTCATTTACTTTTCCATTCTCCTTCAATCTGAACAATTAAATTTCATTTTTTTTTTCCTAATATCTGGAAGATTTTTACTTGCGGTTTCTGCCTTTTTTTTTTCCCCATTGATGAACTGCTACAATAGTTTTCCAAAGCTTTATCAGCCACAATCCAAACTGATTTGGTCATTCATAAAACTGGCATCATTCATGCTGCCAGGTTGCTGCCTTAATTAGCAAATATTAGGAATGACCTTTTACACTCCAATAAAGTAAATCACCTCCCAAAGTAAGTTAACTAGTGGGGTTAGCAAGGAAGCCTTATCTATACCTAAGGAAGTGTGCAGGTATCTCCACTACCAGCTACAGAGCTAATACTTATTTCACCCAACTACATATCTACAAATCAAAATCTCCCTTTTTCATTCCCCTTCCCCCCCTCCTTCCTCATCTCTATTTATGAATATTTCCACTTCAGTGTTCTGGATCAATCAATTTCAGTTCAACACATTAGTTCCCAAATAGAAATGTACAGGAAGATAAAATAGTTATGACTCAGGAGATGCTAAAAACCTCTATGGTGCTTTTTCCATTTATGTAACCGTTAACACTGCCCCCAAATTCCCATTACTAATAACTGTAAGAGAAGGTTAAGGGCTAGTGTCTCTAGAACAACTCTTAAAATACGGCAGCTCTGGAAAATTAGAATATAAATAGCCATTCACATGTTAGGGGCTCATATACTAGGAATGAAAAACTCAGCAGCAAATAGCATAGACCTTGACATTTCGCTGTGATGTGATCAGTTATCAGCAGAATCATAGATTGAAAGACAGAAATGAAGAAATTAGATGGCATAAGAAGTTATAATCTGGGAGGAGATTTTTTAAAAGTCGGTGCAATAAGGTGAACTGCTTCCATGAGAATGGTAGGGGAAGGTCAACATTTGTGTAGAATGTAAAGTTATAAATAAAATTAGGGATAAAAGTGAATCTTGATTTAGTGTGAAAAAAGAAATAATGAATTGCTTATTTTTAAAAGCTGACGTACATGACATACCTTTTTAATACATTTTTCCACCTTTCTTATTTACATATTCTTTGATCACCTTTTCAAATGGCAATAATTTAGTCTGTCTAGAAAGAGAATAGAAAAGTAATCCAATCTTCCTTTAGCCTGGTTGACAGACTGTTTTTTTTAATTACCGATAGATTCTAAACGTTTCTTTCAGTTTCATTACCTAATTTGTAACATCAAGCAAATTTTTAGGGTTGTTTGCCAATTGGAGAAAACCTCTCCTTAAGTTTCTTTTATATGTAACTAGTTTTGGGTTCTATACAATTCCAACCTGTTTATCTGTGGTGCCTACATATTTTCAGAGCCAAGGACGGGTTTACATCACAATATGTTCTCTGGTCTTACGCCTTCAAAACAAGCTGGCTGGTGAGTGGGCACACTACAGGAAGCCATTCCTACACACCCTTTAGTTTTGAAACCACATTTTAAATGTAGAACATACATCAGTAGCTATTTTATTTTTATAACATTTCTCTCTGAACCAAGTCACAAAATACAGAAGCATTTACAGTAACACACAGATCTACACCTACTTTTAATTATATTCTATATAGAGTAAATCACATGACTGTACCAATAATTTCCTCCTCACCAGAGCCATTGGTTTTTCTGATTCTGCTTTCTTCCAGGCCTTTTTAGGTAACAGTGCTAACCAAATTACCCAATTATTCATAAAGTTCAATGAAACATTAGATCATATTTATTTTCACTAATTAAATTCATACCCAGGTGCTGAACAAGAAAAGCACTCCTTCTTACATAAACCAAAACCAGTTTTACAAAGACATTGCTCAGAAAGAGTGAATGTAATTGTATTAGTCCATTTTACACTGCTATAAAAAACTACCCAAGACTGTGTAAATTATAAAGGCAAGAGGTTTAATTGACTCATGGTTCAGCATGGCTGGGATGACCTCAGGAAACTTACAATCATGCTGGAAGGCCAAGGGGAAGCAAGGCACCTTCTTCACAAGGCAGCAGGAAGAAGAAATAATGCAGGAGGAACTACCAAACACTTATAAAACCATCAGATCTTGTGAGAATTCACTCACTATCACAAGAACAGCATGGGGGAAACTGCCCCCATGATTCAATTACCTCTACCTGGTCTCTCCCTTGACACGTGGGGATTTGGGGATTATGCAGATTATAATTCAAGATGAGATTTTGGGTTGGGGGGACACAGTAATGAATCAGAATATCCTACATATAAAGTTACATGTAGCAATGCAGGCAGTTGCACACGTGTTCATTTGCAGACTATAGGGGAAGTTGTACCCTTCATGTTATTTTTTTCTTATAAAATTGTATGTTCTATCATAAACCACACAGTTTACTAAAGAATTGATACTAGTTCCCAAAGTGCATAATATTGAAGCTAGATTTTAAAACCACAAAATAGCCAGGTGTGGTGGCTCATGCCTATAATCCCAGCACTTTGGGAGGCTGAGGTGGGTGGATCACAAGGTCAGGAGTTCGAGACCAGCCTGACCAACATGGTGAAACCCCATCTCTACTAAAAATACAAAAATTAGCCGGGTCTGGTGGCACGCACCTGTAATCCCAGCTACTCAGGAGGCTGAGACAGGAGAATTGCTTGAACCCGGGAGGCGGAGGTTGCAGGAGCCGAGATCACACCATTGCACTCCAGCCAGGGCAACAGAGTGAGATTCCATCTCAAAATAAAATAAATAAATAAATAAATATAAAACCACAAAATAAAAACAACATTTCCATAGAGCTAATTGAAAGCATCCATTCACACTATTCTTATGATGGCTATGAAGTTTCTGATTTGTATCCTTTGATTTTATAAAATTAAAAAGCTCTATAGGCATTTCTTACTCTAAATTTCATAGTTTACTGAAATACAGAGACCTAAAAATGCTTCTTTATCATGCATTTAGTCCTTTACAAAATTCCTTTTGGGAAAAAAAAAAAAAAAACATGTTTAGGGGTTCAGGACAAGATAAATGTTTTGAAACTCTCTTTGATTATAGACAACAGCAAAATGTTACTTAAAGTCAGCTATTCACAATCTTGGATGCATATTAAAATCACCTGGGGAGGTTTTAAAAGTCCTACTGTCCAGATCACACCTCAAACAAATTAATAAGAATTTCTGTTTAAGTGCCAAGCATCAGTGCTTTCAAAGGTCCCAAGTAATTCCAAAGTGTGTTCAAAGCTAAGAACAGTTGTTTTACAGTGTGTTTATAATCAGCTAGCAGACACAAATACATTTTAGAAAGGGCAAAAGAAAGCACTTTAATTTGCTATGATTTAATTCAAAGGGGGAAACTGTACAAAGTATCCAAGTTGGGAAAAGGAGTCATTCCAGAAATAATGAAACATCTGATTTGACTATAATAATGAAGTTCATAGGTAGGCTAGGCCCAAATGCTATGAGGAGTATCCCAAAGTGGGATCCATCATATGATGGTACATGTGGGGCTAGTGAGGAAGAAATCCTCATAGAAATCTTCAATTCTCTTTCTCTTCTAGTCACAAGGAGATGACAGTGCCAGTGTTCCTGCAGAACGTCTTAGCGACTTACTAATACTGCTTTTGAATGAGAGAGCCAGCCTTGGGCTCAGAGTATCAAATGAGAATTTAATAATTGTCTCATTATATATTTAGCAGGTATTTTACAATTATGGCAAGTGTTGCTTTTCCATTTACAGAAAGGAAACACGTTTTTCTTCTAAAATAAAGTTGTTTAAAGTTTTTTTAGCTGAGTCTTTTTAAATATTAGAAGTAAAAGTAGAATACTGATAGAATTTTTAAAGTCACAAAATGAGAAATAATTGTTTTAAAATTGAGGTCCAAGTTGACTGAAAGCTATGGCCACAAAGTCATGTTTATTAATCTTTAGACTCAGTCTCAGCATCACTTATTTATGAATGGCCTTACATAAAGATGCAATGGAGCCAAGTAATCAAGATTGAAAACTCATTTATATAAATTTCTAACAAACTGTAATTATGACCTATTGGTCAGTTGGGAAAACAAGGTAGTGTGGGTCTTACCAACATAAATTTTAAAAATAGAATATATTAGAAAATATCAGAGTATATCATTATCATACTTAGAAAGCATAAGGGTTATTTTGTGATACTTTTGTTTCATTTAGCACATATATATATATATATATATATAGTAAAATATGTTTCTTACTGCAAGTCTCAGCTGAATACTAAAAACATTGCTTCTTGTATATTAACTGAACTGTTCAGGCAATCCTATAAGGGCTTTATTATTTTTATTGTTACTATTATTATCTGTAGACAAGAGTAAACTGAGGCTAAAACTTAAAAACATCATTCATTTGCTCCAGGTCACACAGAGAAAATGGAATAGCCAGATAGGGACTTAGGCAAGGTGACTAATAGTTCATGCTCTTAAAACAGTTCTCTAATTCCATGAGTATCTTTCTTTCCCTTCCATAACTGCTAATTCATAGGTCCATGGCAGGAGGCCTGCCCTCAGCCATCTATGGATGAATCTCCAAAAGAATTTGCTCTGTTTTGTTTGCTGACATGACACAAATTAATCTAGTTCTCAGTAAGAGGCTCAAGGATTTCTTAGCAATGTAATAATATCTGAAAAACATTGAAAAGTATGTCTGTGGTAGATAAAAGATGGCTATACATTCTTTGATGCTCTGAGAGGAAGAGTTGATGTCCCTCAACTTGAATCTGAGAATACTATGACTGTTTAATCAATAGTGTATAGCATAAGTGATGCTACATAGCATTGAAGGGTAGGTAACAAAAGGCCATGCAGCCTCCTGAATAACTGGAACACTTGCTCTTCAAGCCCTGAACCTTCATGTAGGAAGTTCAGCTACCCTGGGGCTTCCACACAAAACAGGTGAAGTACACTCACTTAGGTTGACTATACCAGCTGTGTACTGCCTCCTAGCCAACCCAGCTAAGGCCTCAGACATGTTGTGAAGTAAATGTGGGCCTCAGAGACCAGACCACTTATAGAGCAGCATTGAGAGACTTCTGCAATGTTATATAAAACAGAATAATCATCCAGCTGAGCCCTGTCCAAGATTTCAATCCTCAAAATGCAAGCTATAATATAAGGGTCATTGTTTCAAGCCACCAAGGTTTGGGTTAGTTTGTCAGGCAGCAATAGCTAACTGAACCAGAACTTGGTTGTGGCGGTGCTTTCACAACAAAACCTAAAACATACGACATTGACTTTAGGACCAGATGGGGTCAAAAACACATAGGCCTTAAAGTGACCATTAGCAAAAGCTGGAAAGCCCTTAAGGAGGGTGTTAGTAAACTCTGGACAGGCCTCAAAGAGTTTGGCCAAAACTGGAAACAAGGAAATTGTTATTGGGGGTTGGAAAAAGGTGACATGTTATGCAGAAGAAGCAAGTTTGCAACACTGTCACCTATGAAAACATGGAAAATAGAAAATATTCCTAATGAAGTGGTAGATTTGGCCAAGATTTGTTAGGCAAAATGTTAAAAGTGCTAACTAGTTTATTTTAGCTGTGTATGATAAGATATGAATACAGAAAGATGAACTGAGAAAGGAACTATTCTGTTTTTAAGCAAAATTCAGGGGAACGATAAAGGAACCAGCACAAGCTAGGTTTCAATATAAAATTCTTTCTCATTCCCAGCCTCTCCAGATGACAAAAGGCTCTCAAAATAAGAAGCAGCTTCAGGATAGAGATTACTTACTTTAAGGATGTGGCTGTGAGACTTTCTGTTGACCCTCTCCATTAGACAAACAGACTTATATGTCTAATAGGGGCTTTGTCTCACAAAGCTTGACTGTCAGCCCAAGCTGAAGAGGAACTGCTCTTGAACAGATTTGAGGGTGTGGCAGTATCTGACAGAGTAAACCCCAACAAAATTTATAGAAAACCCACAAAACTTTTAAGAAAATTATACTAACAAAACACCATTGGCTTAGGCTAAAGGAGACAAGGAAGTTAAAAAGAAGAGCCCATAGGCCACCCATGTTCTACAGAGGTTAGAAAGCAAGTTGAGAAATCTATGCAACTATCTACATGGAGCATGGTAAACCAAAGGAAGGATGACCCAGGGGATAGAATCAAGGAGCCCAGAGGATACAGCCCAAAGCACAAAAACATACTCAGGGGCCAGAACTGGGACCTGATCATGGAATTGGTAACCTGTGCCCAGCTGGAGTTCAATTGCTGCCATACCAAATTACCACAAACTTAGTGGAGTAAGACATCATATATTCTTTATCTTACCATTCTCTAGATTAGAAGATATATACATTTTTTACCAGACTAAAACCAAGGTGTTGGCAGGGCTGCCTTTCTGGAGACTCTAAGAGAGAAGTTATTTCCTGCTCATTCTGAATATTGGCAGAATTCAGTATGTTGAGATTATAGTATTGGGTTCCCCATGTTCTTGCTAGCTGTAAAATAAGGGTCATTTCCAGCCTCTAGATGTCATGATATTCCTTTACTCACAGCCTCCTTTTTCCATCTTCAAAGCCAGCAGCAGCCTCTGTCTGACTCACCATGCTGTCTTCCCCTTGTACTTTCACAGAGTCGGGTGATTAGATTTGGCCCACAGACAAACCAGAATACTCTTCCCATCTCAAGTCCTTAAACTGAATCACATCTGCAAAGCCTCTTTTGCTGTGTAAGGTAACATATTCACAGGTTCTGTGGGTTAGGACTGGACATTTTTGAAGAGGTTTTTCCTTCCTGTCATAATAACTAACTGCTATAAGCCTTCTGTTGTCCTCCTTTTAAATGGAAATTCCTTTCTAAATTTTTTTAAGAGGAGGGAGCTCACTACATTGCCCAGGCTGGAGGGCAGTGGCTATTCACACGTGCAAACATAGCACACTATATCCTCAAATTCCTGGCTTCAGTTGATCCTCCCACATCAGCTTCCTAAGAAGCTGGAACTACAGATCCATGCCACCATGCTGAACTTCAAATGGGAACATCTGTTGTGGCTCTTTCCTAGCAGACTATGTGCAGGGAGTGGGCATGGGGAGGAGTGGGAGAGGGACAGATAATCTGCCTCTTTAATGTACACATGTTCAGAACAACTAGAACTGAATTTAGGAGCTATATCCAAGGAACAACACATGAGAAGCCTCATCCACATCTGGATCTGATTCAAATGAGGAGGTCTTGGATTTCGAGCTGATGCTATAATAAATTGGCATTTCAAAGGACCTTAGAAGGGAAGTGAGTATGTTTTGCATGTGGGAGAGATGTAAATAATTTGCAAGCAGAAGGAAGGCTGTGGTAGATTAAAGATGAATGCAAATTTTTTGCTAGTCTCCTCAATGAGAGGTGGAGGCTACTTCCCCTCCCCTTGAATCTTGTGACTGTTTTGGTCAACTATGTATGACAAAAGTGAAGCAGTGTGACTTCCTGGACCAATTATTGTGCCTCTCAGTGACATAATACTGGAAAACACTTGTGGAACAGATCAACAAATGAAGAACCTACCCTCTGTAGAAGTCAAGGCAGAGGATTACTTTAATTATTAATCATTTTATATGGTCACATAACCATTTACTGAAGACTTACTATGTGCCAAGCAGTATGCTAAGTGTTTTTACATGTGTATACAATTTTATTTGATAACTATTGTATGAAATAAATATAACTATCTCTACTTTATAGGTGAGAGCAGAGAGATTAAGTAATGTGACTATAATCATACAGTTAGTAAGTAGCATAATTGGTGTTCAACCCTGAGTCTCTCTAATGACCGTCATCTTCTTGCTTGCTGGCTTTCTTCTTTTCTTTACTTATTTTTAACTTCCTTCATATAGCCAGAAGAAAAATACAAATATTGCAAAAGAGTATACTCTGTGAAAAAAGATAGCTCCTTCCTACCTCTGACCCTAGTCTCCCAGTTCCCATTCTCAAAGAAAAGTACTGCTATTAGTTTCCTGTGTATCATTCTAAATATATCCTATATATATATACAAGTATATGTGTGTATCCTTTTTCACACAAATGATAGTATTTTAAATACAGTTATTCAACGTTTTTCGTATTACAAGATGTCTCCAAAGTTTTTATTATTTTTGTAGGTACATAAAAAGTGTATATATGTATGGGGTACATGAGATACTTTGATATAGGTGATATGATTTCGGTGTGTCCCTACTCAAATCTCACCTTACACTGTAATAATCCTCACATGTCAAGGGTGGGGCCAGGTGGAGATAATTGAATCATGGGGGTGGTTTCCCCCATAGTGTTCTCATGGTAGTGAATAAGTCTCACGGGATCTGACGGTTTTATAAAAGAGAATTCCCCTGCACAAGCTCTCTTGCCTGCAACCATGTAAGATATGACTTTGCTCCTCATTCACCTCCTGCCATGATTATGAGGCATCCCCAGCCATATGGAACTGTGAGCCAATTAAACCTCTTTCCTTTATAAGTTACCCAGGCTTAGGTACATCTTCATTAGCAATGTGAGAACAGATTAATAGGCATGCAAAAAGTAATAACCATATCATGGAAAGTGGGGTATTCATCCCCTTAAGTATTTATCCTTTGTGTTACAATCCAACTATACTATTTTATTTTTTTTTGAGACAGAATCTCACTCTGTTGCCCTAGCTGGAGTGCAGTGGCACAATCAAGGCTCACTGAAGCCTCAATCTCCCAGGTTCAAGTGATCCTTTCATCCCAGCCTCCTGAGTAGCTGGGACTACAGGCATGCACCACCACACCCGGCTAAGTATTTTTGTGTGTGTTTTTTTTTTCTTTGTTTGTTTGTTTTTTTTGTAAAGATGGGAGTCTCACTATATTTCTCAGGCTGGTCTCGAACTCCTGGGCTCAAGTGATCCTCCCACCTTGGCCTCCCAAAGTGTTGGGATTACAAGTGTGAGGCACTGAACCTGTCCTCCAAAGTTTTTAAACAATATGCTACATCCCCATACACCAAAAAAAGGTAAAAACTTAGAAATCTGATAGTAATCTGAGGTAGTCTATTTATTAGTTTAAACAATAAAACATTAATGTGGTCAAAATAAATCAAATATTTTATTCCTCAGGGTTTTTTCAATGAAATCTCTTAAATTATCTGTTCTACTCCTTGTAATGGTCAAGGGACATCAAGTATTAGGTTCACTAAGCAAATGGATAAAATATGTGATGTAACTTAAGTAATAATATCAAAGTTATATTCGAAGTATGGACACCTATGCAGTCTCAAACAAAGGATAAATGGCAGAGGTGTAGTCTGATGCTATTGAACTGATTTTAACCACTATGCAGGGGAAATGAGGAATATAAAAAGAAAAAATATAAACATTTCCAGAGATTCTGAAATACTTCTTTTTAAACATTCTGAACCTATTGCTAATCATCATATGAAAAAAATTACCTTGACTGCCTCTTAGATAGGTTTGCTTCCATCTATTATTGATGCAAAATAAAATTTGAACAGAAGTTTTCTGTGGAGGTAGCAGAAAATTTTATTACTATAAAACAAGAAAATATAAATTTTACAAAAGATGAAAGAAAGACTTTGCAATATGAAAGATTAATTCAATACTTCAAGAATCACTCTCCTGGAATAGGCATTAATGTTCAAAATATGAGAAAATTATCAAACTGCATCTTTCAGGATAAATTTGGCCAATAAATGTCATACAAAATAAAACTATCAATTAATAAAATCTCTCTTTCCTTTAGTAGTAAGAAAAAAATGGCCCAAATGTTTGGTTATAAATTTTTCATCACACCTGAGTAACTTATACATCAAAGTGACACCATAAATAATATACATGAGAATAATCCACATTTGTCTTAGTTTGGATTTCCCCTAGCAGCACACTCTGCAACCAAGATTCCCCTGCAAGTTGTTGATTTGGGAGGAGATCTCAGGAGACACTGGTAAAGTGGGAAGTCAGTGAAGTGTGTTTTATCAAAGCAGTTACCACTGTGGGAGACTGGGAGTTGGTGTAGAACATGCCCAACCTAGGGGCAAGAGAGCTGGGGCATTTATCCATTGGCTCTCATTGTTTGAGGGCTGCTCCCTAGAAGTGTTGATTCATGGACCCTTCCCACCTGCTGGGAACACAGGCAGGGTGCTAAGACCAGAAGAAAGCCCTAAGGCAGTAGCAAAACCACTGCATTACAAGGGTAGGAGTCTGATATGAGATATTTCAGAGGAGGGGTCAGCAAACATTTTCTATAAAGGACAAGAGAGTAAATATGTTAGGCTTTGCAGGCCATTACAATCTCTGTCACAGCTATGCAACTGTGGAGTTACAGCACAAAAGCAGCCACAGATGATACATAAATGAGTACGGCTGTGTCTCAACAACACTTTATTTACAGATACAGATTTGAATTTCATAGAATTTTCATGTGTTATGAAATGTTATTCTTCTTTTGATTTTTTCAACCATTTAAAAATGCAAACACTATTCTTAGTTTGCAGCCATGCAAAAACAGACTGTATTTAGCCTTCAGGCCACAGTTTGCCAATCCCTGTTTTAGACTATGAAGATATTTACCAAGCACTTATAAAATCTCAAGGGAGATGACATTCAATTTGCAAGAATATCACATGAGAACATTTAATAACCAATTGAACACAAAATAGCCCTAGCGCTTCAAAAAGTAATTTATTTTCATGTTGGTTCACTGCTGTATGCTGGAGTTACTAATGAATTATTAAATGAAATGAATGTATATATGAAAATCCAACTGGTACAAATTATCTCAGACTGATTTAAAAGCTGATAGAGTTCATCTCATTAACTTGTTCTTTTAAGGTAGAGTAATCTTATATCTGATGACTACTAAAACAAAAATGAGGCCGGGCATGGTGGCTCACGCCTGTAATCCCAACATTTTGGGAAGCAGGCAGATCACTTGAGGTCAGGAGTTCAAGACAAGCCTGGCCAACATGGTGAAACCCCATCTCTACTAAAAATACAAAAAATTAGCTGGGCATGGTGGTAGGTGCCTGTGATCTACTACTCAGGAGGCTGAGGCACAAGAATTGCTTGAATCCCCGAGGTGGAGGTTGCAATGAGCCACGATCATGCTACTGCACTCCAGCCTAGGTGATAGAGCGAGATTCAGTCTCAAAAAAAAAGAACTGAACGACTACATCACAAAGTTTTTAAGTGCACTGTGTTAATTTGCATACTTAAATTAACTATGAAGTTTAAGTAATGGAATCTTAAAAGGCAACTGCAGACTACACTGGGCACACTGCCTATACGGTAGCCCTGCTCTGCAAGGAACAGTAAAAGAAAAGGCAACTACAGAATGTCATTTTATAAAGGGATATCAGTGAACTGGTTGGAAGCTGGGGCTTCTTTGTCTTGGGCTGTTTGCATAACAAACACATTTTTTTCCTTATTCTATTTATTTATTTATTTTTGAGATGGGGATCTTGCTATGTTGCCCAGGCTGGTCCCTAACTCCTGGCTTCAAGCAATCCTCCTGTCTCAGCCTCCCAGATTACTAGGAGCCATTGCACCCAGACTACTTTTCTTTAAATTGTAAATTTACTTGGGTCAGGCGGGGTGGACCATGCCAGTAATCCCAACACTTTGAGGAGCCAAGGCGGGAAGATGACTTGAAGGCAGGTATTCGAGATCAGCCTGGGGAACATAGTGAGTCCCCATCTCTACAAAAAACAAAACAAAACAAAAAATTAGCTGGGTATGAAGCCACATACCTGTAATCCTAGCTACTCAGGAGGCTGAGGCAGGATTGCTTGCACTCAGGAGTTTGAGGCTACAGTGAGCTATGATCATGCCACTGCACTCCAGCCTAGAAAACAGAGTGGGACCCTGTCTCTAAAAAAAAAAAAAAAGAAAAAAGAAAAAAAAGGTATAGATTGTGATTGGAATTTACTCGGAATTGGCTTCCAGGGTGAAAGGAAGAAATGCTGTAGATTACAGAAGAATATAAAGTCTTCTCCTCAAAGCTTCCCATTATGCCCACACTATAGCAGGTAAAAGGGTCAGAGTAACAAAGAATCTAAGCTCAGTATTGTTGGGGACCAACCTAACCTCTCTGATCATCATTCATTTATAGAATAGTCATTGAACACCAACTATGCAAAAAGCTCCTTGCTAGATGCTGGAGATAGACACAAAAACCTTCCTGTTTGTAAAATAGATATAATTATGTGCCTTAGAGCAAGCATTCTGAATACACAGATAGGCTTCAAGACATTCTGCTGAAAAATATTTGTTGATTAAACCAATATTTCTCAAATATTTTCTATATATCCAAGCCCAGTGCCAAGCCACAGGCTTACCACAAAAAAAAAAAAAAAAAAAAAACACATACTAGATAAATTTGATGAATTCATAGGACCTACAGTATATAAAGGATACAGACATTTAATGAGTAAACAAAGAAGTAAAACAATTATAGACGTTTCTAAGTACTAAGAAGAAAATGAATACAATGCTATGATAAAGAGAGTAACAAAGGTCTTAGAAATTTTTTATTTTTCTTTTGAGTTATAGTTTGCCAGAAACAAATTTTTCTGAGGACGTTTCATTTCAGCTGAGACCTGAGAGGAAAGATAGAGAAAGCATTAAAAAAGATGATAGCAAGTGCAAAATCCTTTTGTGAGAAAGAACTTGATCTGCTTTCAAAACTGCCAGCATGACCAACAGATATAAGGCAGAATGGAAATTGGGTCAGAGACGGAAGCAGGTGCAAGTCATGTAAAGCCCTGAGAACATGAAGATACAATTAGAGAGTTAAAAAAATAAGAGGGCTTACTCCCAATTTTCTGGGCTGACTCCCAGAAAATAATTGGGCTGACTCCCAATTTTCTGATTATAAAGGATTGATGGTTACGTGAAATTTGCAGAGAAAATGGAGACTGAGGAAAAAACAAGTTTGGGTCTATAATCTAAAATTTGACTGGTATTAGCTTGAGGTATGTACAAAAGCCCAAGTGGGAATGTCAAAAAGGCATGTAGGTATATGAATCTAGAGTTCAGAGGAGAGATTTTGACTGAAGAAATCCTTTGGGAGAGTACTTAGCCTATAGGAATACTTTAGGAGAATATTTAGCCTATAGGATTGCAGGGTCTGACATTATCGGAAAAGAGTGCTACATTGTTCAATGAATATTTGCTGAATGAATAAATGAAACCTCATTTAAAATGTAAGTCATAAGTCAGAGAGACAAAAATTTAAATCTTGACTGTGCCACTTGTGAGCTGTATGACCTTCGGTAAATCACTTAAGAACAGTGAGCTCAATTTTCTCATCTGTGAAAAGGGAAACAATAATAACCAACTCCTTGGTTGGTTTTGGGATTAATGAAATTGCAGTTATAAAGTGGTTAACAGTGAATGACACACAACAGCCTCCAGTAGATATTAACTTTCCTCCCTTTGACTTCCACAATACCCAGTGCTGTAGGTGAAACTTCCTACTGCACCTTTGCCAAGCAGCCCCTCTCCCCTTCTGCCTTTCTCCCTCCTTTCCTTTGCTTCCTTCCCTGTTGCTGTCTTGTGCACTCTCTCTATCTCTCTCTTTGTGTGTGTGTGTGTGTGTGTGTGTATATATGTGTCTTTCTGTTGAAACCCATTGAATGTCTGCTACCTATATGTATAATGCTTCTTTTGGACACTGAAGATACAGCAATGAACAAAAGTGTAGTCGCACAGAACACAAGCAATCTTGTGGTTTACATTACCCGAAAAATAGAATTAAACCAAAGACCCACTTAATCTAATTAACAATGATAAAAGTGAGTCACTACAAAAGAAAAAAAAATGACTTAAAAGCAGCCATAAAGAATGAAATTTTGTCCTTTGCAGCAACATAAATGGAGCTGGAGGCCATTCTCCTAAGTGAATTATCTCAGAAAACAGAAAACCAAATACCACATGTTCTGACTTATAAGTGAGAGCTAAACAATGGGTACACATGGACAAAAAGATGGAAATAATAGACACTGGGGGCTCCAAAAGGAAGGAGGGTGGGAGGGGAGCAAGGATTGAAAAGTTACCTATCAGGTACAATGTTCGCTATTTGGATAATGGATACACTAGAAGTCCAATCCCCACCACTACAAAATATGCCAATATAACAAACATACACATGTACCCCCGAATGTAAAATAAAATAATTTATTTTTTAAAATCGTCAGTAAAAAGAAGAGAAGCAAAGAAGTTTCCACTAGTTTCTAGAGAGGTAACTAAAAAATTCCACCAATATGAACTCTTCCCTCCCTTGGCATTTTGTTTACCCCATGCTGTGCCCCACCGAGTTGCTTTCTGGATTGTGAAAGGAAGCTCTAAGGAAAGAACAAGGAAGTATACAACTTAATGCAGAGCAACAATCACAGAAGCACTTTTATCAGGAGACATAGGAAACTTTTATCTTGAAAAGCTGGAAAAAAAAAGACTAAAAGAAGTGTTAATCCAGTTTTCTGTCGTAGCTTAATATGAGCAATTGCAATCATTCTGCTAAAATAAACAGCTTTCTCACGAAACTTGAGCATTATGTCCTTAACCTCTTAGACACTTGTCCAGCAGTAAAGCTGGGACAACACTTCCCATTGGAAAGATGGTTCATTGAGACCATCCACTGAAAGCATCCAGCCCAGCCCTGAGTACAAAGCAGACCATTTTTTTTATTGTTATTATACTTTAAGTTCTAGGGTACATGTGCACAACATTCAGGTTTGTTACATATGTATACATGTGCCATGCTGGTGTGCTGCACCCATTAACTCGTCATTTACATTAGGTATATCTCCTAATGCTATCCCTCCCCCTTCCCCCACACCCCACGAGAAGCCCCAGTGTGTGATGTTCCCCTCCCTGTGTCCAAGTGTTCTCATTGCTCAATTCCCACTTATGAGTGAGAGCATGTGGTGTTTGGTTTTCTGTCCTTGTGACAGTTTGCTCAGAATGATGGTTTCCAGCTTCTTCCATGTCCCTACAAAGGACATGAACTCATCCTTTTTTATGGCTGCATAGTATTCCATGGTGTATATGTACCACATTTTCCTAATCCAGTCTATTATTGATAGCCATTTGGGTTGGTTCCAAGTCTTTGCTATTGCAAAGCAGACAATTAACAATGTCACTACCAGCTCCTTCCCCCTCTCCCTCTTGCATTTTTAAAATAAATTCTGATATTCATACACTCACACACCCCGAGCTCAATCTTTTATAGAATTGTGAAAAAATAAATTTAGATTTTATTGAACTAGTCTGATTTCTTTTGGGGAAAGAATCTTCTCTTGTATTAAGAAAAAGATAGCAGATTTATGTGTCTAATGTTTTCATAAATAAAATACAAGTATAAAAGAACCCACTCAAGACTGAAATTCTGTCATATAACAATAGGTAACATAACAGAAATCTGTCTTTGATTTTTGTTCTCAAGTTCTTGAAATCAAAATTTTAAATAATTTTATTTATTAATAGTGTTTATTGGAAAGTGCAGAATAATTCATTTAAGTCTTAAAAGAGAATCTGAAAAGTTGATATCTGGCCACCAGATGGCGCCAAACCTCCAAATATTTTTGTGCCAGGCATTCAAAGCGCTCAAAAGTTAATTTAGAGCTAAAGGTTAGGCACTTGTTTATTGACTTTTATGCTTATATGTACAGTCATCTTGAAGAATCATACAAAATAATTTCCCACAGATTACGACTCCTTTATGTGACCCTACCAGATTCTTGCTTTGCTGTTCTCATTCTAATATATCCAGTTGAAAAAGTACTTTTCACCACCAGACCCTCACAACGTAAGTTTAGTGAAGAACTTATTCATTAAACATTAAACCATGAATGACAAAAAAGTGTTAAATATAATTTCTCCCAGCTCTCAAATTTTAGTTATTTTAAATTCAAAACAACCCTGTAAAAACGGATTCAAACCAGCTTTCTAGGATCATTAAAGTTTGGGATAGAAAGTAAAACTGTTTCAGAGGTATTAATGAGACATGGAAATTTCATTCTTAAGTACTGTGCATAGCTGTTTCTTTCCAAAGAAGTTACCTTTCATATGTGTCTTCTTTTCAACCTGCCAATTTCAGTACTGTGTATTTTTAAATCTGTTCTACATGTTTCTGGACGATACTATAAGATTTTGAGTTATCATCTCATTGAAATGATTTAGTTTTCAACATTCTATTTTTTATTTTTAAATGTAGGATATAGAATATACTGAAAGTATAGATATCTGACATTTTAAATTAGTAAGTTGGAAATAATCAAAAAAGAATATTCGAAATTTTCACTAAGAATGGAAACTTTTATCAATATTGATAGGTTATGCAGTTATAATCTACAACTTCCAAAACCTCAGAAAATTAAAAAACAAAGGTTTGTTTCTTGCTCACACTCCAACTTCACTGCAGGTCATTTCAGGCTCCTCCACATCAAACTCACTCTAGGGACCCAACTAAGGTGTCAGTCAACTGGAATATTCCTAATTTCTATAGCACAAAAGAAAAGAGCTAGAAAATTTACACTTGCCCAAAAAGCTTCCATCTGGAAGCGACACATCACTTTCTCTCACATCTCTTTGGACAAACTAGTCACATGGGTACACCAAACACCAGTGGACCTGGAAAGTAGAAAGCTGGAAATAGATGATGAAGATTCACTATAATTCATAAATATTAAATCATTATACCCATATATAGCAATGTTTTGGGGATACTATGATATAAAACATTTTATAAGAGTTTCTATGTCCTTACCAAATCTTCTTTGTATTTTCAATCTATGTAGGGTAAAAGATTAAAGAAAATGTAAAAAGTTCTTCTTTTTACAGATATTAAAACTGGAGAGAAAAGACATATATGAAAAACAAAAATTCTGGTGACAACCAATGCCAGAAATTTTGACAAATATTCTCGTATGTGCTAAAGCAGATGAGTGAGGAAGCATAAGGTGTTAGTTAAAGACTAACTGAAAGCAAGGAGATTTTATCTGGGTGTCACCAGAAGTACAGCATTTGTATTTAAGTAGCTGGAGGACATTAGAAAAAACAGAGAGATAGGAATAAATGAGGCTGTTAAGGAAGAATTTTACAAAATCTTCACTAAATTTCCCAGACCAGCAAACATTTTCAGAGAGAGAGAGAGAGAGTCAACTCACTTTTCCCAAGGAAGATTTTTTTAAAATTCTTCCATCAACTATCAACTCAATTTTATGAAGAATATTTTATCACAAAAAGCTAAAATAATATTGAAATTTTAATTATGAATAATTTTAGCTTTATACATCCCTAACTTTATCATGTTACTGTGGACCAGCAAAAACTTTGTCACAAGCCAGCTTCTGTGAATAGCTGACCTGAAATGGAAAGTCCAAATTGAGATTAATAATTTCATCCAGTTGGCAATGAATAACTACTGTACATCTTTAAGTAGAAAGCTGCCTAGAATTGGGGGATGGAGTTGGAAGAAGGAATCTAGAAGAAGTAAGAACTTTCAAAATGACCCTGATGTAACCCTGAAAGTTATGGGGACCTAGATTAGGGTGCAGACAGAGAAAAAGGAGAGGGGCATTTTAGAAGGAAAACCAAAAAGAAACCTTGAAAATAAACCTATTTTCACACTGGAGGAAAGGTTTGTTTTGGTTTGGTTTGGTTTGGTTTTAATGGTTTGTATAACAAACAGAGTTCTTAAATGTCTAACACATCAAAATGTTCCATAGATCTTGAAAAAATGCTATATAAACAAAGCTATAATCCAGCAATGAGAAAGAAAAGTATTTCAACATCTTCCGCAGGTTGGGGGCTATTACTTAAACCTTCATCTGGTAGACTTGACCCCTAGGGAAGGCAGCAAACTGATCTTGTTTATGTAACTCTAATCTCACTTTGGTTTTTACTTTTATCATAACCCATTCAACCACGCAGCTATATGAAAACAATGCTTAGGAACAGCCACGTACTAAAGTATGAGATGATTAGTTATTTCTACCTGTGCAACTCTGAAGAAGGAAAGCATTACTTAGCTTAGGCTACAAGTACTTATCAAGAATTACTGAAACTGGCCAGGCGCAATGGCTCATGCCTGTAATCCCAGCACTTTGGGAGGCCGAGGTGGGCGGATTACCTGAGGTCAGGAGTTCGGGACCAGCCTGGCCAACATGGTGAAACCCCCGTCTCTACTTAAAATATGAAAACTAGTCAGGTGTGGTGGTGGGCACCTGTAATCCCAGCTACTCGGGAGGCTG